>NW_026913328.1:2400000-3000000 GCF_034315485.1 Pezoporus occidentalis | reverse complement strand
CTATTAGACACCAGGTAAAAGACACCATTTTGATGGCACAGTAAGATGTCAGGTGTACACGAACAACTGACTCTACATTCTTTCACTGGCTTTATGCACTTGGTCAAAAGTATATTTTCTGGGATGTATAAAAGGCTGATTAAGTGTCATATTTAGTTAACAGAGCAGAATACTTTGTTAATGTGAGGAAAGTAAACTTTTGTCTGTAGCAACTGGAGATCAGGAGACATGACATATTGTCAGCTATTAAAGGAAATTCTCTCAGTACAGCTGCTAGAGGATTTTCTACAGAAGTAAATTCAGTCAGTAATGCTAACATCACCATCACTGAGACACCTGAACTGTTTCTGCTCATAAGGTTGGATTCAAAGAATGTTGAAAAAAAATGGAAAAACCTTGCTCAAAAATCTCAGCGAAATGGTTATAAAATACTAAAATCTGCAGCTCAGATTTTCATCTTTTGTTTGCGCTGGAGGAGCACTCAGCAGGCAAGAGTGTGGTGTTCATAAATTGTTCATTAAATGCCTGGTCCTTGAGGGGGAGAGCAGGGAGAATGGTTGCTACTGCACTCTGTGATAGACTTCATTGAGTTCTTCCATGGAAATGGCATTTGGCTTTCTAAATACAGGAAAAAAAATGTTTAAGGTGCAGAGGTCATATTAAATCCTAACACAAACTTCTCAAGTTCAGTGAGGATCATCAAGGTCCTCTTTGCTGTTGGTCATTTAACCACTCTGCAATGCCTTTTAATCAATCTAACTGTATACAAAATTGTGGACTAAACACTGCATGGACTTCATCTCACTTACTAATACAGTGAAATAAAGCAGCTGTTATAAGGTGCACAACAGTTTACTAAAAGCAAATGAAAACATGAAAATGGAAAGTAACAAGATGCTAATTACTACTGTTGCAATTTTATAGAGACAGATGCTCTTCATTGTCTAGATAGATGCCAGAGGTTTAATGACCAAAAAAGTGAATATATTTTTTTATTTTTTTTAATTTTTTGAATGTTGGACCATCAGTTAGGTTTTATTAGAGAGAAATCTCTAGTCTGTATGTCTTATTTTGCAACTCCTAGCTGTTGTTTCTATCATTAATGCAATCCTGGGCATCCGTAAGTAATCAACACTGTAACTGATCAATCCTTCCAATCCTGCTTTTAGCAGCATGCCTGTTAAAACACCAGTGATTTGCTTTCCTCTTAGCTCTCTCAGTGACACTCCTTTTCTCTCGCTATGGTAACTCCTTTGCCATTCTCATTGCCAGCAGTTATGAGTTCACATTGCTGAGGTGTTTTAGAAGAGGAATGTTGCAACCTGGAAGCTCTATCCATGTTCAACAATATTTAGCTTCTGAATAATCAGTTATGAATGCATCTTCTGCAAAAAGATTTTGCTTATTATGTCTGGCTCAGAGGCAGAAAGCAGCTTTGGTGCTATGAATGGTGCTAATGATTTGACAAAAGAGAGTTTGCTTCATCTAGTTCCCATTTTATTAATACAGATCAAAAGTTCTTCTACATGGCATGAACACTTTATTCATGTAAAGCAAGTGACTGAGACTTGTGAGTGAGCACAGAAAATGATCTGTCTATTGTTGATAGTGTCACAGTTTTGGAGAGAATCCAGAGTGACAAGTTTCATTCTATACAGTATGATGTTAAAAAGTGGTGGACCACACTTATTTACAGACACTAGTCTCCCTCTATGCAAGTAAAGTGCAGCCATTTTCATTTTGCTTATCTCTACTTTAAATACAACATATTGCATGGGATCCATTATTTCCAGTCATTTCCACTTTTTTTCCAGTTTTCTCTGTTTCTCATTCTACACCAGACATCCACTTGAACGATATAAGCCATCTGTAGTTTGTAAAACACCTTTAAGCTATTGTTTTAAAGTTTTATACCTTTTAATGTTTTCCTATTTATTTCCTGCTGATATCAACACATGTGCTGCCAAAAGCAATCTTTGGTGGATACTAACATATTCATATTGAACATTTGATCCAGAAATTTTGCAGATAATAGGCAAAGGGAACATCTGTGAGAAGCAGATAATTTTTAATATTTATGGATAGCTCATTTCCATATGAGATGGAATCGGGTTTGTAAGGCTCTGTACAATGCTAGTAATTTTTCTATAGTCCCATCATGGTGAGGTAATGAAGGGAGCAGTGGTTCTTAAGAAGGAACACTGAGTTTATGAATTAATGTTGAAGAAAAGATCCCCACCATTATTTGATTGAAATACACTGTACAAAGAGGATGATCTTGCATATTTTAATACTGTCAGGATGCTCTTTCAAACAGGACAATCTAGTCTGGAAGCACACCTATACTTAGGAACTAGAGTATGAAGTGAGAATAATCAAGTGGTTTTTGAACTTTCCAATAGACACAGCTCTAAAGAAGAGCAATATGCTCAAAACATTATCTCAGCATTATTAACAATTTATAAATCTTGTTTCTTCATTGGCAAATAGGTCAGTTGGTTGAGCTCTTCCTCTGCCACTGGTTTAAAATTCCATACTATTATTTCACTTGGCATAGAAAGCTCACCCACCTGAGGTCAAAACAGGTTTATACTGAAATTTTTCCTAAACCCACGAATGTGAAACTGAAGATTCACTTACCTTGCTTATAAAGATAGTGAAGATGTATAAAAGTGGAACTAGATTGCTAGTCGTTAATTCATTGTAACATCAATTTTGCATGGGTTTGCAAACACACCAGCTGTAAGTCATAAATGCCTCACCTATTCTTTTTATATTTCTGCTTTCAACAGTAAGAACACCAGATGTAAATCTCTTCCTTTTCATTTCTAGGCACTGATGGCAATTATTCTATGTTTGATATCTATTTAATTATGTTTCACCAATAAGGGGAACACTTTAAGTAGCACACGATCTTTGAATTCTTTTAAAGAATGAAGCATGAATCAAAAATTCTATTTTGTGGCAGCTCCCTGTAGGTCCCTATGTTAACTAAAAATATTTAATTTCAGCTTTCTGATAAAATTTTCAGTTTTCTGACAGAAGTGAGATCACATTCTCTTATTTGTTTGTTGACATTAGCAATTCAGGATGGATTTTTGCACTCAGAGCACGTCTGTGATCTTTTGCCAGCACCTTGTCAGAACAGACCTAGGATTAGTATTCAAAGTCAAAATGGGCCTATTTCAGCATGGAGCTTGAACTTAAAGCTTGCACCCCGTCTACCACCTGGGACAGAGAGGTGGTCAGCTGATTTCTCACAACAGCTTTCTAACAGATTTTTCAGTGAAATCAACACATCCATGAATGACATTGTGAATGGGTAAAATTCCTGTAGGTAAAAGTGAAACAAATGTCTTCTACACCAGAGCTATCTCTATTTAACAACAGTGAAAATGACTTCACAGTCTCATGTCCTCTCATTTCCCTTTATTTTCCCTAGGTCTTATATCTCCTTTAAAATAGTGCTATATCCAATAGATCTCAGCCTGAAAGTTTTGATGAAACATATGGATATTGACTAAGCATAAAAAAACCCAAAACCAAAATCACTAAGTTATTCAATGAAGCAAACATGCTGCATGGTATAAAATTTATATATCTATGCTGATAGCTGTGCAAGCTTGCTGATCTTTCCTTAACCTTGCTGAACCTTGCTATGGTGAAATATATGCATTGCTTTATAGACAGATACTGACTTCTCTGCAAATCAAATGGGTGGAGTTAAATCTTCTCTATTTTAAGAAATATTTCAAAGCTTGTGGAAGGGAAGAGACTGCAGTGCAAAAAGGAAAGAATTCCAGATGATGCAAACAGGATCACTGACCAAGTATCTCCTTCAAGTGACATTTGCAAAGGACTGCAACTTGGAAACACTAAGAATGCAATTAGAACACAGTGAGGATCTGAACTGGAGTGAACAAAGGCTGAGATGATGCAGAAAGTTTCTATCACCATTTCAAGTTTGCTTCTCACACTTTTAACAGCTGCCCTGTCACTCACATGAAGTCTGAGTGGATTAGAAGGATTATCAAAGGCAGCATGCCTTCTATTCTGCTTCAAAGCTAATCAAAATTGGGTACACATGCAGTTATCCAATGCCAGCATCAATCAGAGTGTGACTGACACTGACACTCCCTGAATCAATTCCAAGATGTTGCCCTACTGAGCACAGAACTATGCATCACAAAAATCCCCACTCCCATGAGACTCACCTGGACTTAAAAATCTCTAGGAACTCGAATTCAGATCAAGTTTTTAAAATATATGACCAAAGCCAGGTTCAATTTTCAGCAAGAATGGCACATACTAAAATACGCCACATTCAACAGAGCTAAGATTTCCCAGGGATACCATTTTTTCAACCACCAACCTAACTGGATATTGCTTGTCTTAGGAGATTGTCCTGGGTTCAGCAGTAGCAGTCATTTTTCCCCTTCTTGGTAGCTGGTGCAGTGCAATGTTTTGACTTTCAGCTCGGGAACAGAGCTGATAACAAGCGATGTTTTGGTTTGGCCAAGGACTTTGTGAGCCTCATGCTCTGCCAGGGAGGAGGGGAAGCCGGGAGGAAGCAGAGACAGGACACCTGACCCAAACTGACCAAAGAGGTATTCCATACCACAGCACGTCATGCCCAGGATGTAACTGGAGTTAGCCGGAAGGGCTGGGAGACTGCAGGGTTGGAGGAGGTATCGGTCAGAGCTTGGTCGGGCTGGGGGGGGCAAGTTATCGGTCGGCTGGTGGTGAGATGATGTATTCTCTTCCCTTGTTATTTCCTTTATCATTATTATCATTGGTGGTAGCAGTAGTGATTTGTGTTATACCTTAGTTACTAAACTGTTCTTATCTCAACCTGTGGGAGTTGCATTCTTTTTGATTCTCCTCTCCGTCCCTCCGGGAGTAGGGGGAGGGCAAGAAGGGGGGGAGTGAGTGAACAAGTTACCTGACTGGGTTTAAACCACGACAGAGATCAAATGAGACTCTGCTCCTGGTGGCATATCTCCAAGTAAACATGTGGTACACAAAGGAAAAAAAAACAAAGGCACCAGACCTTAGATTCAGACTGCTGCAGAATACTTGGAGCCTGGTACATGCATATGAATGTGTTTAGAATGTGTTTCAGCCTTGGCTTCATTTCAGGTTTATTCAGAATTTCTTCCAAAGTTTCAATTCAGTATCACTATCAGCAGCTCATCTCTACATCTCCCTTTCACAAAGATCTCAAAAGACAGACTGAATCTTTAGAAATGTATTCTGACCCTAACCATTAGCAGGAAACGGAAAGGAGTGCATCCCTTTAAGTAGTGGCAATGAAACATGCAATTAACAATAAAGGAAAGATGTAACAAAACAGCTTATGCTAAAGGACAAAATCCTTATGACATCTTCAGAAAGCTCACAGTAAAACACCCACATATTCACAAAAATAACAAAGCCTATAAAATACTGTTTATGATTCTGAATGAGGAAAATCAAATAAATAAGAAATATTATTACCAAATACTGAAGTCAATCAACATGTGGCTGACATCAAAGATTGAGGCAGTTGGAAAAGTTACCTGTGAAATGAAAATTGCAATGTACAACCAAGGAACACAGACAATTACCAGAATAGATCAAACCAGAAATCTACTGAGAAATGTAGAGCTAAAATGCATCGAAGCAAGCAGATTTCCAAAGTGTCTACAACTGTCAGATGCTTAGTTTTGCTACACTTGTCACTGGTACAGTTGTCTTAGCAAAGGGGAGGATTATGGTTTTTTTTTCTTTGTTACAGAATTTAAAGTTATTACTGGAGAAGTTTCCTTAGGCAAATGCTTACCTCATTTTGTGTCTTCAGTAGGTATTTAGGGGTCATAAAAATAAAGTGCAGTGGTCACATAACCAGCAAATGTGATCCAAGAGGACATACAGAGGAGAAGATAGGGTAAAAACAGAGAAGTTTTGTTTCCTTTGCATGCAGCTTTGTCAAATAAGGTACTTGAACTGGCTGTACAAAGATCACAGTTCTAGTTCACAGGGCAGGTGGCAATCCTAGAAAGACTTTCAAAATGAGGTACCAATATGATGTTGTCACTGGAAAATAAACTTTGCTATGTAAGACTAAGAATTTTGATGTGTTCAGTTTGTTTGTAAATAAAAATAAAAACAAAAAAATTAAGGCAATGTGATCACTGTTTATAGGTACTTACAGAAGGAAAAGATTTCCAGTAACAGAGAGCTTTCTATCTTTCATAATAAAGACATAACAAAATCCAGGGATTAGAATTTGAAGCTGGACCTTTATTTTTTGTTTTGCCTTCTTCATGGTGCATAAGCAAATATTAGGATCATCCAGGCATATTTCACCTAATTAATTTCCTACCTTTGCAAGGGCATTAGGGATTAGTTCCAGTCTTTGCCTATAGCATAGTTAAACCTCATGAGGTCTAAAATTCTTTGGTCTAATGAACACCTGTAAGTTTAGAATAAAGCCTTGGTAAAACTTAATGACCTGATATAGATGATCTTAGGGTCCCTTCTGGCTTCAAACTCCAGGAAACTTTGTAATAATTTCAAAAATCATGTTTACTAACCTAAGCTGTGCTCGATATATAAGCCACCTAGCATAGCTGATCAAAAAAGAGATGTCCCCCTTGAGCCAGGAGCATGCTTTAGAGGAGAGAACAAGAAATAAGTGGCAGTTAACTGAAAGCACTTCCCTAAATCCCTGTATCATGAAATACTCCATTAAAATGTTACTTTGAATCCCTAACAAGCCTCGATCAAGGAAGTCTGGATTCTTAGCCCCAGTCCTCTAAGCATCTAATCCTACAAGAGTTCCACATCGATGCTCCTCTGTCTGTGGCGTGAAGTGTGAAAGTACTCATTATTAGTACTGGGGTTATAGGGAAAGAAACCAAGTCTATTCTCACTCCTGAAAAACACATCTTAAGAGCTGAGGGGATGTACTCCCTTACACGAAATTTAGCACTTCTGCAAGTGTCCTGGGTTCAGCAGTAGCAGGCATTTTTCTCTTTCTTGGTAGCTGGTGCAGTGCTGTGTTTTGACTTTCAGCCTGGGAACAGAGATGATAACACTGATGTTTTGGTCTGGCCAAGGACTTTGTGAGCCTCATGCTCTGCCAGGGAGGAGGGGAAGCTGGAAGGAAGCAGAGACAGGACCCCTGACCCACACTAGCCAAAGAGATATTCCATACCACAGCACGTCATGCCCAGGATGTAACCAAGAGTTACCTGGAAGGGCCAGGGCACTGCAGGGTTGGACGAGGTACCGGCCTGTGCTTGGTCAGGCTGGGGGGGCAAGTTATCGGTTGACTGATGCTGAGGTGTTGTATTCTCTTCCCTTGTTATTTCTTTTATCATTATTATTATTGGTGGTAGCAGTAATGATTTGTGTTATACCTTAGTTACTAAACTGTTCTTGTCTCAACCCGTGGGAGTTGCATTCTTTTTGATTCTCCTCTCCGTCACTGGGTGTAGGTGGAGGGCAAGAAGGGGGGGGGGGGTGAGTGGACGAGCTGTCTGGCTGGGTTTAAACCGTGACAGCGAGGAAGTCAGGAGCTTTTCTTTATTAGTATCTGTAAATCAAAGCTAAATGCTAAACCACAAGAATGGTACATTATCGAATTTAATCTTGAACAAACTCCTCCAAGTGAATTCTGGTTTCAACCAAAACCTGACAAAGTGAGAAAATACCCACAGTTCGTTCAATCAGAATGAGAATAAGGTCCAGTTACAGTAGTTCACCAGCGCAAAAGTTTGAAACCTTCAAACCATGTCTGCCCTCACAGAACAAATTCAATACTGAATACCGTAAGAACAGCCAGCTCTATTAGGAAAAATACTCACAGACACTCAAACTATGTTTCAAGTCATATGCACAATGATTTTACTTTCTGCATTTTTTTCTAACCTTTTCTGACCTCTTCTAAACCTGCCTGATGTTCCTTCCTTTCAGTCCTAGGGTACAGTTTGCTCCATCCAGCTAGATAATACATTGATACCTTCATAATCATAGAATCATAGAACAGTTAGGGTTGGAAAGGACCTTAAGATCATCAAGTTCCAACCCCCCTGCCATGGGCAGGGACACCTCACACTAAACCATGTCACCCAATGTCGTGGTTTAAACCCAGTCAGGTAATTCGTTCGCTCACTTCCCCCCCTTTTCTTGCCCTCCCCCTGCTCTCGGAGGGACGGAGAGGAGAATTGAAAAGAATGCAACTCCCACGGGTTGAGATAAGAACAGTTTAGTAACTAAGGTATAACACAAATCACTACTGCTACCACCAATGATAATAATGATAAAGGAAAAAACAAGGGAAGAGAATACATCATCTCACCACCAGCCGACCGATAACTCGCCCCCCCCAGCCCGACCAAGCTCCGACCGATACCTCCTCCAACCCTGCAGTCTCCCAGCCCTTCCGGCTAACTCCCAGTTACCTCCTGGGCATGACGTGCTGTGGTATGGAATACCTCTTTGGTCAGTTTGGGTCAGGTGTCCTGTCTCTGCTTCCTCCTGGCTCCCCCTCCTCCCTGGCAGAGCATGAGGCTCACAAAGTCCTTGGCCAAACCAAAACATCCTTGTTATCAGCTCTGTTCCCGAGCTGAAAGTCAAAACACTGCACTGTTCCAGCTACCAAGAAGGAGAAAAATGACTGCTACTGCTGAACCCAGGACACCCAAGGCTCTGTCCAACTTGGCCTCAAGCATCGCCAGGGGTGCAGCATTCACAGCTTCTCTGGGCAACCCATTCCAGTGCCTCACCACCCTTACAGTAAAGAACTTCCTCCTTATATCCAGTCTAAACTTCCCCTGTTTAATACCTCTGTATCTGATATTTGCCGATTTAAAGATCTTATGATTGTTTTGTATCATTTGCAGCAAAGTTCCTAAGCTTGCAAATATTTCAGTAAATCACAATCCAGAAAGCCATTGAGGAACTGTGTAACACTAGCTTTAAGCAGATCCTCTGACTTAGTCTTTCATGTCTAGTAGTGTCTGTCAGGCTGATCCCTTTCTGGGCCCATAAACTAAGTGTACTCTTCTTCAAGTTCTCCAGTCATTTGGTTGCAGTTGCTCAAACATAATGCTGTATTACACAGATTTGCAGCATGCCAGGATACAAGCACAAAGCAATAGATGAGCATTATATTTTCAGCACAGAGTTTTAAATGAGAAATCAGTGTTCAGACAATTACACAAGATATATATTATTATATATATATATTAGTATATTTACTCTCCACATTTGCAAGGAGTGTCATTCTACTCAAATAGAGGTATAACCAATAAACCACATTCAGCACTCATGCTTGACCAAGGTTTATGCAAACTCTCTATTTTTATAGCTTTAATTTTTATAATTTAAACCCATCTAAAATCACCATTCTGGTGTGAATCTGAGAAGGCTCAAGATTAAAATAACTAGTTATTTGCAATATTAATCTCTCCCCTATATTAACATAGATATTTTAACTTTATAAAATAACTGTAGAAATTCTTTACACTGAATTCAGAGTCTCAAAGAAGCATTTAATTTTTCATTAAGACAGCACCCGTATGTTGAATGCTAAATGCTCATGATTAACAATATTTGAATAAACTACTTACTGATGATAAGTGGCTATATAATAAATACATATCAATGTGATGGGTTCAAAACGTCACTTAGTATATTTTTGGGTATTCAGTTGGTCATTAACCTACACTGTAACTAGTGGCTGTTTGAAATATCTGTTCTAATGTTTTTGAGCTGAGGAAAAGCATGTAAAATGAAACAATTGTGTGTTAAATATATAAACCCCAAGATGTTACTCTATGTATTTACTTAATGTTAAAACCTACATAATAAATACCTATTTTGCCTTTCACAGCTGTTAAATAGGTACCATTTTATTATTTGCCCTGTAATCAGTAGAGATTAAATATCCTAATAAGTCTCAATTAAAATCATCAGATATTTATGATACTTATTGTAAAGCTCCATAAAAAATAACCTGCCACTATTTATAGCTCTCCTTAGAGTACAATGTTTCTGAAATAGACAGAACCTCTACTGCCACAAGCAACAATTTGAGATCAGGTTTATTTAATTTGTTGGAAAGTAGAGTACAATGGTGAAGTCTAATAGATGGTCAATTAATCAATTAGTAGATAGGTAACCGTGTGAGCAGTTTGTAGAAAGCGAAACACTGCTACTTTCCCCCACTCACAAGAATTTTCCTTCCTAGTACATACTAACTTATCTTTTTATTAGTTATCCAAACAAACATGCATGTGAAATGACCTCCATTCATGAAATTAACTTTATTCCAACACCACACAGGGGCATTTACAGAATACAAATTTTGTGATCTTTTGTCTTTGTAGTATTGATTAAATGAAGATGATAGCCTTAAGAGGCTGTGAAGCCCATCTGTGCTTTTCAGTCCACATTTCAAAGACTTGTATTGTATAAATTATAATAGGGAGGTAACTGAGAACCATAGTTTATTATTAAACTGTCAGTTCCGAAAGAAATTTGAACTTCAAAAATTCCTTTCTTCTGTGTTTATTGTATATGTGGATCAAAAAAAGAACTGTCTGGGAACAAGTAGTCTTTGAATAAGTCAGCATGAATTCTCTCTTACACACAAGCCACCCACCCAACATTAGAAACCTATGAAAAGATTAATAGATAGATATTAGACCTTTATATCCTGCAGTTTTTCTATAGAAGATCTAAGTTTAAAAAATAGGTATTGAGATAAATATGCAAAGAAGAGAAAATACAATGTGCGTGAAATCTTTGTGCAATTCAGGAAAGTATCATTTTTTCTGGCTTATTTATTTCAAATAGTTAGCATTTCACAATATCCAGAGTGACTATAACTGCTTAGCAACAGATTGAAGAGGATTCACACTAGATGATATATGCATGAGCCCCACCAACTAAACAATTAGCATAAACAAAACAATATCGCTATCACAAATATATTAAGGCAACAGCACAGAAAATGGATGTTACTGCTTAATTATCACCAACAAAAGGATTTATTTATTTATTTATTTGTTCCTTTAAGAGTGTAAACCAGTTGTTATGAGAGTGAAGAGTGCCGTAGTGTATGCAGTGCATATCCACTGGTTATATGCCATTAGTAAGACATGGCACCATTGCTATGACTTGTTGATGCCAAGTGAGAGATAACGTAATTTCGCAGTGGCATGACTGGGCATCTCTTTGCTGCTACTTCAAAGCGTTCATTAGCAAATTGTGATTTTGAGGGCTTAGGAAAGGAGAAAGTATCTGTTTGGCAAAGGTATGACCTTATTTTACAACAGTTCATAACTGTTTACTCATAAAAAACCTTGCCTTTCAGTGAGAGTATTTCTTATATACCTTGTGGATTGGTGCACATGCAATAATTTAAGAAAAGGACAGAGACAAAGGATCAATGTCAGTATAAGAAGCAATACCGTCAGGAGTAATCTGTAATTCCTTGTCACTGCTCTGCTGTGGAATGGCAGAGTATAGCTGCAGGCATATTCAGCTAGATATTGTTTTCACTCAGAGAGGGAGTGGCAGACTGCTGAGATCACAAAAGGCATTTTTGTTTTTCTAAACACAGCATCCCTTAAATAACCTCTCAGATAAAGTCCCTTCACCTTTACAATCTGCAAATGCCCTTGCTTCCCAGCTGACCTTGGATAAGCACAGAGCAGTGTGTCTTTTATTTCATGACATCTAGCCAACGAATTGGCAGCATTTCTTTCAGAGATGAATTCTATTTCTCTGACTTACTCCTTAGTAGTGTGATTGTAAAGTGATAAACTGTCCATTTAGATACATCTAAACTGAGGTGGCAAATTAAATTAATGCAGAATGCACCACCCAGTCAGGTGATGTTGGCAGCTGACAGTAAATAAACCTGGGTACACCACAAAACTGGTCTGGAATTTGTGATTATATAGGGCCTGGGACAACTCTGTGATATCACTCTTCCTGCATGAAATCTCAATGCATAATGAAAATTGACTGAGTCAGTAACAAAAAACTGCTGTTAGGGCATTCTCCTCCCAAATGATGCCCAGAGGCTGGGAATTTCCTCTATGTAGCATGAATTACAAACAGAAGTAGAATAGTCACAATCTTAATCTGTGATATCAGACCATGGATTAGGGCCTGGTTTTAGGAAGATCTCTGGAAGGAAAATGTGTGTGATGAGCACAGCTTACAAAGTATCTCTACTTTAATACTGCCACACTTATAACTTGTAGCCAGCAAAAGCTTCTGGATTTTGCTGAATAAAGAAACTAAACAATCTTATGTGTCATTTCACCTTCACTTTAGGGAGTGCAAGCACCTACAGATAGCAGGACAAAATGTTCTTTGGTTGCCTTAAGAAACTATATCATATGGCTATTCCTACTTTGCAATTCTGTGAAACAAACCAATTATTTTAGGTTCTGATGCTAATTTATCTCAAAGTTCCTCTGTTTTCTCCTCTCTTTCAGAAGAAAAAAAACTTTTTACATGTGTGATGAACACCAAGCCTAGTCAAACATGTGCATCATACCTATTGGGGATGGCTGTATTTTGAATATTTAATTTTGTTTTCATGTCCTCTTCTCTCATCCCATTTCCTATTTGCAGTTCATGAAAACTTTCTGTTGCTATTGCAGTTTTTTTAATGACTTAATATCCTACTGTTCTTTCCTAGAAAGCATAAATTGTAAAAGATGTACAGACTAGCCTTTTTTTTAATTGGTTCTAAGAAAGGAGGGATGAAGTTTGGCATTTTTCATTTGGACACAGTGCATTTTTATTGAAAGTGAAAGATAATGGCTTTGGCAGTTCCTTTTTAATCCAATCTACTCCTCAGTGTCCTCGAAAAGAAAATTAGAGAACATAGCCACAGTTGGCATTTTGTGATAGGGTCCATTTTTCTTCTATTGAGAATACAGACACTAGCTGGCATTTCTCAATTAGGTTCTTTTTTTTTTTTTTTTGCCTATTGATAGTGAATTCTTTTATGTGGCTTTCACTTTAAACTGCTCTATAACATGGACTGCTGAATACAGTAAGTCTGATAATTAACTGGAATGATAACATGAATAGCTGTTTGTTATAATTTCACGGTATTTCCTGTGATTGCAAATGACACCACTCTTTGTTCTAATACATGTATCTGGGAAATTGGGATTTATTTGTATAACACACAATAAAATCATTCCTTCACTCTAACACAGACAATTATAATAAATGACTATTTTTTCCTACTGTTTAGCAACTAATTTTACAGACAATTAAATTGCACTAACAAATAGATTAGTCAACTTTAATGTGAATCAATATACTTGGTTTTACTGTTTTATTTTGAAGCAAAATATGTCAACTTCTGTACATATAGTAAAATCTCTACTAGCCATTTGTATCAATGACTATTATTCAATCAACCCGCTTTCCATGGATAATCAATCTATTAATTTGGCTAAGGTGTTTGTTAGCTAGATTAGGCATGTGCACATGAACAAATCAATTGCCTTTTAAACAGGAAAGTTAGGGGAAGCATACAAAACTGGCTATGCTGATTATGCCTAACTTTTCAGAAGAAAGAGGAGGAATAAAAAAGTTACTGCAACAATGAAATTTTAAAATTCAGAATTTCTTCTTATTTCTTACAACATCTGTGAGATACATTTATGCAATTTTCCTGATACATATAATACAACTTATTCTTGCTCTTTGAAATATTTCTATCTAATGGTATGTTAAAACTAACAAACTAACAAATAAATAATAACAAACTAACAAACAAACCTGGAAGAAAGTTTGTTCTGATGTCTATTTTTGTAAAGCCCAGAAGCACTAAATTCCTTTTTGAATTCACTTCAAAGCCTAGAAAGTTCTTATTTCACTCATCAACAAGTATCAGGGGGGTTTATTGGCATATTCAACGATTCAAAAATTTTTTGAAACAACTAAAATTTAAATTTAAATAATAATAAAATACAATAATAATAATAGAATAGAACTTATTGTGGCCATACAACAAAATAAGCTGCCCTATAAAACAATTTTATAGTCTTTGGCAGAAGGATCTCTCACCCTGATGAATTAGGAAGGCCAAGAATTATTTAGACAATGCTGTGCTACGGACTGAAAACAATCCAACCATTGCAGATTTGCATAAATGTATCTTTCCTCATAGCTATCACTTTCACCAGGAGACTAGGGTAGGCATAAAATCTTGTGATGTCCTTGAACATTCATTCACATGACAAAGTAAATGAACTACTTCTCAGTTGACCACAAAACTGAGGAGAACTAATATGGCTTTTAACAATCTTATGCATCTCAAGATCAAATTTAAACATAATGATGCTCTCTTTGGCAGGAAAATCTCCAGGCTTGAAGAGTCCAGTAGCCAAGATTAGCTCATGTTTGGACTATAACTTTGCTATTGAAAGTTTACTTGTAACATCAAATCTGTCAAAACAGCCTCCGTGAGTTCCTTGATCAATATGAGAGCTAAGCAAGAACAAGAAATAAAGTCCAGGTTTACGTAAATAATTTTCCAATTAAGAATCAAATCCTGCAATAAATGTTTAGCACAAAAAATAAAAAACTAAATAAAGTTCATAAAAAAAAATAAATATCAAGATTAAGCTAGTTAACTTGGGAAGTTGTAAGCAGAAAATATTTTTAAGCTTATGCATACTTTCTACAGTGTGAACACATTTTGGTGTAGCGTCTGAACAACACTTTTTCAGAAGACAAGGTGAAGGATAACCCTCAAGGGCAGAGTTGCAAGCTCTTTTAAGACAAAGTAGAAATGCTAATCAAAGTGCAGATGGTTTTTCTCCAGAGAGGTGATTATTTTTTCATAGATCCTTTCTTAGAAGAATGGCTTAAATACGTCAACTAAACTTCATAGTAGAATTGTAATAGTACAAACTAAAAAGAAACATTTCTCAGGCATAACCTTTTCTCAGGCACTTAAAAAAGACATTTTATTTCCTGTATCAAAAAAAAAAAATCCAAAACAAACAAACAAAAAAAACAACACAGACTTACAATCGCTTCCCTTCCCTGTGCACTAGAACAAACTAACTTTAAATACCTGATGAGCCTTAACTTATGGTCATATCTCCGCACTTACTGACAGTATCTTATGCATGACTTTTCTTTAAAGCTGTGTGAAAATATTTAGCCACTTAATGTTTAGTTGCAGAAATAATGGCCTAAAAAATAACAAAAGAGTTGGTATAGAATCAGAGCTCTCAGGTAAATTCATTCTAGTAATGGAATAATATAATTTAAATAGGCAAAAATCTGATAATCTGTTGCTATTTAATTCTTTTTAATTAATTTATTATTTGTCTATTAGGTTTGAAAACTGTGCTGTTTAAAGTATGATTTTTAAGAAAAACATTCCTAAAAATGACATCAAAAGTACTTTTATTCAGCAGTTTACAGTGACATCAGTGTTGTCAGTTTATCTCAGTGTAACTAATTGGGCTTCAGTAAAAATCTTTGTGTCCGACAAAGAAAAATCTAGACTCCACATGTTAAGTATTTGTTGAAGTAGAAAAGTTTAAAATAGCAGGATGTATTTTTCTCACTAGAGGCAGCTAGAATTTTGAATACAAATAAATATTGCTTTAAAAATTGCTCTTGATTCATGAAAAAAATTGGGGGGTGGGAGGGGAGAGAGAACCCAAAAAACAAACCCACAAGAAAATGCTAAAAGCTGCATTATGTGTTGGACAGGTAAGGCAAGTTCAAGCCAACATCAGGATTGAAAGTTCCTGTTATACTATGTCCATTTCTGCAATATAGCATACATGTGTGAAAGTACAGATGGTATTGCTATACAGGGTGAATAGAAATTATGCTCTGGTAGGAATGATCTACAATATATTTTCATAGTTATAAGTTGTAACCTATACAGATAGAAGTACTGTGGATCTCTGTATAGAGATTTCCTTCAGAAAAAAATGTTTTAAGTTTGAATATGCATAATACATAGAGCCAGAAAACAGATATGTTTATATTTTTAAAAACAGCCTTTATTTTTCTAGAAATGCTGCGCTATGGCAGATGGTCAACCTAAAATTATAATTGCCCACAACTATTGCATTTACAGGCACCCCTCCTGCCTCCCTTTCGAAATAAGCCTACCAGTCACAACCCACCCACTTAACGTAACAATAATTTCTAAAGCCGCTCAAGAGCATCTCCACAGAATCTAAGTCACAATATAGCCAGAAAAAAAGTTTGTTTAGAGAAAGTCCATGGTGAAGCAATACGCCTCAAGAAAATGTTCTTGACAAAACTGCTCCTAGCAGCTACCTCTCTAAAATAAAACTTCAGCTACCACTGCCTCTATACTTGAGGGAAGCTTTTATAATCGCTAGAAGAAAACAAGATAGCCCACAGCTTATCTAACCTCTTATATTAATTCAGAAAGATCCCTGCAGATCTTGTAGACTCATATTAGGGCCAGATTTTAAAAGATATATGGGTACTGAACACCCTGAGGAACTTCTTATAGGAATACCTATGCTTTATGTCACTTCCCTGATAATCAGACCCACAGGCAGGCTCAAAAAGCATATGAAGAGAGGAAATATCTATAAGCTGACTTTAGAAGCTAGAAAGCCAAACTAATCTCAAAACCAGTAAGGCACCTGACTCTGCTCAGGAGCATTTAGCTCTTCTGAAGCTGGATGTTTACATAATTCTCCACATCTCTAAGGGAAAAGCCCCTCTACTAGTTCAGATCTTGGAAATCTGACTTGAAATATTGTTAACGGCCTTTCAATCTGCATGATCTAGACAGATAGGAATCCAGGTGTCCCACCTCCTAGGAAATTATTTCAGATTCAGTATGTGACTAATATGGCAATTCTACTGCTAAAGTTATTTCAGTCAGTCTAAATGAATTTAGGAATAGAGTTTTGGCTGCATGACCTTATGGAAGAGATGGGAGCTGAGGATGAATTTCTTATTAAATATTCATCTAATTGAAGATAAGTCAGAAACAAAGCCTTGATCTTTTCCCAGCTGAACTGTTTTAAGTGTTCGATTATAATGTTTGTCTTATATATTCTTCCCTATGTAGTGCATCTTTCAATGCTCAGTTATACAGCACGTTAGTTTTAAGAAGGGAGCTTGGATGTGTCTCCACTCAGAGCTGATGTATTGCTGGCTAGTAGTTATGCTTCTCTTCCAAAAATGAGAAATGTGCTTGAATGGCTCAAACGTCACAGAATCTAGAACTTAGGTTTTGTAAGACCTGTAACCGCTCATATCATCCAGTAAGTGGCCTCAATAATTCCTATAATTTGTGATGAAAATCAACATTAGGTGATTTGAGGAACTTCTCCTTCTGTTGGGCTCTTTATAGTTGCCTGTTGTTTGTAAGATATTTGGATCAACCCCCTTCAAAAACATGGAACTCGTGTATTCCTCCTGCATGGTTTTGCATTTTTACCTGATTGTTTTGGGGAAGCATGTCAACTGAAGGCAAGAGGCATGTCAAAAAGAACCCCAACAAACAAACAAACAAACAAAACCACTTAGACTGAATGGTTATTGTATCCAAAAATCTCAATCTCATAATGCAAAAGTTACAATCTGTAAAACTGAATGGAAAGATACTTTAAAAGTATTCTATGACATAGACGGCTGAAGAAATAGCTTAAGAATCTTACAACTGTATTAGTTTTCAGCATGAACTAATCATAAAAGCAGAAACAACAAAAACTTTATAAAAATGCTCTAATGAAGCACAGCAATGAATGGCTAGTGAAATGAGGAAGCAGCTGATTTTATATGACCAGTGGCAGCTTGAATTGCACCTTGCCACCCAGCAGGAGAGGTGACAGGACCTCAAGACTTGACAATCCCATGCTGTGAGTAAGATGTTGCTGCAGAAGGGGGAGAAGCAACCAGGTGTGCCGTAGCTGCTCAGCTAACTTCACTAAACTTGACTGTAAATGCAGTTGTAAATTATTCCCACTAATCTACCTTCTTGGATTTTTTTTTTTTTAACTAAACTAAAATTTAAAAAAAAAAGACCAAAAAATCTATTGCAGCATCTAATTCAAGTTTGAGTGGGGAGAATTACTCTGCTGAGCACCAGAAAGTCTGAGATTTCTAGGTTAGGATTCACAATGGTGTTGATGTTTCTTTATATTTGAACCTGGTCCTTTTTGCTGCTAATTACCTGAAGTTGTCAAAAGATATCAGGAGCATTCAGCACCAGACTAGAAACTCTAAATGAATCTAGATAACTATGAATAAGGAATTCTGAAGTTACCAAAGATAAGCTGCATAACATTTTTGGACATAAATTAAGACATGTATGTTTAGGCACATAAATTTAGACCATTGTAATATTTCTCCTCTCAAGACAACTTTTAAGTCTCACCCTATTAGTCTTCAGTTTCCTTCACAGCTTCTAAACCCATTCTAATTTATCTTTCTGTTCAAGAAGATGACATTCCCATTCTTCCTTATTCATTAAAATTGAGGAAATATTATAGCAAATGGAGAGGTTTTCAGATGAAGTAGGGGCAATTGAGTACACAGTTACTAAGCAAAGTTCATAGGAGCTGGGTGCTTGATTTTTTTTATGCAATTTCAATCCCTCTGCTCATAACTTTTAGCTTCATTTCCTTTGACCAATCTTTTTTTCTTAGTACAGAAATAGAAAAACCTTTGAAGCAATGGGAGTAAAAAAAAAAAAGTTTTTCTATTTTTCTGAAACCAACAAAAATAGTCAACATCTGCAGTAACTTATTTTATATGACCTTTTGACACTGCTTTCACTCATAACAGCGGAAATAGCATAGCAAGTAAATATACTGCTGTTGATCTGGAACACCAGTGATGTCAATGTTTGTGGTTATCAAGAGCACAATGAATGCCCTTGACACTTAGGGCTATAAGAAATGAGGTTTTTGAGTGATTTTAGTTCTTTGCTTCATTCTTTACTGGGGCATTATTAAAACTGAAAACTTCACAATTTTCTTATTCAAAGACCTTTTCAATAGTTAAGAATATGCTTTCAAGCCATAACTGTATCAGTCTGTGTGGTTGTGCCTTTATCAAGAAAATATATACGCATTTTGTTTGTGATGCTGTCTAAAATCTTGACAGCTAAAGAATTAAGCTTTGGAAGTGTAGATTCATTTGTGCTGTTAGTTGCAAGTGCGTAAAAGCCTCTCTTTTATAGGGTGGATCCAGTGCCACATTGATTATGCAAATAGCCTTTGTGAATGCCTTGGGCACACATTGCTGAAATTGGGTGGTAAGTATCTCAGAATGCAGGCCTGAATTTTGAAGCAGTCAGTTGTTCTTATATTCCTGCATTAGTGAATTATAAGCTACTGAGAAATCAGTTCCCTTTTTACTTCTACAAGGTGCAGCTGGCTCAAGATGTCTTAAATACAGTTTCGCTTCAGAGAACAGGCGTGTTAACAGTGTTTATACTGTGAGCAGGTGTTTTTATTTGAAAAATCTTTTTTCCGTAATGAAAAAAAATCTGGTTTTAAAATAATAAATGAAAAAGGACAAAGCTGACACAGTAGGAAAAAAAAATCTAATTAAAAATAATAAAAAAGTTGTCCTGAATACCTTTTTTTTTGTGCTCCTCACTACCCCAATGCTACCCCAATTTTCCATTTTGAAAAAAAAAAAATAAAAAAAAGGAAGGTCAGGGAATTTGGAGAAAAACTGGAGAATATAATAAAAAAATAAATTAAAAAAGCTACTTCTGGTCATCTGTGATGATGTTCACTTTCTCTGTGGAACTCCTCTTGCTTTACTACTGCTCTTTCACAAATGCCAGGCTCAGAAGGTGGTTTCTTTTGGAGATCAAGTGAAAGCTATGCCAAGAAAACCAAGACACACCTTAGGGCCAAACGATTAGCTAAATACGAATTTCCCTGTAGGGAAAGCTGATTGTATCTTTACAAGCTTAAAGGTAGGGAATCACTGAGTGCAATCTGGAAACTAAACAAGCAGACTTAAAAGGGGAATAATTGATCAGGCTAACAATTCATCAAAAGAATCCACAGAACCCTGACACAACGGATTTTCTCTCAAACACTGAAAATCCACTTAACAGGATCAGACTTAAAAAAAAACATACTCTTGGAATAAGGCAAAGCTTGCTAAGACACTGTTTCTGTGCTTCTCTTTTTTGTAAGGTAAAGAGTAATTTTTTTTTTTTTAAGAATTTGCAAGGAGTTTCTGAACAATAGATAAGCACTAGTTGTGTTGGAAATAATTATTTTTAGTATCTAACTTTGTAAAAATGCTGGTTTATTTACATATGCTTTGATCTAGGAAAAGCTAGGGAGAAAAAAATTAGATCTATTTTTTATTCATGAAAAATTGGGAAACTGAATCTCCCTAAATGGTGCCAGGGATCTATAATGAAGTTTAACCATGCCAAGTGCAAGGTCCTACACCTGGGTCGGAGCAATCCCAGGTACAGCTACAGGTTGGGCAGAGATGAGATTCAGAGCAGCCCTGTGGAGAAGGACTTGGGGGTGTTGGTCAATGAGAAAATGAACATGAGCCAGCTTCAGTGCGCGCTCGCAGCCCAGAAAGCCAACCATATCCTGGGCTGCATTAAAAGGAGTGTGACCAGCAGGTCAAAGGAGGTGATCCTGCCCCTCTGCTCTGCTCTCGTGAGACCTCACCTGGAGTATTGTGTGCAGTTCTTGTGTCCTCAACATAAAAAGGACATGGAACTGTTGGAACAAGTCCAGGGGAGGGCCACGAGGATGATCAGGGGACTGGAGCACCTCCCATATGAAGATAGGCTGAGAAAGTTGGGGCTGGAGACAAGGCTGCGTGGAGACGTAATAGCAGCCTTCCAGTATCTGAAGGGGGCCTATAGGGATGCTGGGGAGGGACTCTTCATTAGGGACTGTAGTGATAGGACAAGTGGTAACGAGTTAAAACTTAAGCAGGGGAAGGCTGGATATAAGGAAGAAATTCTTTCCTGTCAGGGTGGTGAGGCACTGGCATGGGTTGCCCAGGGAGGTTGTGAATGCTCCCTCCCTGGCGGTGTTCAAGGCCAGGTTGGACAGAGCCTTGGGTGATATTGTTTAGTGAGAGGTGTCCCTGCCCATGGCAGGGGGGTTGGAACTAGGTCCTTTCCAACTCTTTCTATGATTCTATGATTCTATAATCCTGTAAACTAATTTGACCAGTCTAGTGCCAGATCCTGACAAAGATTCTTGAAGAAAAACATGGTTCTCTTTTTTGGGAAATACACATTTTGAAAAAATACTTCTAACATTTGACCATTTCATATTATGATGTTGGAAGACTCCAAGAGTATATTGGTCTGTCTTATACTGCCTTCCTCAGCAGAGAAGTGTTTTCATATAGTTTATTTAAAATACAGGGTGGGTTGGGTTTTTTTAATAAAACGTTATAATAGTCGTTTGGATATTAACATAAAGGCACAGTAATATACAAGTTGTCTTGGGTTTCTTGAATTTCCTTTGTTGTTTTGTTGCTTGGTTTCAGGTTTGTTTCTTTTTTTCTTCACTCTAACACACCCTGAAGACAGATTGTCTTTCTTCTTTCTCTCTTCATCCTCCTGTTTATCTTCCTAATCAAAATAACATTTTGGATCTCCCTGCATCATAGAATACCAAAATGTAGGTATAACCACATTCAGCACCTACTCGCAATTTCCCATTCCTTACTCAGATCCAGTTGCAAGTATGCTATTAGTAAGGTAACATAATTATATTAGAAGTGCAGAATCTTCTTTCCTTATATCACTTCCCCTCCCCACTTCCCTTTGTGTGAGTTTCTTTCAGGAAATCTGGGACAACAAATAACATCTGTTAATTATTTTTCTGTTTTTAAAATGCTTTTTAACATGCCGTTGCCTAAACTGTGAGTTTACAGTTACCTACCTCTTGGGAAATTAGGATGTTTAATGTCTCCATCAACTGTTATAAAATATTATGCAATTATGAAAAAGGCAAAGTTTGACACAGTAATTTTATGTAGACTGATTCTGCGAAAGATTGGTCTCAAAGTGGAATGGGATAGGGTGACTACTCTGCTACTTCTACACTGCTAGCACACCTGAAACTTGAGAAGGTGTCTGGTACTGCACAGTGAACAGTAGATATTTCCCTTAGCTGAATATGTTCTATTTATGGTCACAGTAAACAAGACTGGACCTAAAAAAGTCCATGCAAATGAATATGATAATCTTTCAACATTCTGCTGAAGTCCTCACACTAGAAGCAAAATTGAAAATTATCATTTTGGTGAAGTTCTAGTGATGATAAGAAATGATTTTAGGGTTTCAGGGAGAAGACATTAATAATGAAAACTGCATATAAGGAGAATACCATACTTTCATTGTATAATTTTTAAAAGCATTCAATACTTTTCAAGCTTTTACACTTTATAATCATATGGTTATGTGTAAGATTTCCATAACAGTTTAGCAGTTTCTGCAACTACTTTATAGTGTATGAAACTGTAATCCAAATAAGTTTTGGAACCTTTCTTAGAATAAGTATTTCATAAAGTGCTAAGCAAGTGAGTGTCATTCATATTGGAAAGATATAAGCAATATAAATGTTTTCTTGTGACATAAGGCACTTCCTTTCATTAAAGATTCATAAAGGTCCTTGGAATATAAGAGGCCTTAATTGGTCCTTAATTTACTAGAGTATCAAAGTAGTCAAATATTCATTGAGAAATTAGTATCCTACTAGTCTCATCACAAGCTAACTGCAAACCAGCTAGGTCAAGAAGAGACTAGAACCTGTAATGAAGCCAAATAGAGGAAGTTGGAAATATTCTATGAAAAAAATGCATATTTTTCATACCCTGTTACCCAGTGGGATTCAATCAGAACCTTCTGAAATATTTTGCAAAATAAATGATGGCAGTGAGGCCCAATTCAGAATAACTAAATTGTTAATTGCTTCAGATGTGGAAACTCGTCGTAAATTTCCAGCTGTACTTCATATTGTAGTAGGTTACAAGGTTTTCCTAGTTGAGTATTTCTCAGCATTTCCAGCTGGAACTGTTCCACTTCATATCAATAATTAAATGTGTATTGGAGCAAAGACTAAACTACTGACTTCCTCTTTCCAAGTGAGTGCCTTAAATATTGGCTGTGGAACACTGCTGCTCTTTGGCCAAGTGGGTAAGTTACCAAAGATGGAATAGCACCAGAAAGAGTTGTTAAGTAATTCTGACTCACACTGTCTCCATCTGATGCTTTGGTAAAACGAAGAGTGAACATTTGACCCTGCATGAATGTTCTTCTGTTAACTACCAGTAAAGTTCAAAATTGTTTAAAATCTCAAAAATAAAACATCAGCTGTGATTTGAAATTCTGGAAGCTTGGGATTCCTATCTTGAAAACTCATATCTTTCTAAGATATTTTACAAAGAATAAGCACGCTACTTTATTAAGAAGGAGAAGTCCACCAGTGGAAAGTTCTTTTCTGGAATCAACCTAAAAGCCAAGAAAGGCTACTTTCCATTGCAGGGATCTAATTTGAAGACATCAGTATTCTATTTTAAAATATACTTGCTAGCAAACACTTAAGGACTGAACCAGACCTCTCTTCCTCATTTTCGTGATTTAAGTAAGTCCCGTGGTTTAAGTAAGTCCAGTCAGTAACTCAGAACCACGTAGCCGCTCTCTCACTCCCCTCCCTTCCTCCCCCTCCTCCCGGAGGTATGGGGAGGAGAATCGAAATAATGGAACTCCTGCAGGCTGAGATAAGAACAGTCCAGTAACTAAAGTATAACACAAACCACTACTGCTACCACCAATAATAATAATGATAAGGGAAATAACAAGGGAAGAGAATACAACCGCTCACCACCTGCCAACCGATACCCAGCCTGACCGAGCAGTGATCTAACCCTTCCAGGTAACTGCCCCCAGTTTATATACTGGGCATGACGTGCTGTGGTATGGAATACCTCTTTGGCTAGTTTGGGTCAGGCATCCTGTCTCTGCTTCCTCCCGGCTTCCCCTCCTCCCAGAGCACGAGACTCAGAAAGTCCTTGGTCAGAGTCAACATTACTGAGCAACAACTAAAAACATCGGTGTTATCAGCACTGTTCTCAGGCTGAGAGTCAAAAACACAGCACTGCACCCGCTACTAAGAAGGAGAAAAATGACTGCTACTGCTGAACCCAGAACACTCATGCCCAGATCAACCTGGATATGTAAAAAACCTCTGAATTCACCCATGAATTTGGTCCAGAGATTGAATCTATTGAATGCTTGGCAAAAGAGAATGGTCTATAGAAGCAACACTTAGAAGAAGATAAACAGCAGGAGACCGTAACAGCAAATTCAAGAAGTGGGAAAAATAAACCCAGAAACAACTGCTTGAGAAAGTTGAACGGTAGGAGACTTTTAACAGAAATCACAAATAACAGTGAGAAAAAATAAGCCAGAAAAGCAACTGCTAGAAAAGCTAACCAGCAGGAAACACAAAAACAAAACAGTAGTAAAACAAGGCAAGGAAACAAGAACTGAGGGAAGTTAACCAGTAAAAGATTTCAGATGATGAAAAGTAGTAGTTATACCAAAGTAAGCCAGAAAAAAAACAACAGCTAGGAGAAGGTAAGAAAGATCATGGGGAAATCAAAGAAAGAAGCCTTTTCTAAAACGAAAAAATCCTCAGTTCCTTTGGCATGGAATAGAGCTATGTATTCTGTCAGCCTCAGATAGTCACAGAGAAGAAAATACTGTATAGAACTGTTTGTGCAGAAATGTCATTTTGAAAAGATAATGTTTTATAACAGTTTCCAGGGTTACAAAAAACAATAAATATATATATATATACACATATACTTAATGTTTGTTTTATGTCTTCAGAAAATCCCCACTCAACATGTGGTTAAAACCAGCTTCCTCATATTCTACAAGTATTTCACAGACCAGTATGTACTGGGAGGGCTCATTAATTTCCACTGTACACATCAAAGAAGCATTGCTATGGGTAAAATTTGCATGGTTCCAAACAATGAGATAGCAGGCTAGAAGAACAGGCAGTGTAAACCCAGACATAGCACCAAAACCAGAGAAAATGAAGGAACTAGACATAGTTCAGGAGTAAAAAGTGGAAGGTATGAGTTTGTTTCCTTACTTATTTTGAAAAAAAACCCTATATCAAAACTTCAGTTTGAAGAAGGTAGGACTGGAGTGTAGCAGGATGGCAAAGTCAAACTACTCAAAGAATAATCAAAACATATTTACATGAAGATGGTTTCTGTTGTAATTCATCTAAGTTTTACGCAAGTTGCTTCAAACATTTCGGCATGCCTGGGAAAGGTGCAGAAATGTACTGAAATTTCCCTTCCTGGAAATGAGGGTATATGGGTTGTATATATAAACAGGTATCAATGCTGACATGCTTTCAGCATGTCAAATGGGTGATTTGCATGGGAAGTATCTTGTACAGTTAATCTGCCTTGCTGTGCAGACAAGAGTACTTCCTGCTTCAAGTCGATTCAAGTGGAAATGGGAAATGCTACTTTGCACAGATGTAAACTACTATACATAATCTTCTTGGACATATCTTGCCTCTGTTGTGAAGACGGTTCTTCACTGCCACCAGATTATTTTCTTTGATACTGTCTTAATCACAAAGAAACACATGAAAAAGTCTGGAAAACTGAAAGGATATGAAACAGAAGTAAAAAATACTCCTAATAATAATATTGGTTAAGAAAAGCTCATTTATCCAAATCATTTTTCTGGCTCATTACAGTACTTTTATGAACTTATGTGATATTAACTTTGATTATAAAAAAGTGGTTTTGATTACAAGCCAGTGTATTCCCCAATGGAGAAATCCAGTACCAGAGGGCCTCCTCACAATTAACTGAATAGAATTACTCATTTAGAAATTTCATTTAATTTTGGGAAGTTTGTGAAACACCAGTCAAAACCAAACTAAACCAAGAAGTTATAAAGACAGCCCACCCTAAATTCCACAAACAAGAAGTTTTACAGCTGCATTTTATAATCCTCCCTTTAAAAAATCTGTGCAATATTGTATAAATAAATAAATGACACAAAAAAATTAGCTGGTCTCCAAATGATACTTCCTATCTGACACAGAATAGCAAGCCTTATGTGCTTGGCAGAAAAACAAAAACAAGCTGGCTTATTTAGAATTCAGTCTGATTGTATGCAGACAGAATTCTTCTAAAGTACTTCAGCCGAAAATAATCCACAGCTGCTAAGAGTCTTGGTTTTGTGCTGCCTGTGTAACTTGGATAAATTCAACACAGTCTCCCCTGAGAGAGACAACTTGCAACAGAGAGAAGTGTCCTGCAAAGCCATGTTTCTACACCTTCTTTGTAGATGGTCAAAGACTAAACCAAGACAAAGTCCCTGATTATTTTTGTCCCTTTTAGAATTGCAGAAAATACTAAACTTTTGTCTTCTTGTAGCTTCTCTAAGATGCCCTTTTTCCACCTGGATGAGAATTTGAACATCAAATTAGAAACTATGAAAGGGGAGAATTTGCACATGAATCTAGAAAACCTATTCAAAGTGAAACAGTGTAAGCTCTTGTGTAAAGGCATAACAGTTACAGAAAATGGAAGTATTATTTGTGTACAGTGTCTCAGAATACAGCAGGGCAAAGTTTTCAACACAATGCTCAAGATTAGGCAGTATTAAAATAATTCCCATATATGTGTCAATTTAACTACTTGGATGAAATAGCAAATTTAACTTTTTCAAAATGATAGGTTTGGATTTTTTTTAAATACTTGCCTTTTTTTTGTTTTACAAATATTTTTAATTCAAAAGCACTTGTGATGAAAGAAGAAAACTTATCAGTTTCTACTCGGTTGAAATGTTTGGGGGTTTTGTTTGCTTATTTTGTTGTTGTTTTTTTCTTTTTTCTTTTTTTTTTTTGTTTGTATACAAACAGCAATGTTTCTTCATATCTCACTATTAAACTGAGTAACTTCCTATTTGGTGCGAAGGGCCCAGCGAGGCAGAAAAGGTGGTTTTGCTCAGCTATATGAACACAAATGTACACAGGATATCGAAAATTTGTTGCAGTATAATTTTTCTATTTTGTCAAAAGATAGAAGAAAGTTTACATCTCACCTATTATCAGTGGGTGCTAGGTTTTAACTGATCAGTTAGATAAATATGGATCTACTTCTGCGTTAGTGAAACCAAATGGAACCAAATTGTTAATTCTGTGATAGCAACAGCATCTTTCTTTGAAACTGTTTTCTTTTTAGCTAAGAGAGTTTTTAAAGGTAGAAAATGCTAATAATCAAGAGTAAAAAGCATATATATTTGTCAATCTGTTCATCTCTTTCATGTGAATTGAATTAGGACTTTTCCTTATGAAAAAAAAGTAACTAAACACACACACACAGCACCACCCCAAAACAACAACAGAACAGAAAAACTCAACAGCATCTCATTTACTAAGGCATCAAACACAAGCCATAGTTTCAAAGTATTTGAAAAAAGACAGTTAAATCCATGGCTAAACAGACTTTACTTTTATTTTTTAAAACTAGGTTTTAGCTAGTTTGGGGGGCTAAAGCCTCAGGAAATATCAACATCCTAGGATTAGACAAAATAGAACAATTTACTATTTTATTTATGGAGAGCAATCTCTGAATATTTAATTTTAAAGAGCTTTAAAATTTTGTTTTCTTTTTAGAGTAAAGTGTTGAAATACTTGCATAAAGGCATATTTTGTGTATTATGATGGAAATCGCTATTAACTGATTTCTGTGGTCATTGGGGTACTAATTATAACAAGCTTTAGAGAGCAACAGATATTTCTCTGGTACCTAGTACAAACACACTATGCCCCTGGCTGCTCATAATTCTGTCTCTTAATAATAATGAGCCTTACAGTCATATTATTTGTAGCAATCAGGATAAAAATGATTTGGCAGAACTGATGGAATGAATTTACATCACATTACAATTTTACCCATGAGTTACTAATTGATCAATGCTGTGTTCATTTCTATTATTGTTTTTTGATTCTGTCTTACTAATATGTACTGACAGAAGAGGAGTGACTTCCCCAAAGGGTGAAAAAGCCAGTTTAGAGTAGAGCGCTGGAGAGATGAATGACATTCGTAAGCTCTCTTTACAGAAATCCTCTAAGACTGGTTTCTGCATGCCTAGTCTCTTCCCTAAGAATGAAAGCCAATTTAGGTATAAATCTTCATCTCAGTGCTGGGTCCTTAAAGCCTTTGATTCCAATAAGAGAAATTTCCAGGGTATCTGACATTATTAAATTGTATTAAAATGAAACTCCTTGCTGAAATTCAGTATTTTCTTTATATTTTGTTTTCAAATAAGACTCCAAATAATGACAGTGCTGAAACATCACTTTTGAACACTTACCAAATAGAATATTTTATTTTTTTTTTTAAATTTTAAAATTACCTTAGAATTTGATTTTTAAAACTCTGCACATCTTCATATATGATAATGCAACCCCCCAAATGTACAGACCTCAAATGTTTGTGTATTTTAGCAAGCTTAATTTTAACTTTTTTTTTTTTTTTCCAGTTTGGACACACGCATTTTTTAAATTCTTTGCAGACAGAATTTTTATGCCCAGATATACTGATAATCACAGATTGATTTGTATCTTACTGTGCGATTTTAAAAAAATTTTAAAAACACATTATCCAATTAAGATTAGCGACCTTAACAAAATTTTAGTCTAATAGGTTTTCAATTTCTATCGTGCTTCTACAAATGCTGTGGAAAATGGGCCCTAATATTTCTGTTTGGGTATCATACTTTTAGCCTCCTATTTTAAAAGAAGTCTTCTCTTATTCCCCTCAACTGAGTAAGCTGCTATATATAATTAAAATTCATCTTTTTTTAATCTTTTCTCAGGACACAGGGAATGTTTTGCTTTCTTTGAGAGCATACTCTGCATAAATACACATATCAAAACAGTCTTTAAAATACAGAAAATGCAGAAATACTAAAAGCCACTTGAGTAAAATATATGAATTCAAACAATATATTGAAAATATATTCTATAACATATATTTAATTACATTAAAATGTAAAGAAAAACATCTGTCTCCTTAAATCAATCAGTTTCCTGATCCTCTTTTGTTGGCAGATCCAGAGATAGCTTCTCTCTTCTCACTCTTTTGTTTCTCTCACCTTCCCTTAGGCCCTATCTTTCAAGCCCATATCAGAAATCAGCTCTTTTGATATACCTGCCTTATCATACTCTGCCATCAAGGTGTCTTTCCAATTGTTCCGGCTTATAATATCAAATAATTCCTTCATTCCATAGCTCCTGGTAGGGACATCCATACTTAGTGACTTTTTTTTTTTTTCTCAAGACAATTGTGTAATGTGAGGAAAAATTTGTTAGTAATTCTTACTAATTATTCTGTATTTCAATAGTTCCAATCCAACAAATGTAGAAAAATAATTCAAAGGCTTTCACACAACATCCATACAATATAATAATAATTATTATTATTATTATTATTACATATTCAGTATCACTAGTGACCTGTATTATTTACTGGTATTCAAAAGATTTTCTGATATTACTCCACTTTCCAAATCTATTTGTTTGAAAAGCAGACACAAGGGTAAAGTCGAGACTCATTCTAAAGCAAAGAATGGTGACACTTAATGTAATTGACTCACAGGCACACCTGTGCAAATTTGAGCAAGCCGCTTCTCAGGGTCATAGCTCCTCTTCTGTGGATTGGACATAAGTCTCCTTTACTATCTTAAGTACAAGGCTAAAAGCAATTGTTCTGTGTTTGCAATGGGTATAGCTGCTACAGCAGAAAAGGATGAATAAACTCCAAGTTCAGTAGGCAGTATTTGAAAAGTTTGAAATGTTTAAAAGCTAAACATTGATTTCTAAGTAATACTGATTTTTTGTGTAAGGGCTTTTAACCCATGAATGCCAATGTTTTATATAAGAACAATTAATTTCTAATTAAAAGAGAACAGTGATGTAGACCTTTTGTTCAAAATAACATGTGACGAGCAGTACTCAATCTACTACTGCTCACTCAGTGTCATTCATGGTGCGTCATCCTCTTTTTACTCTAGTAAATTGTAGCTGTCCAACTCAACAACATACTTATTCCATGAATACAGTTTTGAAGATGCTAGTAGCTTTGGGTGTTTCAACATGTTTTGCTGGGCTGATCTGAGCACTTAGCACATACACACCTTAGCAAATTGTGGGTGTTCTCACTTTGAATATCTTAAAAGCTATACGTTTTTTGGCTACCTTGGAGCAAATCAAATACATTTGGCTCAAAAGGACATAGCCTCAAGTATCGCTTACCAAGATCTTACATGTTCACTGTTGGATGTGTGCAGCTTCAAAGTGGGTGTTGAGAGCAGAGGAACCTTTAACCCTATTTAACCCTATACTCTTTTGTTTCTGTTTAGACAGGCTGCTGGCTGATTTAGGTGTCAACATATTATTGAGTTGTTTGACTTCAGGACACAGTTAAATTGAACATGGACAGATAAAATATTTCATAATTTATCAAAAGGAAAAGGTGTGACAGATTAAGCTGAAAGGTATTGCTGCTATTTAAGAATTATTTTTTTTTGTCTTAGACATTCACATTAATATTTAGGTTTTTTCTGTGGTAGGTGAATTCACTTGACATTGCTATATTGAAAAGTGAGTATGTTACATAAAATAGGCATTAACACATAGCTACAAAGGAGTATTTTTGCCTTATCTCATATTTCTTCCACTGTTCAACGTATACTCTGCCAAGGACTCCAAACTCATGTTTCATGCACTTATAAAACAGGAGCATCCATAACCCTGATTCCTGAAATATCAGTGCTTTGCCAATATGAGGTACCTTAGTAACAGGTTACTATGTAACTCTTGCAACCCAAAAGACAGATTGCTCAGCAGAAGACAGTGTGGGGATAGGAAAATCAAGAAAGGGGGTTCAAATACCCAAGTGCTTTGCTAGTGAAAGCTGATTTATATAGTTAGTTAATTCTCTAAGAGAATCTGAGGAAATTTAACTTCCTTTCATCCCACTCCTCAAAAATCAAGACCCTAAATGTAGTTCCCTTTTTTTCTGATTTTAGTTTTTATTCTGAGGCTGCAAACAAAACTAAAAAAAAAGTATTTAATATACTATTCTGCAAAAATTATGTGAATTTTTCATTAATTTACTTGGGATGAAGTATGGAGGGCATTAGTTTTGAATAAAACATATGATCTGGTGATTAATCAAATCCCTATTCTGATAGAAGCAATAATCTATCCGTCTGGAAACTGAAGGGTATACAAGAGCAAAAGTGAAAAAAACAGTATTCTCAGTCTGAAAGCACCTAATGCTGATTTACTCAGGGGAAAAAATAAGAGAAAATAAGATTTTTTTTTCTTTTAAAAAAGGATTCATAGATTAAGGTTATCTTTGGAATAGATAACATTAGTTACATGTGACCATTACAGTAATTTAGAGAACACAATTGTCCATAATTTCAGTTGATAATCCAAAACAGTAAAACTCTTTCTCTGAAACACAATATAGCTTTCTTAATTATAATTTATATCCTGATACGCTGTCCTTGTTTTTTTTTCGTTATTAATTACATATGACCAGAATTGAATCATAGAATCATAGAATCGTTAGGGTTGGAAAGGACCTTAAGATCATCTAGTTCCAACCCCCCTGCCATGGGCAGGGACACCTAACGCTAAATCATATCACCCAAGGCCTTGTCCAACCTGGCCTTGAACACTGCCAGGGATGGAGCATTCACAACCTCCCTGGGCAACCCATGCCAGTGCCTCAACACCCTAACAGGAAAGAATTTCCTTCTTATATCCAACCTAAACTTCCCCTGTTTAAGTTTTAACTCGTTACCCCTTGTCCTGTCACCACAGTTCCTAATGAAGAGTCCCTCTCCAGCATCTCTATAGGCCCCCTTCAGATACTGGAAGGCTGCTATGAGGTCTCCATGCAGCCTTCTCTTCTCCAGGCTGAATAGCTCCAACTTTCTCAGCCTGTCTTCATACGGGAGGTGCTCCAGTCCCCTGATCATCCTCGTGGCCCTCCTCTGGACTTGTTCCAACAGTTCCATGCCCTTTTTATGTTGAGGACACCAGAACTGTACACAATACTCCAGGTGAGGTCTCACAAGAGCAGAGTAGAGGGGCAGGATCACCTCCTTCGACCTGCTGGTCATACTCCTTTTAATGCAGCCCAGGTTACGGTTGGCTTTCTGGGCTGTGAGCGCACACTGAAGCTGGCTCATGTTCATTTTCTCATTGACCAACACCCCCAAGTCCTTCTCCACAGGACTGCTCTGAATCTCTTCTCTGCCCAACCTGTAGCTGTGCCTGGGATTGCTCCGACCCAGGTGCAGGACCTTGCACTTGGCATGGTTAAACTTCATGAGGCTGGCATCAGCCCACCTCACAAGCTTGTCAAGGTCCCTCTGGATGGCATTCCTTCCCTCCAGGGTATCAACCAAACCACACAGCTTGGTGTCACCGGCAAACTTGCTGAGGGCACACTCAATCCCACTGTCCATGTCACCAACAAAGATGTTAAACGAGACCGGTCCCAACCCCGATCCCTGAGGGACACCACTCATCACTGGTTTCCAGCTGGACATTGAGCCACTGACCACAACTCTTTGTGGGCGGCCATCCAGCCAGTTCTTTTCCACCGGGTGGTCCATCCATCAAATTGATGTCTCTCCAATTTAGAGACAAGGATGTTGTGTGGGACAGTGTCAAACGCTTTGCACAGGTCCAGGTAGATGACGTCAACTGATCTACCCCTGTCCATCAGTTCCACAGCCCCATCATAGATGGCCACCAAATTGGTCAGGCAGGATTTCCCCTTATGAAGCCATGCTGGCTGTCACCAAGCACCTTGTTGTTTTTCATGTGCCTTAGCATGCCTTCCAGGAGAATCTGCTCCAAGATTTTGCCAGGCACAGAGGTGAGACTGACTGGTCTGTAATTCCCAAGGTCATCCATTTTCTCCTTCTTGAAAATGGGGGTTATATTTCCCTTTTTCCAGTCATCGGGAACTTCAGCTTGCGTAATTTCAGAATCAGATAAATTCCATAAATTCTTTAGAATCATATAAAGATATTGTGGCAGTTTCAGTCAACCACTGTGATGAATTCTCAATGAATGCCATAAATGATGGGCAACTCTCAGAAGGAAAAATTATACAAACATATCGTGTGTGTGTATGTATGTATGTGTCCACATGAATTTGAGTACAGGACAAAAAAAGTTAGCTCATGCAGTGAGCTAATTGCTCACTGCAAAAGTAATACATTAGTATTACTTTTTAAAATATCTTGGCCCTCATATTACATTTACTTTAGTAGCAGTCTGCAAAGGATTAAAAGGTAATAAAGTTTGCTTCCACTTAATGGTCAATAAAATTGACCTGCGTACACAAGTCAGAACTCCACTGTGTTTAATTCCAGTAAAATTCTGTTGTGGCATCTGAACAGAGGCTGAAATGCTGCAGTTTTACTTTTCTCTCTCTGGCTAAGTCAGAGTTTGTCTTTCTTCATGGCTTAGCATGAAGTCATATGTAATAGAATAGCATATAATTCACAAACCAAGTAAACAGAAATTTAAACATAATTATGATGAAAAAATTGTACCATTTACAGGGCTCTATATTCCATGTATATTAACTTTTCAGGTGCACACAGTTTATAACGGGTTAAAGAAGGACTGGTAAGTGTTATTTAGTATATAAAATGCAGGAGGTGAATGGGTTTCACACGAGTCATGGCTTTTAATCACATGCTTTTATGCAATTTATAGCTCATACTATTTATATGTCTACTACTTAAAATATACATCATATACTAAACCTTTATAAACTATAAATAAATAAAATCTTTAGTATTGTAGTATAAGCCAAATTATCACCTTAATTTTTTCATCTGCCTTATTCATCATTACTTTTCATTAATCTAAGAAAATAAGTAGTTTGAACATGAACACCAACAGGAAAACAAATTTTCCAATAGAAAGAAAATGGAATTAGTACATTAAACTAATAATAGAAAATGGGAAATAAATCACAATGAATTCAATTTACTATTGCCACATTATTAATACATAAATATGAACTTCCATAAGGATAAGAGGAGACTGCATTTCCAAGACATTCAAACTTCCTATAAATTTTGATTCCATAGGGGACAGTCAACTAGATAAGCAGTTAAAGGAAACATTAACTTCTGAAATCGATATGACTGTAGATGTAGCTATTCACGTGCCTAAGTGACTTGCTGGATTCAAAATATTAAACATATATATTTCATATAAAGCTTCTACAGAAATAAATCTTTCATTCTATCCCTCTATTACCCAGATCAGTCCTCTCAAATGATTTTCAAAGTGCTGTTACAATGCATTACATTTCTGGCTGAGCTGATTTTGAATTGTACTGCTGGAGTCCTTACAGAAAACTGACAAGTAGCCATCCAATTGCTGAATTTGCCTAATACCTTTTAAAGCTGCAGTGAAAATACTGATTTCTAGTTAATACTTGCCAGTAAAAATTCAGTCTCTCAGCAGTAATGAAATAATTCCTTTGGCCAAGCAGCTCTGAGACGTCTCATTTTTTTTTCCAGGCATGGGAGTAAATCAGTATGCTGTAGCCATTTTATCTTTTTAACTTTTAAATAATAGTATCCGTCACTCTTTAAGAAGAAGCAAGTTTACTACTTGGACATTTTGTGGATAATAATTACCCTGTAGATGATCTGCAGAGCATTAGCATTTTCTTACTTTTCTCACATTGGAGACTGGCTGATCTACAATGTATTTGCTAATGCCAATACAATGAGCAACGTCCATGAAGACAAATCGAAACATCAGTTCAGTCTGAACTTTACAACAGATCTGCCTCAGAAAGGGCAACTAAAATGAATTTCCCTTATAGTCCCTCATAATGTCAGCTAATTGCTAGCTCCACTACCTTAAAATCTTTCACAGAAAAAAACTCTCAATCCTTTTACAATGAACTCCAACACACTTCATATAGCATCGGTGATATAATGACACTACATCAAATTCTAAATGAATAGTTGCAAGCAGATATATTAAAACATAACTATTAAAATTTCAAATATTGGACTTTAAAACTGTTAAATGAAATAATGCGTAGCAGTACAACAGATGAAAAAAGTATTTAAAACTACAGTATGTCAGTCTATGAGGAATAAATTTTATTTTTCACAATCCATCATATTTATCACAAATAAATCTTGAGTCTTGTAAAAGGAAAAATATGTATTCACACCAATTTATTCCCTTCACAGTCAAAAAATCTTGACTTCCCACTGAATGTATTCTATTAAGAGAAAAATAAGCAAATGCTATATAGGTGCATACTTTGTTTCCTTAAAAAAATCGAATGCAGTTGTGATAAAGGATTCATAAATCTGTTGAATTAAAATAATTACAGACTGAATAATCACATCTTAAAACTATTATCTAGAATGTCTTGATCTTTCTTTCTTCCTTTCAGCATTTTAAAAGAAGCTGCAGCCCCAAATGCAAAAGGCAGTCTGTACTCTCCTTGTCTTGCTCCTATAATTCATTCCTTAGGTACCCACCTGCTAACACACAAGCCTGGCTGAGAACTTGCAGGTACACCTGAAATTTCATGGTTTTGTTCAACAAAGCTATGTAGTTGCACTCAGTGTTTCAAGGATGCAGTATATACACTAGCTTTTTAATGTTAGATAGAGATTCATGATCTCCGCTAGAACTGAAACAGATGGATTTTAAATCCAGTGGAAGTTTGTGGTCATTAGGTCAACTGTTAATTAACTGCAGACACCTAAAAACATGATGCAAAAGTTAATAACAATTAAGAGAGGTTTCAAGCTATTACTACTTCTGAAAGATTAAACCTTGAAATCTATAGATACATATCTAAGCCCAATTAGATTACTTTTGAACAGAATTTTTAGAGTTCTTGAGTTTTACAAATTCTCATCAAATTTTTCAAGACTCAAAAGTCACAACTCTGAAAAGCCATGTATATCCTTCTTCAGGTTGTCATTAACATGGTGTACGCTACCCAACAGGAAAACTATGTACTACAGGGAAGACATTTGCTTCTTGTTGTCACAGGCCTCAACAGCATTCATCATAAATACATCTCCTTGTCAAATATTAATTAATATTTACAGAATCAGAAGATGAAAATTATTTTTGTAAATACTATTTGTTACAAAAATTAAAGCAACGGTTGTTCTAGAAGCCTAATGTGAAGATAATCCTTCTAAGCACCTTATGAAAGGTCCACTAAGGTTGTTTTTTTGCCAGTCACCCCTGATACAAGACATTGCCATGAATGCCAAAGTTTAACCAAATATACCCTGTGCTACTTATATGAAATATAAGACTTTTACAGGAGGAAAAATACTACCAAAATTCTGTGGTGGTTTTCAGTATTCTAATGGTTACTAAGTTATTTCTGGTTATTTTAGGTTAAAGGACAGCAGTATGTTCTATATAATTTATACACACTAAAGACTATTATAAGAGCTCTTATTTCTCCTCAGGGTTTCTATCAGCTAACCTTCTCAAGTTTACTTTTACAATTATGACATTACAGAAGCCCTGGGAAAAAATAAATAGCAGCTTTACAGTTTCCCCTGACATTTACTTTTATTCTTTGTTATTCAGTTTCATTAGCTTGTTTAGCCACTGTGACATTTAACACATGGAATATATCTTTTACATCTAGTTACAAAGAGCTACCACATACTTAAGGGGATGATGACTAGGTTCTGCTAATCGATATTTTAGAATTTTTTTATTCACACCTCCAAAAAGTTATATCTTGATTCAGATTATAAAGGTATCTGCTGTAATTCTGGACTTGATGAAAAGTGCCTTTCCTAGCTGATGCTATAATGACTTGGTATAATACCATGTTTTTTCCTGCCCCTTCTTCCATTCATTTTCCAAACTGCTGCATAATGTTTTCCAGTTTTCTAATGAGAACTGATGTGGGGCATAAGGAAGGGAATAGCTAAAATGTTACTATCCCTATGATATAAAAGATAAAAGAAAAAAATCCTTTCATATTACAAAGCCTATCATTTCATCTTTTCAAGTCAGAATTCTTATGAACAAACTGCTTGAGAATTGGCTCCTATAACATGCAACTTTACATGTGCCTTGGAAAGAATTACAGTTCTATAATACCCATTGAGATTTACTATTATTCGTTCTGTTATCTGTGTTTATGTCTAAAATAATGTTCTGTGATTGGCGCTCGACGGAAGAACAGGTTGAACAGTTGAGTGCTTACAGCAATTTCAAGCAAAATTGCATGTTCACAAAAATGTCTTTATATAGAAGGTAAGCTAAGCATTCACAAAATCTGCAAATCTAGGATTTACCTTACAGGCGGGTACTGCACTAGAAAATCACAAGTTTTGTCTTGGAAAAAAAAATCTGTTTTCTAAGAGAGAAGTTAAATCTGAGTGTTTTCTGACTGTTCTCACCATTTGCAGCAGAAAACAATCTGGTTGTTTTCAAATGTGTTCTGACATTTCCAAAACATCTTTTTGTTAGGCCCTATGAAACAAACGTCCTTTATTAAAAACTAAGGAGATCAATGCCAAAATCACAGGTTTCTCAAAAACAAATTATGGAAACTATTTCACATGAGTCCAGCATTTTCTAAGGTTCCACTTAAACAACCAACTAAACAAATCCAAAACAAAATAAACTCTTTATGGATTCTGTATATGCTGTGAAAACCTTAATAATTAGTCATGAACCAGTATGACTAATACTCTGAGAGAGAACTAGCATTGATTGAAATATATTAGGAAAATAATATTGCATAACTCATCTGTTTGTGCAAAGATCAACAACATAATGCTACCAAACTGCCTTTAGTAATGTTAACATGATTGCTATGAAAAAGTGTATTAAAAAATTTTTAAGCAAAAATGAGGCATGCTGTTTCTCTCGGACTTCAGGCACCCAGATCCTAATCCTTGCTCCTCTGAACGTCATGTCTCTTATGTATGTAATATTCCTGAATGGTTGTGTTCTATTGTAAGAGTGACACAGTTCACTGGTAATCAGACAATGCTTTCTAAAATTTGTAGTGTTCTTTTGAGTACTTTGATTCAAGAATCAGTTCCAGCAGGTTACATTTGTTTGGGGAGTGTTGGGGAAAGTGATTTTACTATTTCTGAATGAAAACAAATGGCCAGTGTTCAGACTGCAGGTGATATAGAACATGTACCCTCTATTTTCTACACAGATACATTCATGTTTTTCTATTACCTTTTTCATGTAATATTTTTGGTTAGTCTACAAGTGTACCCACATCATTTGTTTATGTAATGCTAAAAAGATGCTTTGATGTGCCTGCTGTTGTTATGTGTAACTTTAATGAAAGAGAGGTAATCTGGAACTGAAGAACCTTCTTCAAGCACAATGCTCTCTCCTGTTATGTGGTGCTGTTACAACTACAGACATTTTTTCCCATCTTCACTGGGTTGTTTCTGCTCTCATGTAAATAAACAAAGAACTTTGAATCCATCTATACTTCTCTCCATCACGCAAGCTCACTCCTTTTCCCCACTATCTCCGTTTTCAGTTATAACAACACAATGCTGTCACTAGACTATCTAGGCTATGTTTTCTGCGTAACATTTTTGAGGTATGGCCTTTCTTTTCAATTTAAACAGGCAATACTCCCATTAAGATGTTCAACATTTTTCATCTCAATTACAGCAATATCCTTTTCCCCTTCTTGAAAAATATAAACTTGTCCTACTTGTACACTGCAAAGATCTTTTTAATGCTTTGCTACTTTGACCATTTCAGCTCTCTTTGCATCCTCCAACTAGCTTCTTTTCACTGCTAACCTTGCAGAGTCTGCCATCACACATTTGATACTGAGGTACTGACTTCCTCTCATCACAGCATATACTGGCCTCCATCCCCACTTTTAATTTTTTAGAAGATCATTTTCAGGCTTTCTGCTTTGCTAACTTTCTACTTTGCAGTCTCTTTTTTTTTTGTGAAAAAATACCTCATGGTACCCGCTCACGCTCTCCTTTTCTATGAGATATCAAATACTGACAGCATCTTCTGATTAACTATAACACTTTCTATCCTAGTACTGAAGAGCTACTGCACTGTTTCATTAAGATGTCTTCTTCTCTGTATCCAAGAAGATATTAATTTCCATTTAGATTGTTATCCTTCTTTGCTGATGTTGTTTACAGCAACTCGCACAGCACCTTCTTTGGGACTGTGGCTTTTAGGTGTCACAATGCCTAGATGAAAGGTCTCTGAGGGTAAACCACTTAAAGCTTGCAGTTGCCTCAAAAAGTTGCTGATTACTGTCGTGTAGTTTCAGTGAAGAGTGAACTATATGCATGATTCCATTTAAATATTCATCTCAAGTATGTCTGTTAAGGTAACAGTATATATAAAATCTAAAGCTTAGTGAGACACTTCACTGTAACTCATAAGGAGATGCAGGGAGAGTACAGCTGCTCTTTCAGGCAAATGATAAATGATCATTCAGATTCACGAGATGACAACTTGATGAGCAAAATGATGTTTGCACCACCCAAGCAGTGAAAAGAATGCTTATTTTAGTTGAGATAAGTTTTCAGACTTCCTGGAAGAGTCCCAAAACATCATTAGCTATAAAAGCTAAAGTGTTCCTCCAGGAAGTGTCCTACTCTAATGAGTGGAGCCTAGGTGGGCAAAAAGACAGAATATGTGACCAAGTGTCTAGATACTGCAGAAAAGTCAGCTTGACAAAGGAAGCAAACACAGTGATACAGATATAACTTAACTGAATAAGTGGTAAAAGTAGGATTGTTTTTTTTTGATTTCTTCAATTGTCTTTCATATATTTTTCTTGGCATATGGTTTGTTTTACATATTATAAATAGACACATTATTTCCATTTATTTATTTGACCAGAGGCTGGATTCAAAGCAACTGGTTAAAAACCTGATACTAGTAATCAAGCATGTCATGAATCCATATTCAAGTGACTGAGGTGCTCATCTTCTATACATATATGTGTCAGTTCCTGGGGTTCCTAGGACCTGATGATCTTACAGGTCTTTTCAAACCTAGCTGATTCTATGATTCTATGATATATATCAGTTGGTAACCTTCCATGCTCCCATACCAGCTTCATTGCCTGTTCGGTAGCTGATATCATAGGGACCAGTGGCAAAAAACAGCACTCTAGCATATAGCATATGAGATATATAATATGGTATATAACAGAGGAAGAGTCAAAGGATCTGTTACAGTGTGGTCATGCAAATAACAATGAAAGAAGACATTTTAAAGCACAAATAGGGACTATACCAAAAGCCACATGACACTAAGAGAAACTAATGGTTAAGCTGCATTAATCATGTAACATTCATTTTTCCACTGAAATTCTACTACAAGGTGAAATTCTGCTAGCATCACCCTGCTAAGCCTATTGCATATTTGTCACCTCTCGAAGATAATAAGATCCAGTGCAAGCCCTCGCTGCTGCCAGGATCTATAAAACATGAGTGGGTTAAGAATTTGGTTGTATTTGGCAACCACCACTTATTTCCTACCTTAGTGGTTCAGAAATCTGTGCAGGAGCACTAAGATCCAGAACAGTTGCATAAAGAACTCGGAAAATGACATTAATTCCCATGCAGTTACAGAGATGATTCTAATTTTAGCTAGTGATGTCACTAGTTGTCTCAAAGACATTTAGAGGAAGGGTTTTTCAGCACCAGCTATATACAATGCAAGTCAGTTATAATAGAATTTCTTTTTGGAATGCCTCTTCTAGCTGAAGAGAGAACAGAGGGAAAGCAGGTGTCAATAGAAAATTTATTAAAATGCCATTTTAATATTTTTCTGTCTAAAATAGCCACACATCTGTTTTAGTATGTCACAGACTTATGACTGGTCAGCCATTTTTATTTTATGCAACTCATTTCTCACACTTCAAGTAGTTTTCATCTTCCTGCTTACAATTAAATTGGAAAGCACAATTACATATTATTTTTGGATTGTAGGCAACACCACTTTACCGCTAATACACAAGCAGTAATTTAGTCTCTGTGTATTGTTGTTTCTGCTGTTCATAAACCAACAAGCTCTTGTGGCTTATGTCATCAGCAGAAAACCAAAGCTGAATTATAGCCTTGCATTCAATCTCTGTATTGTGCACAGAGATTGCCAGTTTTTCAGAAAGCGCAATTTAGAGACATGGGATCTAGAGACCTATAAAGTGTATTTCTTCCTGTCAGTGCCAACAGTCAAAGTCATGAGTATTCAAAAGAAAAACAAGATATAAAAGCATTTCAAAGTATACCTAGAGTTTTGCAGATTGCAGAATGCTTTCATTAATTTTCCAAGACTTTACAAAAGCAACATTCCACATGATCCACAGAAACAGTTTCAAAATTAATCAGATACTGGGGCATATCAAAGAAGGAGAGCTGGGTTACAGGAAGGAAAAACAGAAGAGGAAAAGAGGACTTCTCACAATCATATATACTAAGAATTTATTGCAAGATAAGTAGCAAACACATGACATAAACTGTGTGGTTTTTGAAGATGGTGGAACAATTTACTCATACAAGAAAGTATTCTACCAGTTTTTGTTTCAAACTAAGTTCAATAATGCTATCCAGAAGTTGCAGAAGAGGGTTAGAATCACGGATTCCCTCATTTTATTTTTGTCTCTGCTACTGTTTACTTAACAAATTAAAAGTTACTTGATCACAATCAAACACCTGAAGTGTTTCAGCCTGGGAAGATGCTTATATTCTCAAGCTGCTGTAACATTTGGCACTTTTCCAAAACCAAGTACCCTAGAAAAATTCACAGGGAACTGTTGAAAAACATATTTTGAGGCTCTGATCCTTTAACATGTGTTTGGACAAACCATCTTGTGAGAAATTTTGTTTTGACCTCCTTCTTGGTAGATGTTTATTTCAGATTTCCAAACTTAAGGTGGCAGCAACAGTAAAAATATACTTAAAGGGTGTTCCTGTGCATTGAAATTGAACATTTTTGACAGGTATAAGTTCCTGGACAATGGAAATACAGTAACAGTTTGAATTCAATAACGTAACAAAAACAAAGTTTCATATTGATAGTTGAGTCCCAAGAACACAATAATTTGCAACAACAGCAGAACAGTGAGATGTATACAAAAGCTATGTATTGTTTTAGGTAACATATCCCATTATGTGTAAGACAGAGAGAACAATTGCTTACAATTTAAGTTTGATGTGAAAGAGAAGGGTTTCTTTATGTGGCAAATAGCGTGCATGATGGTGCAATCACAAGTGGTGAGGGTGCTTATTTACACTTGAAAGATAATCCTTGCAAGGATTTTTAGGGCTTGCAAAGTATGAATCCATGTTTAAAAAGTTCAGCAGCTTTCGTGGCTTTGGGTTGGTTTAGGATTTTCTAAGATGCTCTTAAAAATGCCCCGTCCAACCTGGTCTTAACACTTCCAGAGATCGGGCATCCACAGCTCCCTTGGGCAACCGGTTCCAGGTTTATCTAAACACGAAACACACTGGCAAAACGGTAGACTGCACAAGTAATTGCACTTTAAGCATTGCATAATTTAACATGTATGAACTGTGTCAATTTAAAATAGATGTTTTCAAACTGTAAGGCTTGAATAACCCAGAAGAATTCTAGTAATGGACACTGAAAAGACAAACTAGAAGGACTGAAATGGAAAATAGTTGTCTTTAATAATAAAGATATAGCAGCAAAATCAGGTGTTCAAGAAACTTGAAATTCCAAGTATAAATCACAAAGGGTAGGTTGTAATTTAAGACTATTTTAAGACAGACTTAAGTACAATTATGAGAAAAGTTCACATAGCTTTCAAAAAAACTGCCATCAGTTTTCTGAGGCTTTATTTTTTACTGGATATTTTAGTAATGAAACAGCACCTTGTGTTTCAAAACATGATCTTGGAGGGAGTTTACATTGGAGAGAGTTTTACAGTGGAGAGTTTAGTAAGGTTTTCAGAGAAAGTTGCAGTATGTTTAGCCTTGTCTTTTTCTTTACAACCGTTATTAGGTAGCTTGGTAAATCTGGCATTCATACAACACTAACACAATCCTGTATTGGTGTCACAGTTTACAAGCTGATGAGATGCCAGATAGGTACCAAGGCAAGAAGAATAATTTTTCTCTATGTCAGTAAGATTCCAACAGATTAAATAATAATACATTGTGATTATACAAGACAAGAACTTCTCCAGCCTAAAAGACACCCAAGAACAAAATTTACAGACATGGATGACCATAAAGATATTGTGTTGATGAAGGACTAGTCTAAAGAAAACCAGGACAAGATTTTATGCCAGATGATCATTATCTGAGATATTTTCTATATATACTATATTTCCAAAGAACTGAACTCTGACATTACCATTTCAGTTCCACTTCAGACACTGTTTAGGGCTAGCTCTGAGGCTACATATTATTGTACAGTCCATCCTTCCACTGCAGTTTTATACTTACAAACTTACTCCAAAAGTCTTTTGTTTTCTCCATGTTTTTCTGAGAATGATCCAAATTCCTTTGCAAAGTCAATTACAGGCAATAGTTTTTGTGTTATTTGCTTCTATTTATATATGGTAGAGAAAAGCAGGTTACAGAATGACTGGGAAATCAGGAATGGGGGGCAATGGGCTTTCTGCTAACTAGCATACTTCTTCCAGACTTGAATGTTCAGATAAGGTCCAAACACGTGACACCCTTTAAAAAGAGTATACCTGGTTGTAAACTGTGGCAGGGACAACTTCATACCCAGACATTCAGCAGAGCTACACCGTCAAGATGAATGGTTTCTAGAAGTTAAAATGAGACATTTATAGTGTATGTAATCAATATATGTTGCTTTGAGAATAACATTATATTTCACCCTATTACTTTAGACAGAGAACATGTCAGATGTATGACTGCATATGTCAGCGCAAAGTCAGGACAAGGAAGAGTTTGATGTGCTACTAACTCCTTCTAAAACCAGTGTAAAATATACTATCATAATGGAAAACTCATTCATCATTTCAAGTTTCCTGAGAGCCTGAGACATAGCCTGAGCCAAGACATTTTGAGCTGTACCCTTCAACTACTACACCTTCTGAAAACAGACAGAATTCCAGTGGCTTAAAGCAGTTTATCAGCTGGCCTATTAATTCCAGAGTGTCAAATGTGAAATCTCAACCGTTCATGGAGAAAAAAATTGAATACTTCTCAGGCTGAACTGAAACATAAGATGCTTATATTCAGTAATAAATGCTAAATGTTTTTACTGTAAAGAGTTCTTCAGTGTTATGCATGCTTTTGTACCTTAGGAATTTCATATTAAACATTTCTTAATTTGGAATCCTACTTTGTTTTCAATATTAGAGCATAATCAGTCCCTATTCTCTTTTGACAATACTATATTCATTTCATAAGCCTACAGGACACGCTTTCCCCTTTAATGTCACCTTCTCTCTGTTTCCTTATTTCTTAGTTGTCACTTATATAACACACTGGCACAGAAAAGATGCTTCACTGTGGTGCCATGCAAATGCCAGCTGCATTCCATCCCCCTGTATGCCCCTTGAGACTGTCTTGATTTGCAAAGAGCTGTTTCCCCTTGACTCAAAATTATGAAAGAATAGGAAGGAGGTTTGAAATAACATTGGCAATCTGACAGTTTCAGTTTTGCATTCTGAGAATTTGCATATTTCCCATTAAAGCTTATTTGGCACAAGTTCAGAATATATACATTGACAGTTAATTTACAGGGTTAACACTGTAATTTTATAAATGCAAGATTTCTTGTAATTATTCCTCCCAAACTGACATCTGATATTTTCAATAGACAAAGACAAGCAGTTGCTTCAAGAAAACATCGATAGGTAGCATTTTGTAGGCAAACGTACTCCAGAAGGGACCGGTCTATTTTTGGATCATTAATGGCCAGTCCAGGTTTCAAACACTAAATTTTATTAGAGTGGAGTTTACTAAATGTTCTAAACGAGATGTCTTAACACAAGCAACAAGCTCATAAAATGGCAAAATTTTCTCAGTTCATTTTACAGGAGGCACAATTGATTACTTTACGACTTAGGAGCCACAGCGGTCAAAACTGAATCAAATTTGAGTCACACAGGTAATATGAAAAGAAGTTTGATTTTTACAGGTTTTTAACATTGGAATGAATGGGAAAAATTAAGACTACTTGGTGAATAATGTATTTTAATAGGAGAGCCTACGTTCTAGGGAAATACTTCAATTTCAACCTGCGTCCGATCTCTTACAGTGAAGCCTCTTTTCGGTTAAAAGTATGAAAGACATTTCAGTAACACTGAAAACTTACAGACTCTACAGGTTATTAAAAATGCCTCCTGCACTGGCAAATTTGTATTCGGTTTAGGTTTCCATCAGAATCTGTAGGATTTATATTATGGAATTCCAAGTGACAGGTGCTATGCAAGCAGCCATAGTAGTATTTTCTGTAAAATTCCTCTGCACTGTACTAATAAGGAACACATACCTGGAATGAAGGGAAAAAGGCTTTTGCAAAACAGATTGTGCTAATAAATTAACCAGAAGCAAAACCATTGAACAATTTTTCTTCTTTTGAAAGAATGGAAGAGAAAGAAAACAGCACCAGTACTACTACAGATTTCATCTACAAGTATTTTAATTAGTTAAACAATTTTAAAGGGAACTGTTTGCCTAACTTACTTGTATTTAAATCAATGCCTTTCCTGCTAAAATTACAGTTTTATTACTGTATTTCATACATGAACCATGTTTTTAGTTCTTAAAACTCACTGATAAGAGGGGATGAAAAAAAAGATTTTGAACAAGTAGAAACCTGTTTGATGATGCTTACAGAAACACAATTATTTATTTTAGAGGAGACAGATTATAACAATATATAACACTATATACCTCTTTCTAGATCTGTTGGTGAGACATTTGAATCCTAGCAGAAAAATAAAAGCCCTTTCTGTTGGAAGCACTGGGATTCACCTATATGCTTTTAGTGAGAGTTAGTGTAAAAGGTCTGGGAGTTTGAACCTACACAAAGCTCTTAACATTACACAACAAAAAGATTTTGCTTGAGTTTTTCGGAAAGTAACCTTTGGCAGTGATTTAAAGCCTCCTAGGTTTTTTAAACCTATTTTATACAACTCTTGAAACTTTTTTTTTTTTAATACCATAGTCTTGAAAATATTTTTTATTCTTAAACATGTTTATTGCATTGTAAAGTATTTTACCAAAAACCTTTCAGAGCAGGACAATCCTGGTGCTGGATGATTTTTCCTTTTTACTATGTTCACTACTTTGCTGGTCTGGGATTCATTCATCAGATGTCAGATCTTTCTAAGCATCCCTTGCCTGGTCCACTTCTTGGTGAAGTCACGAGCCAGGGTTACAGTTCCCTGGAAGACTGGCTATTGGCACTCCTAGTAGTAATTAGTGGCCCTAGCAGTTTGGGTCTTTATTTCATGAGACACTGTTTTTGTTCAAGGCTGTTCTTCTCAGAACTTCACACTCAACAGGAATTTTAATTAATAGTTTAACCTTTCAGGACAATGAAGTACATACAGCACAAGACTTTGCTGAAGAATATATTTACCGATGCAGTTTTAAATCAGAAACTCATATCTTACTATTGCAGTTGCCTTATGTGTTACTAGGGCAAACAAAATCATTAAAAAGACAGAAAGGTCCTTTTGCTGTGGTTTTCATTTTTCCAAGTGCAGATGATGCATGCAAAAATGACATCGATAACATTTCTCATAGAGCTGAGGGTGACAGTGGAGCTTGAGAGGGTCATTTAATAGACAGAGAGAAATAATTTCTCAAATATTCAAATGCTTTGAAGAGAGATTTAGGGGATCAAAAGATCTATGGGCTTCAGAATCCTCTATTTGGGAAAGAAATGTAGTGCCTCAGAAAAAATGCTTCCAGGACAGAATCCATCCACTTTCACCTTCTTGGACGACACACATATTAAGTCTTTTATAGTTATAAATCTTTCCATGCTGCTTTAGTAGTTCACTTGCATATCCTTCCTCATGTACATTTTTATTTTAATAACTGAGCATGGCTTAACTACATAAGACAATATTCCCAGTTGCTGCAAGTAACTCACAATAATGCAGATACTCAGGAAGCATCAAGTATTTGCTGAAAAACACCCATTACAGCAGTGGGTTCAGTCCTAAAGGTATTATCAGCTTTTCCCTGATAATGCATGCTAAAACTAGCACCAACTTTATGGAATCTGATGGATTTAGACTTGACTCCTGATGGGAATAAAGAAGCTGCTAGGAGACTAATGAGAAAAAGCAAGCTTAAAAAAATTGAGGACTGGAATATAAGCAATCATCTGCATCCCAGCTTTGCCTCAGGCAAACTGAGACCTGTCTTTTCTGGGTATACAGGCAAAGAAAGTGTCAGTATTATCCACATGCAAGCCTAGGAGAATTAAAGATTAGTGTCTGAGATTTGATATAGACTAAAGCAAAACAACCTGATACAGATTTAAAAAAAAAAAAAAAAATCTTGCTTGGCTGTATTTTCTTTCTATTCTTTTTCTACCATAGCAGAAGTATAATTAAGATGTAATATTTATATCACATGAAGGGAATAACAAGCAGGAAATAAAAAAAATAATGTTTTTCCTCAAAGTTCAGAGCAGATCCAGGTAGTCTGAAAATATACAGAATATATGCAGTATTTACAAGCTTGTTAAAAATCCTTCCATTGCCTTCTAAATAGCCATGGAAAACCAACTCAGAATTAGACAGCATATCCCTTTGGTCTCTCTACTCTAAACAAATATTTTAACCATTCTATCAACTCTGAAATTTTATACTGCAGCAGTCCTTTATTGTACCTGTGTGAAAAATTTTTGAAATTGTAAAGCAATTTTCTATTTCTTCTATCTGCTTTCTATGGTTCTTTTCCTATACAGTGCCTGTTACAGCATTCTGACATTATATCTGTGGTAGTTACTATGATGAGCAACAACATTTGGGCCTGCCAATCTTCAAAATCTGTAAGTGGGCTACTGCCTGCAGGTATATTAACCTCAAATTTTTGAGCTTCATATTACTGCTTGCCTCCATTGGGTATTTTGTTGCTTTCTTGCTCTGTTTCTTTGATCAAAAATGGATTTTCAGCTCAATGTTGTTGTCATTAAGTTTGTTACCTTTTTCCCCTTTTATAGCGTAAATCTGCTTTGTATGTGGCATTTTGAACTAACAAAATACAACACTGGAAAAATAGGCTGCACTGGAAATACTCCCTCAGAGAAGAAAGAATGCATTGCATGGCCTTCATGTACCTTTTACTGCAGATATAATGAATCCATAACAGCAACCTCTTCCTCACCCACCAAACAGCTAGGTAGATGCAATTTACAAGCAATGGATTGATTTTAGCAAGAAAGTCTCAACTGACACAGGAAACGTTCACTTCTGTGTCTGCAGAGTTGCTGAAAATTTTGTGTATAAACTGGGTAAGACCTCATGGAAATATCCAGCTGAGGATTTAGCAGATGGTCTCTGAGCACAATATATCAAACAGTTCTGTGTGGTTCCCTAATGTTATGTTCACCTAATACTAAACATAAGCATGTGGGTAAGCATTTCATCAGTATTTGGACCCAAAATAATTATCTTCTTCTGAAATAAGAGCTTTTTTCAAGATTGTTTGAAAATGTTTACTCATGAATTATGTCTATGGTACATGTGTTTAAAACATTATAGCAACAATGACCTTTCTAGCAAGCTCCGAAGGATGTATTGAATTATTTTTAGATCATTATCAGTTCTATTAAACTGGACAGCTTTGTTTTGCATGGAATGCACCAACAGCATGCACACCTTCCACATGCTTGAATATTATTTGTGAGATTAAAAAATAAACCAATACGTTGAGATAGGTGTGTTTTCCTATGACAAGGAATAAACTGAAAAAAATGACCATAGAAAAAAAATCATCCAGACATCCTCCAGACACTCTGAGCAACTGAACAGTGTAAAGAGTAAATATGCATGTAAATCTGATCTAACAAAAATCTCCCTTTAGTCCCTCCATCAGACTTTCAGAATTCACTAACAAACTTATCACCAGACCCAAACAGTCCCATAATAGTAGTGAAGTGTCAACTCATGTTTAATTTTACACATCTAAATGTTCAACAAAGGCATAAAAGCAAAATCACATATACAACTATTTAATGAGTGGCAACATAAACAACCCTGTCCTCAAAGCAATCTTGTTTGCTAAGAATAAACAGTTGGCAAGCAGGGTACTTTTCATTGATTCACTTCTCAAGATAGCCCTTTGATAGCTGATTCCTAACTTCCTTAAGGTACTGGCACAACTGTTGAGTTCTGTGTAGTTAACAAAGCTTTCCTTGTTTGGTATTGAGTTCATCCCAGGTGGGTTCAGTGACAGAGCTGGAGGCTAGAGATGCAGCTTCTGAACACACCACTCTGTTCCTTTCTAGTTTAAAAGCCCTTTCAATCTGCATGACTATTCTGATCGTTATGCTACAGGGAGAGAAAACTGGACCAGGGAGATTCTGACATGATAGAAGAATCTATATCTAGAAAACACTATGATATTTCTCTAAATACTTGTTTGCTAATTCCCATCTGTGCTGCTCCTAAAATACATTCAAACTCCTTCTCTTGATGTATAGAGACTGATAAAAATGATACATCACTCAAGCATACATACACTATTCCAGCATCAGCTGCACTGTTTGTGATAAGAACCAAAAAGATTGTGTTTATCATAAAACTCTCCCAAGCTGCACTGATCTAATAATTATGAAAATTGCATGACATTCCCACAAACCTGGTTTCTTAAATTCAGATGAAACAGTCTAAGGTACAAATATGCATGCATGCAACATGCATACACACAGAAAACGAAAGCAAGACACAATTTATTTGGATCTGAAGATAGAAAACAATTTTAATATTGAAATAAACTCTAAATTTTGGTTTATTTTCAGAGAGATTTTGTTAAACATTTCTGAACTGTCACAGGCAACAGAAAAAAAAAAAAAAAGAAAAATGCTACAAGGCAGTGAAAACTTTTTTTTTTTTTTTATGAATCCTTGAGAGCAAATATGCCTGACAAAGGAAGGTTTCATGGATAATCTCAAAGCTTTGTAAACTCTTCACTGTTCTCAGTGCAGGACAGCTTAAGAACATAGGAAACAGAAGAGAAATCTGTAGATGTTTGTCAGTAAAGTCTGCAAAATATCATATTGGAAAATATTATGCAGATATAATATTATTATATTGGAAAATATTAGAAATATTTTAATATTAGAAAATATTGGAAATTATAATTATTATAATTTGAAAATGTTATAATATTGGAAAACATTAATCAGAGCTCTAAATTACCAGAATCCCGGTCAGTATCAAGGAGAACATAATGCCATGCAGGTGTGTAACAAATAGTAATGAAAAAATCAGATTAATAATATTACCTAGCTGGGGGGGATGGGTACAGTCCTGACTTAGGGCCCAAGAAGGATGCATTACTTAAATATTACATAAACCTGGTTTCAGTGAAGCAAACTGAGATGGAGATGCTTCTATGGTAATTTTTTAAAACGACTGCTTTTACTGACTGGACCTACTACACTTCAGTGGAAGGAGTCTTGTCTAGTGTCTGCTTTTGGATGAACACAAAGAAATTACACTTCCTGCCTTAATATTTTCCTTATAATTGTATTTTGCACATGTACTCCATCCTTCCTAATTACTACTCCATTAAAAGGAATTTAAAAACTTTACTTTTAGATCAGTGAGACTGACATTGTTCTGACAGAATTTGCACTCACATTTGTCCAAGTTCGGAGTATTTCAAAGAGAGCAGATTTCACTTACTAAGAAACTAACTGAGCTAGGTGATACAGAGCTTTCTACAAAGAACATTTCCTCTTAAAGTGTAACCCACAGTATGAACTTCAATGTTACTTGAAGTAACACCTACTATTCAGTTGGTCCTTGGCTAGTACAAGTTTTACTTACCTACTTCTCACGCTGCGCAGTTAGCATGGAGAAGAAAAAAAGATCCTTTCTCATAGCTATTATGACATGGCATGTTTGTGAACAACTTCTACAGCCCTGGACTTGAGCAGAAACTCCAAGCTCATAATATGTACTTTATCAGTACTCACCATAGCAATTGGGTAATAGTATTTGTGGATCTAAACTGGTACAAAGCAAATTATTTCTGGACAAATAACAGAGCTTGAGGACTTGTATCAGTATGCAAAAAACAACTATTTAAGGTCTTGACTCTTACTGGGGAGGAATTGATCTATTTAAACACACAAATCTTTTATTCCTTAAAAATCCCACATCTTTTGATTTTCAAAATTCTTTACCAACTTCACAAGAGCTTCCAAAAGCCTGCTGCCCAAGACCTCTGTCAATAATCAAAGTGAGAGCAACTAAGACAGAAGTGGTTCATCCAAGACAACTGAGAAATTCTGGCATGTTGCTGAACTCCTGTATTTTTCAAAAAAAAAAGGAAATTTATTTGAATTGATGAAATAAGAAAGGAAAAATGAAAAATTTATGTCCCTATATCAAGTTTAACTTTCTAGTGGAATAGGACTGAAGCATTGAGGCCTGAGTACCTATAAACTTCATACCTTTTCTGTGAAAGTTATGCAGAATAATTTTCCCAACAAATTAACATTAGTTCATTATCTAAACATCAGGTTTATTCATTGTTTCAGCACTTTGTATCAAAGTAATAATTTAGTTTGCCTAAAAATCATTCTGTTTTGAATTTGTTGGTTTGCTTTTTATTGGAATTCCCTTTCTTTTGTTCTAGAGGGGAAAATAGCAATTTAGTTCCCATTTTACCTCCTGAAAAGCATGTATTGAGTCAAAACTCTCTACACCTTTGTATTTATCTCCAGATCCATGCCAAAAAAGCCTAGTATTTCCCACTTTTTTCTCAGCTTTTTCAATGTTAGGAATCTCTGAAAACTAAATGTTTTTATGGGCTTTTTTCCAGTTGGTTCTAATACGTAACAAACGTTGACATTCTTCTCAGAACTCCAATAATCTTAGCAGAAAACTGTAACTTGCCCAGCATTTCTTATGAGAGGATAAACAGGTACCATTGTGCTGTAGAGATTGTAAATAAATAATAATATACTTTGTGAAAAGTAAAACCTGTAAGACTTTCATAAGCATGTGTGTATAGTAACATGCCAGAGAAAGAAGAAAGGAACCATCCTCCCAGCTACAGGCAAGGTAGGAAAGAAGGGGAATATGAGAATAGATGTGAAATAAAATAAAACCAGAAGAAAGAAAAAAATACCACAGGAAAACATTTACTTTCAAAGAGCAGAAAAAGAGATTTGGGAAAAAAAAACCCTCATATCATCACTAGAAACTCAGTTGTCACTTTTGTTTTAACAACCATAGATTCTAAATAGTTAAAAGCCATCATCAGATGAATTCATGCTCCCTAGAAGAAACAATCTGTAACTTGGGAATATCAAGCTTCTAAAAGTCATCAACCCACCTTGTATACATTTTTATTGAAAGATAAAAATGAAAATAGAAAATAAATATACTTCAGAATTCTTCCTTAAAAAAATTCTGTTCTTTCTATATAAATATTGAATTAAATCCTGGACAGGTATAGGTAGATGGGCCTGTAGCTTCTTCTACATTCATGACAAAACACTTTAACCAATCTGATATGTAATTCAGCTAAGGACCCAAGCAACACATGTAGAAAAGAAACAAATACTGTTTAGTCTTTTCCCTCCTTCAAACAAAACTTGCCTAGGAAATTAGAATTAAGTTTAGTTTCATAAAACTTAAAGCACATAAGCATTTTCTGTGGATTTTGGTTTATGAAAAGGATGAATGCATTTGGCTGTTTTTATTACTCTCCTCAGCCATGTTTGTGGAAGTTCATATAGCAAGAAAAGAACCCAAAACCCTTCCATTTGGGCATGCTACTACAAATTTTAAAAAACTGCTTTGACATAACAAAAAAATTGTAAAAAACTGTAAGAACATCAGATAGAAGATTGCTCCATTAACAGTTTAGCATCTGCATTTCATGTACATTATCTGTAATAGCACACAACTGTGTTCTTTAACAGTTTAGAATTTATAATATTTTCCTATAATAGCCACAAAGTACTTTTACAAACTAAGGGCTCAGATTTTCTGGAAAGTAACTATTTCAAATTAGGTGCTGAAAATATTTAGCTCTGTATGCTTCTAAAAGTCTGCTCTAAATGTAGCTGTACTAGGCCCTATGATGAAGAAACCATCTCCTACTCAAGCAGACAATCAACACTGAAGTTATCGGATTTGGGAGCTGAATCTTTAGTGCTTTTCCAATGATGCATTGCACAACAGGGTAATGCAAGTAAACTTTTTTTTGTTGCTCCCTTATTTTTTATTCTTTGCACCTTGTTATAGAACCTAATGTTGTGATTCTATGGGCTTCCTCTCAAAAAGAAGGCAGTTAGGATTAGCACTACCATTTATCAATCATTTTCCAATTTACATGCACTTTTAATCCCTAAATGCTGTTACCAACTAAAAAAAAAACAACAAACCAACCCCCCAAAAAGACACAAGCAAAACCATTCATTAGAAAAGAGTTCTGAACAGTAAAATGTGATATTTAAAAAATTAATAAAATCTAAAAGACAAACTTTTCTTTTCATTTAGTTTCTTGCTTTGCTGTGCAGACCCTCCAATGCAATTAAGGTAAGTACCCAGCTTCCACAACAGAAGGACTGTATTCAGCTGGATGTGCATATACCTTGACACTGGGACTCCTAAAAAATAAATTCTTCAGATGAACAAAGGAGTTATAATTAACAATATAGCCCATAAATTAAACATTTTTCTGCTCATAACTTCATAGCTCTAGATCTGAAACATTAGTACTTTTAACTATTGTTTAATATTTCAATTAATTTTGATTAGTTAGAATAATTTTCTGTTGACTCACTACTAGTGTCTCTAATATTAAACCTCATTATTTTTTATGGTAAAAAAATGCCAATAGAAATGAGAGAACCGAAATGAGATCATATGAAATCACTTTATTATGTTTGTGTAAAAATTAAGTATTTTTAAATAGACATGAATAACCTGAGATGCAAACTCAGATGTTGATCACCTAAGTGCAAGGTCCTACACCTGTGTCGGAGCAATCCCAGGCACAGCTACAGGCTGGACAGAGAAGAGGTTCAGAGCAGCCCTGCAAAGAAGGACTTGGGGGTGTTGGTAGATGAGCTGGCAGTGTGCGCTTGCAGCCCAGAAAGCCAACTGTATCCTGGGCTGCATCAAGAGGAGCGTGACCAGCAGGTCAAAGGAGGTGATCCTGCCTCTCTGCTCTGCTCTCGTGAGACCTCACTTGGATAATAGTGTGCAGTTCTGGTGTTCTCAGCATAAAAAGGACATGGAACTGTTGGAAGTCCAGAGGATGGCGACAAGGATGATCAGGGGACTGGAACACCTCCCGTATGAAGACAGGCTGAGGAAGTTGGGGCTGTTCAGTCTGGAGAAGAGACGGCTGTGTGGAGACCTCATAGCAGCCTTCCAGTATCTGAAGGGGGGCTATGGGGATGCTGGGGAGGGACTCTTCATTAGGGACATTAGTGATGAGACAAGGGGTAACAGGTTAAAACTCAAACAGGGGAAACTTATATTGGATATAAGGAGGAAGTTCTTTCCTGTGAGGGTGGTGAGGCACTGGAATGGGTTGCCCAGGGAGGTTGTGAATGCTCCATTCCTGGTGGTGTTCAAGGCCAGGTTGGACGAAGCCTTGGGTGATATCATTTAGTGTGAGGTGTCCCTGCCCACGGCAGGGGGGTTGGAACTAGATGGTCTTAAGGTCCTTTCCAACCCTAACTATTCTATGATTCTATTTCCAAATGTCCTCTAGGATCCCGTACCATGTACACAGTGTAGAAGGCAAGAGTTGGGGACATCTGCATGTACCAGAGGAAATACACTGCTCTGTGCTCTCCATGAAATAACATGCACTGTTTTATATTAAGTACCCTATCTCCGTTGGGAACAACAGTAATTACATGCTAATTCACTTTAATGGTTCCGCATTATCAGCTGATAATCATGCAATTAACTGAAGTCACCACCAAGAAGTGTGAAGAGGTCAGAGAATCAGAACATATTCTGGTAAGTAGGGAGATCTTTAAATCGATGGTGTATTTTAACAAGAGCCAATAGAGAGATTTAAGGGGTGGTGTAATAATGATATAGGCTGACATCAAAATTAGACTGTAAAAGGACACAAAACACTGTAGAGATAATGTTCATAAACTAAGAAAACTAACCTGAAATGAGAAGAAAAAAAAAAACCCCAACCATCCAACCACTTAATCTACAGAGGTGCCAGTAAAACTTCAATACATCAGATGAAAACCAAAATAGAGTTGAAAAGTGTGAGAAGTGCGATTATCCAAATCATGGAGAATTGACAGAAAAATCTACATGAGAAAGATTTTTTTTTCTTGTACTTACACCCATCAGGATAATATTCTTTATGAGACATTAACAAGAAAAGTGTTAAGAGAAATTGGTAATGCAACACTGATCAACTGAAAACATCATTGGAAACCTGGAATTATGTCTGCCCATATTGCTCACAAGAGCTAAGTAAACACTGATGAATATCACTTCTTTTTGTAACTTGTGTTTGAGTCACACATATCCTTGAATATGCACAGATGAAGAATTATGTGTCTTGTTTGCCTATTGCAAACATTTGACATTTCATATTCAGTCTGTGTTGGTTAGCTTTGATTAGATACATGAATTACACAGGATGTTTGCTCTTTGATTGGAGCCCTTAAAAATCAGGTTTTCAGGATGAATATTTACATGTACAAGCTCAGAATTTGATCATTATGAGTATCTTTTAACAGTCCATGAACACTGCTAATTTTCTAAACCATTTTTGCCCCCAAATTCTTGTGCTTAGTATGTACAGAGAGGGAACACAAAAAAAAACAACACCCCAAACCAGAATGAGCATTGTCAAACCAAGTCAATGCAGGTATTTTTTTTACCTTTAAAGTGCTTATGGTGGCCTTATATAACGATATTATAAAATTATAAGGAAAATGCTTTTTGAAACTATTGAAGGAATTCAAGTAGCAAGAGTAGCAAGAGTACTTAGAGAAAACAATTTCAACACATGATCTGAAATCAACTTAGCCCTTTAAAACTACCTCATTTAAAATTCTGAGTATTTTTGTCTTTCTTGTGTGCTGTTCCTCACAGAATCTCTATTTTGATTTCCAGACAAACTTCAACTATCCACATTTCAAAGTTGAAAGATTTGTGTTTCTGGAATTTAAGAACAGCTTTAGCTTCTTAAGCATTCTGCTCATGAAAATATTCAAAATTACTATTATGGAAGAAATAGTCAAGATGCAAGACTTTTAGAATTTGAGTTTAGGAAGGATTATGAACAGAAAGAATAGGGTGCGTTGAGGAAAAAAAAAAGAGTAAATGGAATAACATAATGAAAGAATAAATGGAATAGCATAATAAAAGAGAAAGACCTAATCAGATATAAACATGAACAGAAACCTTTGGGAGAGAAGTGATAGCTAGGAATCAATTCAGATTTAAAATTGCATGACAGAGGATCAGAAAATGCCAATCAATAAGGATCACTTAATAGCATCAAGTGTCACTGAAAGATCCAGCTAGATGAAAAGCAATATCAAACTAGAATTAGTCAAAACAGATTTGTTGGGAACTTAAAAATGAAATATAATTTTTGATATATGATACTAATTAAACCCCAACTTTTTTCACAGAATGACTTTTGTGTTGGACCTTTCACATTATCCTTAATACTGCACAGGAATTTTTAATAGCAGTTCTAAATAAAATTAATGAGGTTAACAAATAGTATGTGGAAGTATCATCTTTGTAAGGAAAAAATGTTGTAATTACCATGAAGACTAGCCTGCTTACAAAGTCCCTAAGTATTTTTGAGCTATAACATGTGCCCTATTCACAGAAATTGTATGATGGCTCACCAAGCGTTTTTATTTGAAATTTAGTATATGTATACAGGCACAAAAAATTTACCAGTTGAGTATTTAAAATTTGAAAGTGTCTTCAGATAATTTTCAAAGGTGTTCTTTAATATGTGCAAATATTGTAATGTTCTTTAAGCTTTTCCTTTCTTTCCTTTTAATGAAAGGATATTCAGCTGACATGTCTCTGGTCAGGCAAATTCAGGAAATAGTATTTTTGGATTTGTTAAACAACGTTCTGGAATCTTAAATATAGCTGTTATTATTAAGTACCCATCTAGGGAAGAGGAAAGATAGCTAAAATATTCAGTAACATTAATTTATATGTAGCTTTTCTGTCAGTGTTTTTTGTAAATGTAAAGAATTCATACCTTGACTGTGATGCTACCATAGTAAGAAGAGATGGGGTTAGGCATTTGCTATATCCTTAAATGAAGATAAATTTTCAAGGTTCATTTGCAAAATGCATCTTTATCAATACTCTCTAACTGCTAAAGCAAAACCTTTTTTACTTCTATACAGAATTATTGTTCCACTGGTAATTATTTTTGTTTCTATATGCATGCATACTGGGTAAGAATTTAACACAAATGTCTAGTCAGAGTAATTAATCTTCAGTTACAGCAGAAATCCAATTGAAGCACTTGCGACATTTGCATTAATACCAAATGAGTTCATGGTGATTAATGCTGTTTAAAAGATATCAGAGGAACTAGTATTGATTAAGCAATTATTTTGATGTACTGAAGTTTACTGTAATTTATATCAACTTCAGTTTTTGAAAAATTTCTGTGCACATCAAGTCTCAGAATTGTCTAATCTAGGAGTCATGACTGGGATACAAAATGTACCTTCTATGACAATACAGGAAATCTTTTTCCCAACTTAGAAGACTGCTAAATAACTGTTTTCATAGTGTGTTTTGTTTTATTTTTTTCTCCTGAGACCAGTTTCAGCAAAAATTAGTATCCTCACAAACTTTTCCCCAAAGCAAGTTCACCTAGTTAATTCTCAAGGGGGATTAATATGAAATCCAAAGACTATTTGTGTTAATAAGGAAAGAAATTGGCTCTTAGCCAGCATGCCACATGCTTGACCATCTAGGCCTTCTTTGTTGATTATTCTGTTGGAGTCTACTGCAACATCTCCCTGATGATTAGTTAAAATAAGCAAAAGCAGATGGTGGAATCTGTTTGCCATAAAATTTTCAAATGGGAGAAAGGGGAAAAAAAATAATCCCTAAGGGCATGGATACAATTTGACTTTTCCTTCATAATGTAATGAATAAATTTAAGGTTAACACAACAGTCTGGATCTAAGATACCTAGATTATTGCTTTATATCCTGTTGGCTCAGATAAGAGATAAACCTTGCAAGAATATAGGCATTATAAAATAAGTCTCCTAATCATTCTGTGGTTTCTCTCAATGTGTGTGCACAGGGAGGAAGACTAGAGAACTTGTATTCTCTGCCACCAATTTTCCTTTCAGAAGACAAACAATCTTAATGTTTTTGAGAACTCTACCTTACTGTAGGTACCAAACCGAAAAAAAAAACAGGAAACCACCAAAATTACATCAACTCATGAATTCAAAGAAACGTCCAAGACTAGAAATGCAGTGAGTTAGTATTGCAACTATTTGTTTTACTGCATGAGTGATATGACAAATCTCCCATCCAGCCACTTAGGTTGCACCAATAAAATGCTGAGATTATAACTACCATTAATTATTTAAGAATGTTTCAAAGCTGCATCAGGGAGCCTCAGACTTTATATCAGGAAACATTTCTTCATAAAGAAAGTGGTCAAACACTGGAACAGGCTCCCTAGAGAGGTGGTCAATGCCCTAAGGAATCAGTAGTTTAGAGGTATTTGGACAGTGCCCTTATATATAACCTAACCCTTAATATAACCTAACTTTGGTCAGCCCCACTTGGACTACATAATCATTGTAGGTCCCTTCCAACTTAAATCCTTTAATAAATAAAAAAGAAACCCACCAAAAAAAAAACAACCCAAAACCAAACTTGTCATAACCTAGAATCTCTTTAATTGAATACCTTCTGGCAGGGCCCTCTGGGTATACTGTTTGCCCTGCTTGCACAGGTAGGAGCTATGCCTGTCAGGCTGGCACAGTCCCACCTGTGTTGCACAACTCTCAGCCCCAGTTCATCTTCTCTTTTGGGCCAGATCAAGTCCGCCACTTGCTGACACCTTTCTTTGCTATAAATTTGAAATTCTGTAGCCGTGGTAGAAAAGACCATATTCTGTTGCCCTCTATAAAGCTCAGAAAACACAATATCATTTAAATATTACCACTAAATGTTGAAATAAACCAAAAACATCATCTGGAGTATCATTACTGCAACAGCGCAGGGATTACAGCAGGCACCTGTGGCATCACAGCTACAATAAAATTATCAGCAATTGTCTACTCTTTTTGCAACACAAATGTAGTCCCCCCAGTCTAATCAAGAGTAAATAATTTGACTAATATTTAAGTAAGATATAGACACTAATTTTAAGCAACCAAACAAGGAGAAACTAGTCTTATTCCTCAGATGGTGCTCTCAGGAACATACAACTTTAATTTACAGCATGCAGATTGAAAAAGAAAAAAATAACTGGAAGAAATTAACATATGATTTCTGTATTCACAAAAAGTATCACTATAGTGATAGTCTCAGGAAATAATCTTCCCAGAAGTTATGCAGTATTACAAAACACAAAAAGGACACAAGCAATCTTACAACTGTGTCATAAGATTGTTGGATTTTAAGCTGTCTGGAGTGATGAAAGATGTCTGGAGGATCGTTAACCTGAGCCTCTGACTACACGATAGGGCAGATCATGAGAAGACACAGTCTGATAGCCATACAAACATAATTTTATAGCAATAAATTAAACTTTTTTTAATAAATGAAATAAAGCATTTGTGCAGACTTTGATCTATTTAAAATAAATATAAATGGTGCTTTCATGTAGGCATATAAAATTTAGTCTTCTTTAGAACACTGCAGGCAGAATAAAGGACTTGAAGTAATGCAGCTTTAAAGCATTGCCTCATGATAGTCCAAACCCACATTCAGATAGAGAGGCCCACTGCTCACTTTTCATAAGAACTAAAGTCACTGAAGTCACTCGAGGAAAATTATTCTTTGTGGAAAATACCTGATCTCAGAGATGAGTGATTCAAAGGGAACTCTCAAAGCATCGTCACAACCACCAAAGTGCCTGCCTTGGACCGTTGGGTTAAAGCTGTCGAGCACAGCAGGGGCTCCACAGCAACTACGTTGCCAGTATTGCAGGTATCCTGCTGAGAGCAGGGAGTTTGATAGGAGTGAGTGCAAGACCTCAGCTTAGGCAATTATCTTTTGCCAGCTCAGCCTGGATACAGCTGGGCTGAGCATGATCTCAACCAACACAGGTCGTTGGAAACGGAACGGGGGGAAATCCCAAACCAGTGTCTAAAACTTCACCAGCACCTGCATAAAATTTGAGTATCATGGTAGATCTGATTTTAAGTGTTGATGTTAGAAATATTCATAGACGAAGGAAACTACTCTCCTAAATCTTCATCCTTAACTATTACGAGAGAAAAACTGCATGTGTCAAGGTACTAACATCCTGAAGTTACTGCTGCATGGAGGCCTATCCTAGATTTCCAGCATGACTAAGGTAATACACTCTGGGGAAAGACAAAACAAAAAACAAACAATGAAACCCTTCGACAGGACAAAATGTTTTTCCTCTAAGTTTCCTGTCTCGTCTAAGTCTTTATATATTAAGTACTATATAAGTACTTTACATAATAATTGATATTATATCATAAATTCAGTGTTAATACCAAGCTCTAGCAAAGCCCAGGCAGAGTTCCATATTCCAGCTGGTCATTGACATAAACAGCTACATCCCCTCCCTGTCTGTCTGGCCTGACTTTCCTAAAAAGCCTATAACCTTCCATTCCAAAACTCCAGTCATAGGAGCCATCCCACCATATTTCCATGATGCCAATGATATATCCCTGCAAATGTATGCACATCTCTAATGCCTCCTGTTTATTCCCCATACTACATGTTTGTGCAGAGGCATCTGAATGAAGCTCTGAATAAGGCCGACTCCTTGGCTGCAGCAGGTCTGCACCTCTCTGACCATTCATTATAGGTGTTGGTATCTAATTTATAGGATTGGGATGAATCTACTCCTCCCCCCCCAACAAGCCTACTTTAAAGCTGCCTTGACCAACCTGGCAAGTCTTTGACCAAAGCAGCTCTTTTTCTTTCTTTGTCAGGCAGGCCCCATCAGCCTCCATAGACCCAGCCTCCCAATGCAAATCCCATGGTCTAAGTAACCCTGACTACGGCACCAACCCTCTAACCACTTGCTAATCTACCATATTCAATTAGCCATTTTGGGGTCCCCCCTTTACCTGGAGGATCGATGAAAAAGCTATCTGAGCTCTAGGGCCCCTAACAACCTTTCCCAGAGCTCTGTAGTCTTTCTTAATTCTTCCCAGACTGCTGCTGGCTATATCACTGGTATCCAAACAGAGCACTAGAATCAGACGACAGTAAGTGGGACAGCCTCTCACCAACCTCTCTGATCTGAACTCCTGGTAGGCAACGCACATCTCTCAAGAGTATGTCAGCCTGAGAGGTGGATGCCCCTGCATCTTTCAAAAGAGTCTCCTACTAGTATCACCCAATGCTTTTTCTTGGATGCACTAGTAGTTATCCTCTTTATTGGTGCGGCAACAGGTTGCTCTTCCATTGAGGTGGGTGCTACCTCATTAGACCCCTCTCAGCAGACCTGTGAAGCACTTCTGGGTGCAGGCATCAGACACTGAAGGAAGCCTCTTGCTTTTGTTTGTCTACTTCCTTCTCCTTTTGTTTTCTTTGCGTGAGAAATTTCTAACCTCCTGAATTAATACCCTCCTTCCTTTTGGGTTTGCTAGGGGGATGCTTGAAGCCTCCACACAGTGGCCTGCAGGTACCTCACAGTTTGAGCTTGGAGCCAGCAAACCAGCTCCCTCTCACCTTCCCTCTTCCCCTTTAGTCTCTTGACCACCTGCTGCAGGAGGTTCTATACCAGGGTGCAGCACGTACTGCCCGGTCCACCATTTATTCTTGTCTCAAGCGAATTGTTGACGCACTTCCTACAATATGAGGTCTGCACTGCAGCCCTCCCTGTCAGCTCCGCCTGGGTGAAGACAGTAATCACCTCAGACCTCCCAAACCAGGCCACAGCCCTGAAGTGAGAGCATACAACACTGCTTGTCCTGCCTACACACGCTGCCCTACTGCACACACGTTGACAGGTCACGGTCCCAGGGGCGGTGGTGGTCATCAGTGCTGGCACCGCCCCCTATGACTCAGACGCACCGTGTGCAACGCTGCCATCCCATGGGCAAGTCCTTACAAGGAGTTGGGGTTTCTGTCGTGGTTGTTGAGGACACAGTGTTCTGTCCCCCGTTCTGCAGGAGAAGCCAGGTAGGTTAACACCACAGTTTTCCACATGATTTCTCTGCTGCGTAGCAGGGGCTGAGACAGCCGTGAGGCGGGTGCAGTGCTTTTGGCTGGGCAGGCCCTGTTGCTAGTCCTCAAGACGTTGAGCTGCTGGAGTGGGTCCAGGAAAGGGCAGCAAACCTGGTGAAGGGTCTGGAGAACAGGTCTGATGAGGAATCGCTGAGGGAACTTAGGGGTGTTTAGTTTGGAGAAGGCTCAGAGGGACGTCTCTACAGCTACCTCAAAGGAGGTTGTAGTGGGGTGGGATCAGTCTCTTCTTCCAGGTAACAAGCAATAGGACAAGAGGTAACAGCCTCAAGCTGCACCGGGGGAGGTTTAGAATGGAAATCAGGAAAAAATTCTTCACAGAGTGCTCAGGAATTGGAACAAGCTGCTCAGGGAAGTGGTGGAATCATTGTTCCTGGAAGTGTTCAAAAAAGGTGTAGATAAGGCTCTCTGTGACATGGTTTAGTGGTGGTCTTGGCAGTCCTGGGGTAATGATTGGACTTGATGATCTTAAAGGTCTTTTCCTACCTAGCTGGTACTGTAAGCGCTGCTGCTGCACATGGCCATGGCCCGTTTATAGGGTTGGGGACAGAATGCCTGATTCTGAAGGGTTCTCATTGCTATTCTGGCTGGTAGAGGCTGCAGTTCATGAAAGTTCATTGTAAAAAGTTCTCTGAAAATTCCCTCAGGGCAGGCGGGCAGCAGATGCAGAGACCTTTGCCCTGTGAGTACCTGCACAGGCTGCAGCCCCTCACTTTGACGGTGAGAAAAAATATCAAAGTAATCTTAGTTATTTTTCTGTTTCAGGCCAAATTCAAGGGAGAAATAAAAAAGAAAATATTCAGTTTTGAAAGGCAGAAGACCAAGAAGAGAATTTTTTGTCCATATATTACTTGGACAAAAATTATGTCCACAGACATGTGCTAGTGTTCTTTTATTGGATTGAACAGGATTTAATAATGGCTTTGGAAATTGTATTTCAAACACAGGAGATTTGGTTTTCCAAAGTAGGCTAAGGGAGGTGTTGCAAGGCTGCTTCATGTAGCCTTATGCTGCAAATAGTGGCACATAGGAGTAACTGAACAGCTTCTATTTAAAAACCAAAGCAAAACAAAAAAAAAAAAAAAGGAAAAAAAAACCCAACACCAAACCAAAAAACAATAAAGCAGACTCCCTCTTATTCTAGCAAAATCTGGGGAAAATTTGGTAGGTGAAGGAGCTGAAGTTACACTTGATGTCCAGGTGCCTGACATAGTGTCCTGGGTTCAGCAGTAGCAGTCATTTTTCTCCTTCTTGGTAGCTGGTGCAGTGCGGTGTTTTGACTTTCGGCCTGGGAATAGAGCTGATAACAATGATGTTTTGGTTTGGACAAGGACTTTGTGGCCTCATGCTCTGCCAGGGAGGAGGGGAAACTGGGAGGAAGCAGAGACAGGACACCTGACCCAGACTGACCAAAGAGGTATTCCGTACCACAGCACGTCATGGGCAGGATCTAACTGGGAGTGAGCTGGAAGGGCTGGGAGACTGCGGGGTTGGAGGAGGTATCGGTCAGAGCTTGGTCGGGCTGGGGGGGGGGGGGCAAGCTATCAGTCGGCTGGTGCTGAGGTGTTGTATTCTCTTCCCTTGTTATTTCCTTTATCATTGTTATTATTGGCGGTAGCAGTAGTGATTTGTGTTATACCTTAGTTACTAAACTGTTCTTATCTCAACCCGTGGGAGTTGCATTCTTTTCGATTCTCCTCTCTGTCCCTCCGGGAGTAGGGGGAGGGAAAGAAGGGGGGGTAGTGAGTGAACAAGCTGTCTGACTGGGTTTAAACCACAACAGTTCTTTTGGCGCCTAACGTGGGGCACAATGGCTTGAAATAACGACAGATCTGACCGGATTAATAGTCACTCGTCACAATGCTGATTTATTGGCTCTCAAGGTTGTTCCGCTTGATCTCACAGTTTCAGTATATCATATCTTACTTCCACCCGGTATTTGCTGTATTAGTGTTTTTCAAGTGTGGGGCTTGGGCTAAGGTTTTTGTCCCATTGTACTTTATGGTAATGACTTGTAATACAATAGAATCATTGATCATGAAACTGATCTGGCTTATGTTCCCAGTGTGGTCACCACCTTTATACTTTGGGAGGTATATAATAGAAGTGCTTAGCAATTACACATCTTTTTTCTCCTTCTCAGGTGCTCAACCTGTGAAGGAGACATCCTTTAACCCTCCCAGTCCTCCCCCCAGACCATTTACATTTGAGAGTTTTGAATTTTTTGAATGGCCTTTTAATGCTGTTGAGACTCGTTTGCTGATCGTGATGGGAATCACCATGCTAGCACTCATACAGAGTGTGTTTTGCCCATGACTGATTTCAAGAGTTAAGCAGAGTCAGGTTTGGGTCTTATCTGGGGTCAAATGATGATGTAGGAGGACCGAGAGATTTTCCCTGAGGCTGGACAGCCATGAGTGGCAGGGTGTGTGGGAAAGTATGGGCAAGTATCTAGGTCAGTGGGCCCCTCCAGTACTTTGGAATTTCACTACCGAACAACTGCAAAATCCAGAAGACTTAGTAAAACACTTAAATGAGGTGTGTGGTCATTCTGGCCATACCAGAGATGGACAAATCATGGCAACGTGCTGGGGCTTGGCCTATGCTTACAGGGCCTTGTTCAACACTACCCAGCACCTTCAAAAGGAAAAGAATGTCGGCGGATCTGAGGGCAAAGCAACAGTCAGCACAGCTACTCCAGCTCCAGGCACAGCAGCTTCACTACCCCCAGCGACAAATACAGTCGTTAACTCAAACTTTGGCTGCAATGAACAGCGCAGCTACCCCAGTGACAAGTACAGCAGCTGCTCAAACTTTGACTGCAACAGACAGCGCGGTTACCCCAGCTCCAAGCACAGCAGCTACACCACCCCCAGCAACAAGTACGTTGCTACTCAAACTACAGTGGTAATTACTGCAGCCAAACCAAAGGACCAATTCATACCAATATCGGTTGCCCCTGTACGCAAGAGAACAAGCAAAAAAGAGGCAAGAAGGGTGAAGCAAGATGAAGAAACAATGAATTCACCACCCGGTCTAGCATCTGATCAGGAGTCATCATTACATGGCGAAGAAGAAGAAGAAGAGGTAACTTCTCGACCTCGGACCTCAACTGAGCTACGGAATATGCGAAAAGATTTTACCTGTTAACCAGGGGAGCACACCATCACCTGGTTACTCCTATGCTGGGACAATGGGGCCGATGGTCACGAACTAGAAGGTACAGAAGCCAAGCAGCTGGGATCACTTGCTAGAGAAGGGGGAATTGACAAAGCAATTGCAAGAGAGAAAAAGCCCCTCAGTCTTTGGAGGCGGCTCTTGGCAGCTGTGAAAGAAAGGTTTCCAACATTCCAAGGATGATGTTATGAGTCGTTTGGCCAAGTTGACTACTATAGACAAAGGCATCCAGTCTCTGAGGGAATCAGCCATCGTAGAGATGATCTATCACATCAAGCTGAATAATGGGAATACACCCATAGATCCAGATGAAGTCGAATGTACACTACCCGTGTGGCGAAAACTCACACGGAATGCACCGTCATCATATGCTCATTCATTGGCAACAGTAACCTGAAATGACATAGTACCACTAACAGTGGATGAAATGGTTCATAAACTCAGAGAGCTCGAAGACAATCTCACCCCTTCCATCATCTCAGCTGTGGCAAAACTGTCGCAGGACCTCAAACAATTGAGGGACGATCTATCTGATTTATCCAGCTCCTCACGTGTACCAACACACGTCTCAGCTATTAACAAAAGGCGTCCTATTGTTCGAGAGAGGAGATACAGGAGGTATACGCCACGGGGTACCCTATGGTTTTACCTACGGGATCATGGAGAAGACATGACAAAGTGGGATGGAAAACCTACTTCAGCTTTGGAGGAACGGGTGAGTGAACTGAAGAGGGGAGCAAGGGCCAAGACTGATCATCCCATGAGAGCTACGGCTTCAGTCTCTGGTGAGCAGTTTCCCAGATGGAGTGGAAGAGCTGATTTTACTCCAGCTCCTGTGATAACGAAGAATAATCCCTTTTACCATGACTTAAGTGTCCAACGCTGTGATGACCATTAGAGGGGCCCTGCCTCCAGCCAGGTGGAGGTAGGGGACAATCAGATTTACTGGACTGAGTGGATCAGATGGCCTGGCACGTCAGTCCCACAGAAGTATAAGGCTCTAGTAGATACCGGTGCACAGTGTACCCTGATGCCATCAAGTTGTCAAGTGGTGGAACCCATCTATATTTCTGGAGTGACAGGAGGATCCCAAGAGTTGACTTTGCTGGAGGCTGAAATCAGCCTGACTAGGAGGGAATGGCAAAAGCACCCTATTGTGGCTGGTCCAGCGGCTCCATGCATCCTCGGCATAGACTACCTCAAGAGAGGGTACTTCAAAGACCCAAAAGGGTACCGATGGGCTTTTGGTATTGCTGCTTTGGAGACTGAGGAAATTGAGCAGCTGTCCACCTTGCCTGGTCTCTCAGAGGATCCTTCTGTTGCGGGGTTGCTGAAAGTTGAAGAACAACAAGTGCCAACTGCGACCACAACAGTGCACCAGAGGCAATATCTCACCAACCGGGACTCCCTGATTCCCATCCATCAGCTAATCCGTAGACTGGAGAGTCAGGGAGTGATCAGCAGGACCCGCTCGCCCTTTAATAGCCCCATATGGCCAGTGCAAAAGTCTAATGGAGAATGGAGACTAACAGTAGACTATCGTGGCCTGAATGAAGTCACACCACCATTGAGTGCTGCCGTACCGGACATGCTAGAACTTCAGTATGAACTAGAGTCAAAGGCAGCCAAGTGGTATGCCACGATTGATATTGCCAATGAATTTTTCTCAATTCCTTTGGCAGCAGAGTGCAAGCCACAGTTTGCTTTTACTTGGAGGGGTGTCCAGTTCACTTGGAACCGACTGCCCCGGGGGTGGAAACACAGCCCTACCATTTGCCATGGACTGATCCAGACCGCACTGGAACAGGGGCAAGCTCCAGAACACCTGCAATACATTGATGACATTATTGTGTGGGGCGATACAGCGGAAGAAGTCTTTGAGAAAGGGAGGAAAATAATCCAAATCCTGCTGAAAGCCGGTTTTGCCATAAAACGGAGTAAGGTCAAGGGACCTGCACAGGAGATTCAATTCTTGGGAATAAAATGGCAAGATGGACGTAGACAGATCCCCACAGATGTGATCAACAAGATAATAGCAATGTCTCCACCAACTAATAAGAAAGAAACGCAAGCTTTCTTGGGTGCTGTGGGGTTCTGGAGAATGCGTATCCCAAATTACAGTTCGATTGTAAGCCCTCTCTATCATGTGACCCCAAAGAAGAATGATTTTAAATGGGGCCCTGAGCAACAACAAGCCTTTGAGCAAATTAAACGCGAGATAGTTCATGCAGTAGCCCTTGGACCAGTACAGACCGGGCCAGATGTAAAAAATGTACTGTATACTGCAGCTGGGGAGAATGGTCCTACCTGGAGCCTCTGGCAGAAAGCTCCAGGGGAGACTCGAGGTCGACCTCTCGGCTTTTGGAGTCGGGGATACAAAGGATCTGAGGCCAGCTATACCCCAACTGAGAAAGAGATAGTGGCAGCCTATGAAGGGGTTTGAGCTGCTTCGGAAGTGATTGGCACTGAAGCACAGCTCCTCCTGGCACCCTGGTTGCCTGTGCTGGGCTGGATGTTCAAAGGCAGGGTCTCCTCTACACATCATGCAACTGATGCTACATGGAGTAAATGGGCTGCACTAATTACACAACAAACTCAAATAGGAAATCTGTCGTCCAGGCATTCTAGAAGTCATCATGGACTGGCCAGAGGGCAAAGATTTCGGAATGTCACCAGAGGAGGAGGTGATGCGTGCTGAAGAGGCCCCACCATATAATAAACTGTCAGAAAGGGAAAAGCAGTATGCCTTCTTTACTGATGGCTCTTGCCGTATTGTGGGAAAGCATCGGAGATGGAAGACAGCTGTATGGAATCCTGGAAACAAATTGCAGAAACTGCTGAAGGAGAGGGTGAATCGAGTCAGTTTGCCAAGGTGAAAGCCATCCAGCTGGCCCTGGACATTGCTGAACGAGAAAAGTGGCCAGTACTTTACCTCTATACTGACTCATGGATGGTGGCAAATGCCCTGTGGGGATGGTTGAAGCAATGGAAGCAGAGCAACTGGCAAAGCAGAGGTAAACCCATCTGGGCTTCTGCACTGTGGAAAGATATTGCTGCCTGGGTGCAGAACCTGGTGGTGAAGGTACGTCATGTAGATGCCCATGTACCCAAGAGTCGGGCCACTGAGGAACACCAGAACAACCAACAAGTGGATAAAGCGGCTAAGATTGAAGTGGCTCAGATGGACTTAGATTGGCAACATAAAGGTGAATTATTTTAAGCCTGGTGGGCCCATGACACTTCAGGCCATCAGGGCAGAGATGCAACATACAGATGGGCTCGTGATCGAGGGGTGGACTTAGCAATGGACACTTTTGCCCAGGTTATTCACGAGTGTGAACACTGCACACCGTCTCTCCTGCTCTGAAAGGCTGTTACAAGAGATGGAGCCTGGCATCATGGACCAGATGGACGCAGCAGCTTCATAGCTACTGGTCCATGCACCTAGATCAGAGTGATGGTATATTGAAAATGTGGGATCTGAGCATGACGTGAATGGTATGGAATAAGGGGTGGATAATGTCCTGGGTTCAGCAGTAGCAGTCATTTTTCTCCTTCTTGGTAGCTGGTGCAGTGCGGTGTTTTGACTTTCGGCCTGGGAACAGAGCTGATAACACCGATATTTTGGTTTGGCCAAGGACTTTGTGGCCTCATGCTCTGCCAGGGAGGAGGGGAAGCCGGGAGGAAGCAGAGACAGGACCCCTGACAAGCTAGCCAAAGAGGTATTCAATACCACAGCATGTCATGCCCGGGATGTAACTGGGAGTTACCCGGAAGGGCTGGGAGACTGCAGGGTTGGAGGAGGTATCGGTCAGAGCTTGGTCGGGCTGGGGGGAGGGCGAGTTATCAGTCGGCTGGTGCTGAGGTGTTGTATTCTCTTCCCTTGTTATTTCCTTTATCATTGTTATTATTGGCGGTAGCAGTAGTGATTTGTGTTATACCTTAGTTACTAAACTGTTCTTATCTCAACCTGTGGGAGTTGCATTCTTTTCGATTCTCCTCTCTGTCCCTCCGGGAGTAGGGGGAGGGAAAGAAGGGGGGGTTGTGAGTGAACAAGCTGTCTGACTGGGTTTAAACCATGACACATAGTTTGTAATTTCACAGGTCTTTGTTTAGAGTTTCTACTCTATGTATCTGTCTAAACCCCAGCTCCCCCTCTCTGCCATCTTCCCACTCTCCCTCCCCGCTGTCCCCCCCTTAATATTTTGGTCTTATACACGGAAGTAAATTTTCATAAACAGGTAAATTCAGTGGGGGGAGAAATCAGTCCTAAATATACTGCATCTAAATGTATACAAATATTGGTAATCCACTGACTTTTGTCTTTTTAAATGGTAATACAGTTCACTATCAATTTGAAGTATCAAATTAGCATTAGCAGCAGTAAAGAACAACTGGAGATGTTAGTAACATTTCAGGAAAGACAGGTAAGTTTTATAGCAGCAATTTTATCAGCCATTTATTTTATAAATTTTATAAATGTTGTAAACATTAGAATCTTGTAAATCCTTTAGATGGTATTTCCAAGGATAAGCAGAGATTGTCAGAAGTTAAGGGTGGGGTTTTTAACTGAAAATTTACACATTCGCCTGGATGTGATGAAATTTAGGTAGTCTGTTTTTTGTGACTGGCTTCTGTTTGTTTGCATCAATGGAAGCATATAATTGTCCTGATTACAGTTACACTAAAATCACGCTTTTCTTTAAAAAAAAATACCAACAACCTTTTTTTTTTTTTAATTCATCAGATCAAGCAAACATTATCCACAGTTGTCAATTACCAGATTTTGTAACACTGGAACTTGTTGTTCCACCTGGGCATAGTCACATTGAAATTCAGAGAGTGGGAAATAATACCCAGTGCTGCCAGTCAGGTAGGAATCTTTTCCTCTGTTCAGCAGGAGCTTCTAGGTCTTAAAGTGTAAGATGTCTGTGGAATACTTTGGGATCTCTTTATGTATGAAAGAACATAAAAGCCAGATACCGCTACTGCTGGAAGCCAGTGAGGAGGAAATACTAATCTTAGCCCAAAACAAGGCTGGCAGATTTTGCTTGGAAGTCATATTTTGATATATAGCATATAGGAGCTAGAAAAAATTATTATTTAAATGCTTCAATATGAATATGGCATGGAAATATTTTCAGTGATTTACCCAGAGTTAGTGAACCATGAAGGCTACTCTTAACCTGGTGTAAGTTAAAGATATTTAATTTCACTTATGGTTGATACCTGTCATACTGAGAAGTGGTAGTGCACTGGAATTACAAACCCTTTAGAAAGCTGTCTGGCCCAGCAGTTGTATATGCCTGCCAAACAGTAGCAATACCATAAAGGAAGAGTGGCAATTTCTATACTTTGCTGTCAATTGCTATTTCTTGCTATCATGCATACTAAGGATACATTTTCAAACAAGTGGCTATTTTAGGAAATTCGACCTGGGAACAAGTACTGAGCTCTGGAACTTGACAAAATGATAATTTGCTCATCTCTTCTTGGGTGTTTTTCAGTAATGGATATGAAGCTTTTAGGCTCATCTACACATGTCTGAAATGAATAATTTATTACAATAGTACAGACTTACGTTGTGACCCTAAAACTCAAAGAAGGTAATAGTCAAAGTCATAGATGATAAACTGGGCCATAAAACATGCTCATTCTTCTGCTGTCTTCATGAAATGATGCAATCTTGAATGGATGTAACTCTCTTTTTCTGTGTAGAATGTAGATTAATTAAAATGAATGAGAGACTTTTGTTCTCCATACTGGAAACATGAAAAGCATCTTAGGAACTTTTATGTGGATCATTGGAAAATAAATTCTCTTAGATGTGTTAACAAAATACATTGAATCATAGAATTATAGAATAGTTAGGGTCGGAAAGGACCTTAAGATCATCTAGTTCCAGCCACCCTGCCATGGGCAGGGAAACCTCACACTAAACCATCTCACCCAAGGCTCGATCCAGCCTGACCTTGAACACCGCCAGGAATGGAGCATTCACAGCTTCCTGGGCAACCCATTCCAGTGCCTCACCACCCTCACAGTAAAGAATTTCTTCCTTATATCCAATCTAAACTTCCCCTGTTTAAATTTTAACCCATTACCCCTTGTCCTGTCACTGCAGTCCCTAACGAATAGTCCCTCCCCAGCATCCTTACAGCCACCCTTCAGATACTGGAAGGCTGCTATGAGGTCTCCACGCAGCCTTCTCTTCTCCAGGCTGAACAGCCCCAACTTTCTCAGCCTATCTTTGTGAAGCTTTTCTGCTACCTTCTAGCTTCTTATCTGGTTAGTCACTTGAATCTTCTCAAAGAGGGCAGTGAAACATGATTTATTCATGACCAAGAAGAGATAAGAGAAGATCTTTCATCTTATTGTAACATGGGACTCACTTTGTCTCTAGAGAAGAATTTTCAAATGTTCTTAAAGAACAACCTCTACAGTTGATGAGATATCATTGCTGATTCTGGGTTCAGAAAATTAGGCTTTTTATAGGTGCCTATCTGTCTCTAGTTATCCAGATCTTTCATTTGTAATCATCAGGTTTTTTTAATTGTTTGCTGCCTTTGTCCAGTGTCATTGTGATTATGCCTTCGGCACAGGCAATTCTAAATGACATCCTCATTTCTCACAGTTGGGATGTCACTGGATTACATAACTGTGCTACCCTAGTTAATGAACAACTGAAGCATATAGTTAAAATACTACCTTGGAGATGCAAAACCAAGATAAAGGACAGCCTGGGAAACATCAGAGCCTAGCCTTCCAGCTTTTCAAATATCAAATAATTTCACATGAGAAATGGGTGCCCAGTGCTTTGAAAACAGAATCAAAACCCAAGGCATAAGTCTCTCATTCTTTCAACTGTAAAGTTACCTTTAAAATGGAAATTGATCATACTAGCTATTTGTCACAATTATTTCACTAAAATAATGAAGGTAAAATCAGAAGCCACCAAATTTCTCATGTAATAACTCATGACTACAGATCATGACAATAGTGCAAGAATCTTAGTCTGATGCCTTTCTATTGAGTTATATTGATCATTCTCCTTAGAAAAAGTTTGGCTTGTTTTAGGATGTTCAAGATATCAGGGAGACAGCTGGGAATTAGAATTCCAGTAGGCCACTTCCTAATGAAAGGCAATTTTTCTGTCTTTAAACTATGATGTTCTTTATAACTTCTCTGTTGATGCTCAATATAAATCAAAGTCTTAACTTGAGCTTAAAGCTTTGTGTCTGGAAGTTCTATGGCATCCAGTAAAAAATACCATATAAAACATATCATGAGATCATAAGACTTTGCCATTCACCAAGTTCTGAATTTTTTATATTTCAAGAGTACTGATAATTCTATTGTAAATAACCTCTCATAGTTCAGGTCACTAGTGTAGACACAAGGTTTGGGGAAATTGAATAAGAAAAGCTAATAGAAGAAGAACACAGCTTTATCCTTTCTAGCTATGAAATCATTAACAATGAAATGTCCTTCCTTATAAAATCTCTCATTTCTTTCTTAAGAAAAATGTTGTTACAGTTTTAAGTCTAAAATATAATTTCCTGTATTTATTAAAAATAAACTAAGGTAGAAGGATTATAAGCATTAGAATTTTAAATAACATTAAGATTCCTAAATAATTTATAATTAAATGAATGCTTGTGAGATTATTGTAATGATGAGCACACGCTAATACCTGAAAGACTGAAGCATTTGGGATACTTTAGCATAATTAAACAGCGATAAAACCTCACTTACTGTACCACTTCTTACACCATAAACTGTAAAACTTGTAGTTATACATGGAAGAAAAGATTCTTATAATGTCAAAAGGTATTTTTTATTGTCCTTTTCCTTCAGGATTTAAGTGTGTGTCCTGGGTTCAGCAGTAGCAGCCATTTTTCTCCTTCTTGGTAGCTGGTGCAGTGCAGTGTTTTGACTTTCAGCTCGGGAACAGAGCTGATAACAATGATGTTTTGTTTTGGCCAAGGACTTTGTGAGCCTCATGCTCTGCCAGGGAGGAGGGGAAACTGGGAGGAAGCAGAGACAGGACACCTGACCCAGACTGACCAAAGAGGTATTCCATACCACAGCACGTCATGGCCAGGATCTAACTGGGAGTGAGCTGGAAGGGCTGGGAGACTGCAGGGTTGGAGGAGGCATTGGTCAGAGCTTGGTTGGGCTGGGGTGGGGGGGTGAGTTATCAGTCGGCTGGTGCTGAGGTGTTGTATTCTCTTCCCTTGTTATTTCCTTTATCATTGTTATTATTGGTGGTAGCAGTAGTGATTTGTGTTATACCTTAGTTACTAAACTGTTCTTATCTCAACCCGTGGGAGTTGCATTCTTTTCGATTCTCCTCTCTGTCCCTCCGGGTGTAGGGGGAGAACAAGAAGGGGGGTAGTGAGTGAACAAGCTGTCTGCTAGGGTTTAAACCACGACAGTGTGAAATTGTAATTGTCCATAACATTTTTTAGATTTGAGTATTTCACACAGTGTGGTTATTTAGCATCAAGAAATTACAGAATATTAAAAAAAAAAATCCAGATTAGAATGCCATGAAGTGTGTCACAAAGCATGGAAAAAAGACACGTTTTTAAGATTTATTTTGACTAGACTATAATATCTAAGATGGCACCTATGAAAAAAGAAATAACAAAAACTTGTTAATCCATTTTTACTTTTGATTAAAATTTCAAATATGTCAGATCTGAAATTCATGGGAGATGAAAGAAATTATACTGAAAACAATGGAATTTCTGAGGAAGGAGTTTTTTCATATGACAAATTTCAACAAATTTTGCCAGAGTGAAACAAAAATTGTCTCTATATGTTAAGACCCTAGAGACACTGCCATTGGTTCAATTTAATGGATTCTTTCTTCATCCCTCTCTCTTTCCCCTTGCCTCACCCCAACCTTTTTTTTTTTGTTGTTTTTGTTGTTGTTTCATAAGGGCTGCAATGTAATAAGTCGTCTGATTCAGATCATAAGAATGTGTCAGACAGTGAATTACTCATACATAGTAGTACATAACATTATTCACCTTAGTGAAAATTCACCAGTCTTAGTGGATTTTTGTAGAGACATTGAGATCCTGGACTCCTCATCTCAGTTTTGTGGTTCAAGGCTTCTCTGTGGTATGATAATGAGCAAATGCATATGTGAGAATAAATAAATACCTAAGTGGAGCAAATTGATTAGCACTGAGAGAGTAATCAGCTAAATAAGTATTTGTTAATATAGCCTTTTTGTTTAAGTTTATGTAGACTGTTACTTATTTTTTGGATAAAATAACTAGCAGATTCTCTTTGGTAGAAGAATGGGACAATATGGTTAAAATTTTTAACAGAAACAAAGAGAAAGTCTAGCAACGCTTGACTATAGAAATCTATGAACTAGTGATAATCTGAATTGAACTACAGTTAGATCAAGTACAACCAGATGAATAATCTAAGTTCCATATAGTGTGGAATGGTGATTAAATTTGGCAGCGTGAATCACAATCAAGATAAACAGTAGATAGCTCTTGGAAAGAAAGGTTTAGTGTTTATTCTACACTGAAATAAATATGTGATCCTCTCATGAGTTTTTTGTAAAATCTCCCAATGCTTTGTTATCCTTCTGTGTTGATGTTAACATCCAAGTTTACTTGATGAATTGTTACTTATTGAAGTCATCACTTGCATTTAGAAAGGCTGTCTTCATGCCTGTTTTTATCTCATGTGGTCTAATCCACAAAAGAGATTGATTGCAATACATTTTTGAAGAGGGCTGTTGTTTTAGTTTAAGATAAAATTATCTTTTTTTTTAATTTCATAATTAATATTATTAATGAGTTGCAGTATTTTTTCTGCTGTGAGAGGATTTGGTTCAGGCTGTTCTCAATAATCATACTGCTTTCAAGAGCAAATAATTTCTATCAGGTACCTTTACTCTTCCCAGTATTCCTCACACAGCATTCTTTTTTTTCATTTCTTTGTTACTGCCTGGTTGTCCTGCCCTGCTATAATTTCTGATACTCAGTTGCAATAATGAGTTTATTCAACAAATACAAAATAAGATTACAGAGAGGGGTTCAGCTTTGGTGAATTGCCAAGAAATCACAATGAACTATAGCAATGAAGTTCCCCCTTTGGCTGGGGAAGTAGATGTAGTATTTTACCTGTTTAAATAAAGAAGAAAGACTAAGTCAAGAGGAATGTGTCAGTTTTTGTAATTTCACTTTGCAGGCAGGTGGGGGACACCTGAGGTCGGAACTAAATGTATCAACTGAACTCCATAGAAATAATAGTGAAACAATTTTTGTAACATTTCTATTCAACAGGTATAGATTAGGAGCTCCTAATGTCATTGCATAACCTTTATCTTAAAGAAAGCATGACATTAATTAAAGTAAATCTTATCCTTCTTTCCTGTTTAATATCAGGTCACTGTGACCATCTTTTCCACTCTAATTCTTCTCTGCCAGTGTTACCACTTACTAGGTTTAGTAATTAATTTTTCTATTTTCTGGTAGCTTAGACTTTTATGCCCCTTAGTAAGCCTGTTCTAAAAACCCTTCACCTAACATAACTTTAATCCTGTGGTATAAAAAAGGATTCCCATATGCCTGACAGCCTCTGCTGATGACTCCTTTGAAGACACACAAAATCATAAAGATTATACTGCTATCCACAAACCTCTTTTTTTTTTATTTTTTTTTTTCCTCTAGTTTTACTGATTGCCTATTTTTCCTGGCACAGGTAATTTTCTTATCTGATTTTTAGTGAGAACATGATAGGGTTTTGGCATTTCCCCATGGTAAGGTATTTTTTGCTGTTTGTAGTCTAACCGAACAAAAATCAGAAAATGCTGTTAAATTTTTATTAAACTGTTAAGATTTTCATTAATTGCTTTGCAATTAATACAAGATTTGATGAATTCAGAAATAATATTAAAATATTATATAAAATCCTAAAAAACTTATTTAGAATATTTTTTCACATTAATTACAAAAAGAAACTGGTTCCATAAAAGGACTTTAATTTTTGCCAGAGGCATGTGTGTTTATGTGTTTTCCTTAACTGGAAATTTCAGCATGGGTTTTGCTCAAGCAGCCTACTTGGAAGTTTTTCAGTGTAACCTACTTCTCATCAAAATCACAATCAAGATGTCAATTTTCACTACAACCCTTCACAGCAAAAAGGATTATAAAAATGGCAAACCAGTTGTTGGAAAGCTCATTTCAAAACAGCAGAATTCTACTGGATAGACCATATGCAGGAACTCAGAACTATTTAATTCATACTGAGGTGAGATTTTATGCATATAAGTCTCTGTATGTTTGAATCCTTTCTTTTTATGTCATTCATTTAATAAATTTTCTTTAACTCCTTAGAGTACTTACCAGATAATGTATTAATTGAAAAGTTAATTCCATAAAGGAATACATGATTGGTGATTATGAGCATAACATAATTCTTAACTATTTCTTTAGGAAGAAAAACATCTTAATAGACGATCTAGAGGAGCATGAGGCAGGGGGATTGTTTGTTTTGGTTTGGGTTTAATGTTTGCAGTGTAAGTTAACAGTTTAAAGAAAAAAAAAGGAAAGCCCACAAAGCTGAGGAACCGTGTAGAACTTCCACTGCTGGATGTTCATGACACTGCTTCTATTTCTGCAGTTCCACCATGCCGTATCCTGTACTTGGTAAGTTTTGCTGGAGGTCAGTAGGCTGCATCCAAGACCTTTGGTTGTATCTGCTCTGGTACAGTTTGATATATAGTCTTTTGGTTGTTTTTTGTTGTGGTTGTTTTTTTTTTTTTTTCAGCTTCAGGAAGCTAGAACCTAATTCTGCAGCTGCCCTAAGTCTTCAACATCAGAAATGAATCCATGCAATACCTCAGTAACTTAAACCTTTTTCAAAACTCTGACCTAAGACCAATTTTTATTTTCCTCCTCAAAAAACACCTGACATAGAAATCAGAGCTACCCTTGAAAAATTCCAACACTGCTTAGTTCTTGGCAAAAGAAATATAAAGTTTGGAAAGCCAATAAAGGCACTTGTACTCTTTTACTGCCAACTTTCCTTGCCACACCCCCCACATTGTGGTAAATATGGAGTTTCTTTCTTTTCTATTTCCACAACTGCTGCTTTTCTTTTCTGTCCAGACTTCTAATGCATTTCCCTGGTCCTGTGATTTTTGGAGTTAAAATCAATAGAAGATGACCATGAGATTGGGTTAAATTATTCTGTTAAACACTGTATTGTTTGAAAAAGCGGAATATGGTTCTTTGGGTCACTACACAAAGTTAATTTGCATTTCCTGGAGTAATTTTAGATTATTGAAATAAATCTTAAAAAAGTTACTTTCAGTTTGAATTTTTCATGTATGTTTTTTAAAGGATAAACTAATCCTTCCTTCCCTCAAATCAATCAATCACTCAGTCTCACACTCTAAACACATCCTTCAAGCAAAGTCTTATTTAACTAAAAAAAAATCGTAGAAAAAGAAAAATAAATGGCTTATGTTTTACAGATGTTACATATTCTTCTCTTTCTTTTTTGAGACAATGGTGGTTAAAAAAAAGCAATACTGATAGATTTCACACAATGAAGGGTTCTGGCCCCTCTGTATGGAGAAATGAGAAGGGTAAAATAATACAGAAAACAAATAGAAGTAGTGAATCCTCTTCATCTGCCTCTATGTAAGAGCATTACCAGACCAGCTTTTTTTCTTCCCCTCATTTCCTCTTCATGATGACGCTTTTTCTTCATTAACCCATGCTCTTTTTTTTTATCTCATCTCTTTCGCTTTTCTTTCTGGGAGAAATCAGCAAGGGCAAATTGCTTCATAGTTAGCATGATCACTGTTGCTCTGCTTTTGACCATATCTCTTGTTACATCCTGTATCTGTTTTGCTGAATCTATCAGTTTTACCTGTATTTTTGTACTGCTACTTTGGCCTGTTCCCTGTATTGCACCAAGTCCCAATACACTACTGTTAATATAGCTATATTCTACTATAATATATATATAATAACTATATATAAATACATAACTATTCTACTACTTAATAATACAGATTATGCATACACTAATTCATTATGGGTTTCCTTGTGGAATGAGTCAACTAGTTGTCAGTTTTGGATAGAAAACTTAGGGGATTTTGACCTTTTTTATCAGCTCCTCGTGGATGATATAGATACAGGGTGTGCCAGAATTCTACCTATGACAATCATCAGCCTTTTATGGCAGCAGATCTCATGTCTCCAAGTGTCTTCAAATGTAACACCTCGGGGCATATACTGTTGTGTTAGATCAAATAAGAGATGCATTTTCTGGTTTTAATTTGTCTTTTGGTTCCTCTGTCTCCTGGTCTTGCCTTTGACATACAGCTCTATGACATACATATGTCATTCAAACATCCATTGGTGCCAGATAGGACTCAAATTTATTTGTGTTGATTTGTGGGCTATAGCCTACCTTCACTTATAAAGTTTCTGGGAAATTCAAATCCTATCAGTATCATAAAAAATGACAATTAGAGAAGAGAGTATCTGCCATTATCATGACTACTCATGTTTCAAAAGTAAGAAATGTGGCATATTATGGGAAATGCCAAGCATATTCTCAGGAGATGCCAGTTTTGGATCAAAAAATAATTACTTCCTTTCATGATATGAGAGGGTTGTTCTGAACCAAGGCAGAGGATCACATATCCAGGAGCCCTTGAACTCTTCCTGTGGTAAGTGGGATTTCTTTGTAACCATTAAAAACTTACTGTTGGTCCATACTCTGATGCCATAGTCAGGGGTTTGGCTATCTATCTTGAACATGGGACCTCAGTTAGTAAGCCAGGTCTACTGGGGGCTGGTGGAGCCGGTTTGATGAAGAGCGGCTTTGGTACGAGGCTTGCCAGACTGGTCAAGGAGGCTTTAAACTAGATGTGTTGGGGCAGCGGGGCATCATTCCATCCCGTCACAGCCAGTCAGTTGCCAGCACCTATAATAAATGCTTGGAGCAATGTAGAGATATTCCAGCTGCTCCAGTCAATGAGATGGCTTCATTTGGAGCTCAGCTCAGATGTCTCTATGCAAACACCCATAGTATGGGGAACAAACAAGAGGAATTAGAGGTGTGTGCACATCTACAGGGATGTGATGTAATAGGCATCACAGAAACATGGTGGGATGGCTCCTATGACTGGAGTGTTGGAATGGAAGGTTACAGGCTCTTTACAAAAGACAGGCCCAGCAGGTGAGGAGGGGGAGTTGCCCTTTATGTTAGGGATAGGCTGGAGAGTATGCAACTCTGTCTGGGGACAGGTGAGCAGTCCACAGAGAGTTTGTGGGTTAGGGTTAAAGGGAGAACAGCTATGGGAGACATTACTGTGGGGATCTGTTACAGACAGCCTGATCAAGAGGAATCTGTGGATGAAGCAATCTACAGAGAGATAGGAACAGCCTCACGCTCACAGGCCCTTGTTCTCTTGGGGGACTTCAACCGCCCTGACATCTGTTGGAAGGACGGTAGAACCCGGCACGAGCAATCCACGAGGTTCCTTGATTGTGTGGAAGACAACTTCCTTCTGCAAGTAATAGAGGAGCCGACAAGGAGAGGTGCCATGCTTGACCTCATGTTCACCAACAGGGAAGGGCTGGTTGGAAACGTGACTCTCCAGGGCAGCCTTGGATGCAGCGATCACGAGATGGTCGAATTCGAGATCCTCAGGACAGTGAGAAGAGCGTGCAGCAAGCTCACTGCCCTGGACTTCAAGAGAGCAGACTTTGGCCTCTTCAGGAACCTGCTTCGGAAGGTTCCATGGGATATAGCCCTAGAGGGCAGGGGGGCCCAAGACCGTTGCTGATATTCAAGGATCACCTGCTGCAAGCTCAGGAGTGTTGCATCCTGACCAGAAGGAAGTGCAGCAGGAGGGCCAGGAGACCTCCTTGGATGGATAAGGAGCTGCTGAGGAAAATTCAAATGAAAAAAGGTTAGGAAAGCTGAGGCCAGTTAGAATTAAACTTGGCTAGAGATGTGAGAGATAACAGGAAGGGATTCTGTGTGTATGTTGAGAATAAAAGACAGACTAGGGACAACGTAGACCCCCTCTGGAAGCTATCAGGAGAACGGACTACCTTGGATTTGGAGAAGGCTGAGGTTCTTAATGACTTCTTTGCCTCAATCTTAACTGGCAAATGCTCTGATCTCACTACCCAAGTGGTGGCAAGTTTGCCAATGACACCAAGCTGTGTGGTTCAGTTGATACGCTGGAGGGAAGGAATGGCATCTAGAAGGACCTTGAGATACTCATGAGATGAGCTGGTGCAAACCTTATGAAGTTTAACCATGACAAGTGCAAGGTCCTACACCTGGGTAGGAGCAATCCCAGGCACAGCTACAGGTTGGGCAAAGAAGAGATTCAGAGCAGCCCTGTGGAGAAGGATTTGGGGGTGTTGGTCGATGAGAAAATGAGCATAAGCCGGCAGTGTGCCCTCGCAGCCCAGGAAGCCAACTGTATCCTGGGCTGCATCAAAAGGAGCATGACCAGCAGGTCGAAGGAGGTGATCCTGCCTCTCTGCTCTGCTCTTGTGAGACCTGTCTTGGAAGAACAAGTCCAGGGGAGGGCCACGAGGATGATCAGGAGACTGGATAACCTCCTGTATGAAGATTGGCTGAGAAAGTTGGGATTGTTCAGCCTGGAGAAGAGAAGGCTGCGTGGAGACCTCATATCAGCCTTCAGTATCTGAAGGGGGCCTATAGGGATGCTGGGGAGGGACTCTTCGTTAGGGACTAGGGGTAATGGGTTCAAAATTAAACAGGGGAATTTTAGTTTGGATATAAAGAAGAAATTCTTTACTGTGGGTGTAGTGAGGCACTGGAATGGGTTGCCCAGGGAAGCTGTGAATGCTCCATCCCTGGCAGTGTTCAAGGCCAGGTTGGGCAGAGCCTTGGGTGGGGTGGTTTAGTGTGAGGTTTCCCTGCCCATGTCAGAGTGGTTGGAACTAGATGATCTTAAGGTCCTTTCCAGCCCTAACTATTCTACGATTCTATGATTCTGTAGTCAGTATCTGGAAAATTACTACATCTTATCTTCTGATGGATTATCACCTTGAACAGTGACTTGAGATTATGAACTCCTGCAGCTCTCTATTAGTTTGACAACTTCAAGCATGAAGGTATGAGAGAGGGTTGCTGTAGATTTGAACATACTTTTCTAATCCTTCACGAAACTAAAATGTAGTTCAGAACCACAGGAAGAGCAGTTGTGTAGAAGCCCCCTGTAGATAAATAAAACTTGGCTACACCCTCCTTAATGTAGAGTTGCCTATTTGTGCTTCTCTGTCCACATGAAGAGGACAAATAGCACTTTGTGCAAGACTGAAAGAGTAAATCACGCTCCAGGAAACATTGCTACCTCTGTTTACTTTTTTCATATTATATGTCTCATACAGCAGAGAATGCTTAATACTATGCCATCTTTTCGCATTTTTAGTCCTGCACTGACATTTTGCCAGCATGGATTGGGAAATGGAAGAAGACATGTTTAAATTTCCAGCACTCGAATCATTTACCATTTCTGATATAGAGAAAATACATTTATCATTGCATAGTATTCTTCAGAACTTTGCTGTTAATATTTTTGATCACTGAAAAGGGAAGCGTAATAGCTTGAATCTGTACTTACAGGCAGCGAATTTGCAGATAGCTCACAGTTCCTTATGATCTGAAATCACCTGTTAAGAGTTAAAATTGGCCAGACAGACACAATTTTATAGTTACTTTTCAATGATTTATCTCACAAAGCAGATCTTTGGGTTGCAGAAACTGTCAAAAACTGACTTGTAAATATTTCCTGCTTCTCACACTATCCTTTGTTTTCTAAGATGTACTTATATTCTTTTTGTTGTAGAAAACCTAATTCAATATGATCCATGTTTTGGGTTTAAATTAAGTTATATTTTTAAGTCATCATAATCTTTTATCAGGGCTATTCTCTTCATTGCTGTGAATCAATAGGAAGGTTTTACTTTTGGGTGAAAAATTGAAACAAAGATAAAAATATTTTTCCTTGGTTTACTTCTAGGTTGTAATTTTTTATACACACTAAACACAACGATAAGATGCATCATGTCTTTAGAAGCATATAACCAGTTCACTTCAGAGTAGTTTTTCATCACTGGTGAATCTCTTATGATTTTTTTTCTTTTTTTGAGTGTAACATTGTGAATGAAGAATATGCCAGAAGGTTTATTATTCTTTAACTGAAACATTCATTTTCTCTTTAAACACCAAACAGTCAGATGTTTATAATTAAACTACTAGAGATATTATATACTAGTGTGACAGCCATCATATAATCATTGGGTTATATATGCATGTCAATAATTTTTTTGTTCTAAATATGTAATTTAAAAAAAAACTAGCTAGTGGTGTCTTCAACCTGGGTCATTTTCACTTGTCAACAAATTAGATTAAAAGCATAGAGTATTGAATTTATGGAGCTGTGAACAGAAAAATAAAGGCTTGATAGAATAATACACGAACACAGAGGTTTCACATTACAGAAAGTGGAAATGGAATATCGACTCCACATAGCCTTCTTATGTTTTTAATGATAGAAACCTTGCTAGTTGTCTATATGCAAGAGTTAAAAACTCTAGTGATCTAAACTGAAGCTCTCCCACTGACTTTCTGATGATCTAGTAAACAAGTAAGTTTCCCAATTTTACAAGTTGTAAAAGCAGTGGTATTGGTGTGATGAATTTATAAAATAAAAGCACGTACTGTCAAACTTGCCTTTTTTTTTCCCTGTGATCTAGGAATAATACATAAAGATGCCATTCCTTTCTCTAGTACCTTATCTTTGTCTCAATTTCAAATAGCTTTTGTGCCTTGAATTTTTCAAGTATAATTGTCAGTTCTTATTAATACAAAGTTTTACCACACTTATGGGGATATCTAATTACATAACTTTAATATAGTTTTTCTTAGAAATAAAGCAAAGCATGATTGAGAAGGTAGTGGCTTGTTAAAACTTGGTTCCACCCCTATGACAGTATGAATGAATTAACCACTGATTTGACCTTCCCTATGCCTTAGAGGTATGATCTGCCTTTGAAGTCCACTTGAGGGCAAACTTGTTCCTTGTGCTACTTTGCACATTGAACGGAAAAAAAAAAAAGGTATTATAAATTTGATTTAGTTCATATTGAAAGTGATACATCATCTTCTGAAATGAATTAATCTCTCACTAAAAAGACCAATCACCTTCAGCTGCAGACATAGTGCATCCTCTATTAAATCAGATGCATTATTCACTGCATCATATATATCACTTGTTAATTAAGAATCTACATTTTTATCAAAGCCTTGAATTAAATACATCATCCATTAAATCTTATCAATATTGAATAAAATAAAGTGCATGTTAAGTGGAAGCATCACCCGATTATGACATGAAGCCTCATAATGCTATGAAGTTTTGCAGTGCTTTCCATTACTCAGGAATATCCTGATTTGTGCTTAGTATTTTGACAGCTTGAGATCACAGAGAAAACCTCAGCATGTGAGTAACAATTCTTGATGTCTTTTTCTTTAAGGCTAATATAAATCATTCTTAGATTGTTTGAATGGTCCCATAAAACGGCAAGGGGTGCTGTTCCTCTCAGGAGAGCATCAATGAAGTTAGATCAGAATAAGAAAAATTATGACCCTCACAAGTGTTACTGAAGTATTCTGCAAGATTCTTCTTCAGTGACATAAAATCAGTTAATAACAACTGCGATTAATAGCAACCATGCTAAATGCAGGGCCTGAGAGAGGTTTTGTTAAGGGTAAATATACAAGGCAAGTAAAGATGTGTGCTTTAACTGTAGCTGGACAATGTAGATTCTATCAGAAGTAAAGCACAGCTCCATCAAGACTAAGATGGAGTGGCTAAATGGTCCATGATAATGTGACTATACTTCTGGTTTGTGAACCTGATCAGTTACAATGAGTATCTCTGTTTCCCTGCAGCTAGCGCAGATTGTCACTTTGAAGACTGGTTGAAAGAAGACCTGAGTATACCTATGCACAAAAGCAAAATAATACTTAGCAATAAGAAAGAAATTTTCAACAATAGCTCTGAAAGGCACCTTCTAAACACAATTCATTAAAGTTCTGCCTGATTTTAAGTTACCTTCATGTCAATATTTTTTTACCCTTTTTCTGTCCTCAGACTGGGGCAAGTTTACATACTAGTTAGATTAATCAGATCTATTGGATATGTCATAGATATATTGGAAACTTTGTGTTTGTTCCTCTGTATGTTTGCTGAAATTGTATGTTAATTTTTTTGTTTGTCTTCTACCTTCACCTCAGCATGCTTTTTGCAAAGGGAAAAAAGAACATTACCAGAAATACAGTTTAATTCTTTACCCTCTTTCTGAGCCTCATCACCTGTACCTACTTGAACTCATCTTTCTTTTTTTTTTTCCAGTGTATGTATTTTTTTAGTTTCCCCTCTCTCTTTCTTCCTTTTTCTTAACCATCCTGCTCAGTTTCTACTGTCTCACACCAAAATTCATACTGTTTAAGTCAGTGGATACCTACCCCTCTAAAACATCTCCAGCTGTTCTTTTTTTGCTTGTTTTTCATTTTTTCCTCTTGTTTTAACATTTCTTTTTCCATGAGCTTCATTTACTCCATTTCACTGATACTAGCCCTACCAAATGGAAACATATTAAAGATCCACGAGTCATTCCAATTATAAGATTATTTTAAGGGAAAGTGTCCTGGGTTCAGATGAACCCAGGATATAAAGGAAATTTTAAAACCAGTATATCTGGGATTGTTTAATTTGTTAAGGGACTTTTTTTTTTATGTTTTAATTAGCTGTATTTATTTTTACTTAACATCAAGAAATGTGCAAAGTGAACGGCTCAGTAAGAGGAGGTTGAGTTTAAAGAACATCAACCATCAGACGTATGGCAGCAAAAATAGTAAGTTGTCAGTTCTGGTCCCTCGGGACTTATCTTTAAATCCTTGTCCTGGTCCCTTATTTTTCCTGACATTTTCTATAAAGGGAATCACATTTCTTGTGTCCAGTTTATGTATTGTGGTGGACGTTCACAGTTCATCAGTGTTACCTAGACAATGCCCAGATCCTCTTACATGTATTTTCTATGTAAGATACTCTTACAGCTTCCCCTGACTCACCATGTTGGTGATCTTACACAGAACTCATTGTTCCTTGTTAGTGTGGCAATTTTTCAGTCAAATGTCTTTGATGCAGCAGCATTTAATACATTAAAACATTTGTCCAAAGCAAAGAAAAAAGAGGAAATGGATGAATGAAGCTGAAAAACTCAAAAAATAAACACAAATTCTGAAACATTTATAATCTTTATCTAAAGAAAGACATTTTAAAGAGTTGTGTTTAACCTGTATAAACCTTTTCCCTTCAGAAACCAAATCAACTGGATTTATACAGTCCTAATGCAATGATTCAAGTCAATCAAAGTTTTGCAAAAGTAATTTTGATAAAGACAGGAGGTTCTGGAGATTTTCACCTTTTTTTCAAATATAGATGAAAAAGCTGTAAGGAACTACTGCCTCATCTTACCCTTATCACTTGACCAGCAGACTTAATTACTGTAGCCATTCAACCTACAAACATACCTGCAGTTGGAGATCCCTAGTATTTTTGGGATATTTGATCTCCAGAGCAAGATCCATTAAACTTAATAAATATCCTCTTTCTGTTACACAAGTAATATTCTCATGTAATCTAATTTAAAATAATTCCCTGCATTGTTTTTGTTCAGAAGGGAAAACAAAAACTAAAAGAAGTGCTGACTTACTGAAAATGGCTGTAATTATATTGTTATATTTTGTTTAGAGCTCTGTTACTCAGGGTTACATTTTAAATGAGAAATATGTGGAAAATACGGTTTATTCACTAGTACTAGAGAATGACCATGTATAAAACCTAATTTAAAAGCAGGAGTTCTAGGTTGAGTAGATACTAAGTCACAGAAAAAAATCACAAAGGGTTCTTACTTTTATGTAAATAAAGCCATGTAGAGAACTTTTATTTCAAAGAAGAGAAAATGAAATAAAACACTGAACCAAACTGTCATTCTGTCTCAAAACAGCAACAAAAAAATATTTTAAACTCAATGATATTGAAGGACCTGAAATTAAAAGAAAAGGAGGTCTGACATAAAAGAATTATCACTTCCACACTGAATCATGGGAGAATAAAAGTGGATAAAGTTATTAGATTATCTGAGACGCCAAATACAAAGTGAATAGATTGTCACAACTAGTATCTTACTGAGGCCATTTTATTCTGTCAGAAGTAATACAATAATATTAACCAAACCTGTTTGTTTGATGTCCATCAAGTCTTCATTCAAATTTCTTCTTAAGAAAACAAGCCAATACAGTGAATCACATAAAATTCTTTTATTCAACATCTCTCAGTGCAAGGTGCTCATGGCAGTAAAGCTATTTGATGGTCTAGTTCTGGAGACCAGTTTTCAGAATGTTTCTGTAGTTTATATTTTGATAATGATAATGATAGCATGAAGATCCTTATGTTATCAAAGATACATGAGAAACATTGAAACAGCCTTTGCAAAGTAGTATTGTAACTTGATACATCAATCATAAAATAGTCTAATGGCCAGATACTTTGAAATGAGTTAAATTGTACAGATAAAATGTGTAGGTGCCAAGGAAGAAGTGAAGATTTGATGGATACCATGTGAAGAGATCAAGATACTCAGAATAATCCTTTCTAAAATGATTCGTACAACTTTCCACAAAAAGTCAGCTGAGATGAAAGATCAGTCCCCCAAGTAATATCTTCAAGATTTTCTCACTGCCTGCTTCCTAACAGTCTCCTGGAAACTCTTTTCAAAAGTTTCCATCTAAACTTTTCTGTTAATATTGTTTCATCTTCTTTTCAATCTCTTTCCCCAAAACCTATTGCAATGAGAATTTTTTCATAATTTTCTTACTATACTTTGGCAAATTATTGTTCAGGTAATTAGTATACTTCAAATTGAGATCTTAATACATGGATTGGAAACCAAATAGATATTAAAACTTTTTCAATAATGTCATCCTTATTTTGCTTTGTAATTTACTTTGTGTATCCGTTCTCATACTCATTTCCAGGAAGTAAACTGAACAAGCCTTTGCCAATACCCTGATCAACCAAATGCTACTTTGATGAAGGGGATGAGAACAGTTGTCTGTTCTGTGCAGTTACCTGATGAATATTATATAGATTGATTCAATAGATCATTTCTAGTTGTTTTGTTTATGGCAGTCCAAATAAAACAATATCTTCAGCAATATAATCTCCTCAGTAAACAAAAATGCCAGCTGACTGATGGATTAGAAAGTATTTTCCAGAACTGGACATTATAAGGCCAGGTTAGATGGGGTTTTTGGCAACGTGGTCTGGTGAAGGTGTCCCTGCCTATGGCAGGTGTGTTGGAATTAAATGATCTTTAAGGTCCCTTCCAATGCAAACCATTCTATGATTCTATGTGTTTTGGTTGCTGTTGCTTTCATAGAGAAATGATCTAGAATTACCTAATTATCAATTAATTCCAAGTTAATGTGAATGCAGATTCTGAGTTTAAAACAGAGACAGGATGAACTCAGGCTGAAAGGCTATTCTTACTGCAACTACAGAGTTTAAGTTGGTAAGATCCAGGTTTTGAGATTGCTTCCTTTAGGATCAAATCTGTATGTCTATAGTCTTTCCAGTCACAGCATCAAAGTCTTAATACTGAGAATACCTTCTGTACTGGAATAAAAGTAAATACAGCAGGCAAAAATGGTAACAGAGTAGAAACTAAGTGAACTGAAACTGAAAGGGGTGGAAATAAGGGAAGCTATAAAGAGACAAAATATATTTAAGACAATGTTCTTGTGTTAGGTTTTTTCAATATAAAGTTATTAAGATTTTTTTATTTTTAATAAATGGTAACTTTCTCCTTAGTATTCTGATAGGTTCACACCAGAAATGCATGTGCATTCAAACCAACGTACAGGATTCTGTCAAGCTCATATGAATATGAATTATCTTGTGTAATACCCTTTCAAGTCTGAATTTGCTGGAAAAGTCACAGGAAATTCTGTAAGACGTACTCTCTTTTCACAGGTTTTCAGCTTCAATTAACACTAGAGTCTATAAAGGAAACTGCTTTCTGCTGTCCTGAGATTTACGAGACGGCTGACCAATATGAAAATTTCTTCTTTTATTTAAGATTTTCTTGCTACAATTCTTTTATACCTCTGCACTTCAGCTGCCTAACATACAAGCAAACCAGCCTATAAAGAGTCTTGTAGCAATAAAATATTCATCGCTAGCACACCAGTGGAAAGCCAAATCCATTTCTAAAAAACCTTAATAGATATATTTCATATTTACGGTATAATTTACATAAAGTCAAACTTACCATCTAGCCAGCTGTCTTCATCTAGATACAGGAGGTTTGAGTTTGAACATGGCCAATATTATTTATATTAGTATGATTTCATTTTAAATGAAATTTACTATACTATTCAAGCATTTCTTGAAGGCTTGTTCCTTTGTGCTTCTGTGCAAAATACAAATAATGATCTTTTACTGACTAGGCACAGTTTCTCCAGGAAACTGGTTCAATAAAAAACTAGCTACAGAAATGATAGCCAGTCATTGGATTATCGTGTCCCTAATTTTAAATTTTATCGGAAAGTAGGTAAAAGTTTGTAGTCAACTCATGAGAGATATTCTTACTTTAATTTTTGGAAGTGCTAGCAATAGAAGCTGTTTTCCTCTACATAGTATCGGAAACTCTTTGCAACACCTAGCTTAATTTTTAAAAGTGAAGTTTGTGAAAGTTGATGGAGTTCTGGAGACAGAAATCTTCTACTGAATTACTGGGCAGTTACAGAATGTGCAACAGACATTTCTTCAGCCTTCTCTTCAGTGTGCTTCAAATCTAAACGTGGTTTTCTTTTTCTTTTTTTTTTTTCCAATTTCTGTGTACATTCTGACACTTTAATTTCTTGAATGATCCTTAAAGGTATTAATTAGCTCAGAGTGCCTCATGAGAAACAAACTTAACCTGTTTCGTGGGAAACTGAGCCTGTCTTGGGTAGTAGTGCCTTTTAGTCACTACTTGATTTAAATAACTTTGTAAGGTGTTGAAACATTAGAAATAAATGAGAGCCACTATCAGGAAAGGAAAAAAAAAAAAGAAAAGAACAATTCTCAAGTTGCAGTTGATATTGTAACTAAGTACTGGTAACTGTATTCTGCAGCTGACTAAAGAAATGAGCAAATCAAAACCATAACCAAAAAGAACATCTTTTCATTGAAGTAACATCTACAAAAGTAGGCATTCCTCAGGGAAGATGGGACAGATGCTTTTTAAATTAATATTAGTGCATAGCTCTGATGCTCAATTTGTCCTATAAGGAAAGATTTCAACCTCAAAGTCAATAATTCAATTAAAAACACTGCAAATGAAACAGAAGGCCTACATGAAAACTGGACATCATAGAAATACATATAAGGAAGTACTCTGATTTAGATGATAGATTAGAAAAATGATGCAGTAGGTCTTCAGTTTTTAGTAAGAACGCATCTTGGCTCTGTGTTTGCTTGTCCTGGTTCAGTAATCATATACACTCAAGTAGCTAGGAAAATGAGGTATGCCACTTTTCAAAGTGGTTTGGTACTGGGTGGAAGAAGTAGAAATGTGAGCAGCCCTGATAACACAACCCAGCATCTCCTGCACAAGGATGTGTTCTGGGACTGACCTTGAATTCGTTGCAGTATCAGGTGACTAAACATGACTGGGATTAAATACTAGTTTTACTACCACCTTCATGACCTAGTCACAAAGAAAAGAAAGAGAAAACAAAGACTTAACGCTGAGAAGAAATCAGAAAGAGATGACCCTTCAGTTCCCACTTCCTCTATGGATGGCAGCAAATCTAAGGCAAAGTAGGGAGAAACTATTGCATTATCTCGCCTATTGCAATAAACCGACTAATTTGCCAGTAATCTGATTCAAGTACACCAGTCTATGGGAATGTTACCTGTTCTTTCAAAAAATGAGCATGTATGAGAGTACTCCAAAGACATTCCTAACCACGCTATTTGCACTTCAATAGCTGGGATCAAAAAACAAGCTCTGGGACTAGATCTTTACTTACACAGCTCCAGGTAAAGCCCAAAGACCTGCAGACTCACTGCATGACAAACACTTCTAAGATTCTCTCCCGTAAATAGACAGAATGGTATAGTGCCATTATGTAACCTTAATGCAACAGATCTTTTCTTTAAATTCTCACCATCGTCATTACTCTAATTACTTTTTCTGAAGATAACACAACTCTACAAATTGTTTTCTACACATTGAGTTGCAAGCAGGAAAATTAGAATTAAAAAAAAAAAGCTCTGAAAGAAAGTAAACATTTTTAACTAGTTTGTCTATGTTGCTAGTGATTTTTAACTTTCGCCTTCTTGTCCTAGTGAACAAGATTTCCCAATAGTGCTTTCAACTGGCACTTACAGTGCATTTGGCTTGGAACAGTATACAAGCCACATATTTACAGGAAACTCTCAAATTTAAAAACCTCATGCCTATGTTACTGAAAATCTGTAATGAATAATTACAAAACAAATCTATAGATAGACTGGATAGATAGATTACGTACATTAATACCAGAGACAAATGCTGTATTGAAGCTACAGGGAACAGTTAATCAACTGACACAGATATCTATATGGAATTTATTTGTACATATGTCACCTTGAAAAGGGGATGAATAGAGTTTTCAAGTCAAAAACATTCCCTAGTATTTAAATTCCTGCTAGTGATATCTGTAGATGTTTTAAGTGGGAGTATACTAGTAAAGGTTACTGGTTTTGTTACTTGGACCTATGTTCTTCACAGACCTAAGCTTTTAAGCATTTCAGCATTCTCATTTACAAAATTTGGCTAAATTTTACACTTTTATTTTAAGCAATAGATAAGCTGTTTTTATGAAACTAGCAAATTACAACTTTCTTTCGAGTTCGTATTGTGTGAGGTGTTCTCTAGACATAAATGGAGAGCTCTAGTGAAGATATATCATGTATCTTGCAATGATATGTATTCAAGTAATCCTCAGTGTCAGCAGTCTGAATGATTTTTCTAGACTTCCACAGATATTTTTCAAATGCTATTCAAATGCTGAATTCTTGGAGACATTTAAAATTGAGATGCCTATCACAAGCACAGCTTTTATAGGTAATCATGCAGTGACTCTGATCGGAAGCATGTTTCATGTTTGTAACGCTTTAGAAGCAATGAAAGATGTTAACATGCATTTCAGGGGACGTATATAGATATTTGCTGTAAATATTTCAAGTTAGAAGACATGATATTACATTTTAATTGAAGTTGCTAGAAATTCTATATCTTTGCCATGATTTGTTCCCATATTTTAACATGATACAAGTTCTGATTGATGATACTCTGTAACAAGAGATTTTAAACATGGGGCAGGAGGGGTGAAACCAACTAAAAGTTTCCTGGAAGTGTCAGAAAGTTTAGTAAAAGACCAGAACTGGAAATGGTGTAGTTTTCCTGTATTTCTTGCCACAGGATATGACATTTCTAAAATGAATTAACTTATTCTACATTATACAGCAAGGAGTCAAGTGATAGCATGGAGATGATATGGGATTAGGTCTTTGATTTAAAGTTGTTACTGAACAGCTAGAGACCAAAAGTTTTCGCTGTTTATTGTATCCTCAACTCAGAGATGCCACAGTACTGTATGTCTCTATTATAGAATTCCTATCACAGTGAAGCAGACTTTCCTTGCTGCTCTGGAGGCAGCCCATTCTGACTCAAAGTAAAACTGCTAAACTTGCATGGGTGTATTGGAATTCCTATATACGTAGGCCTGGATTCATGAAAGTATCTGTTACCTCGTTGCAATGAATTTAGAATCTTAAAAGACACGATGCTTTATGAAAGGAATATCAATTTTTAGATCTGCCAAGTCACTGCCTTTCAAAACAATTACTTTTCTGAAAAACAGGGATTTTTTTTTCTTTTTCGCAATTACTGCATATCTTGGTTTAAGACACAAACAGGAGCAAAAAGCAGGAAAGTTTTTCTTTTGATCCAGCTACAATTAGCCAATATTCCTGACAGTAGGATAGACTTTATTAGGAGATTTGCATTCTAATTTCAGGTAGTTATGTTCACTATATTTCAAAGCAAATTATATAACTTAATCTGTTTATAACGCTGGCAGCAGTTTGGGAATGCCCTTTGTCCTGGGTATACATGTTTATTGTTGAAGTGGCTAGTAAAATACCAGTGACATAAATTAGCTAATTACATACATAAAAAGAAAAGCAATGATTCAGTTATGTTTTCAAAGGTCAATTAAATTCTTCACTTCCAAAATCCCTTCAACCTTTATTGACACTATTTGGTCCTGCTATATTACATTACATGCTTAAACTGTCTGTCTTTAGAAATAAATCTACTATACTGATAAATCAGTGGCGATTTGACATACAAAATTTGGTAGCCTACCTCTAATCCCGTATCCCCCTTGATATGCCTAACTCACGCAGAGAGGTTATAAATAATTTAAGAGAAATTAAAAAAATACAAGTGGTTGTGGTCCTAGTAAACAGTTCAGATGCTGTTTTACAATCTGTTAAGAGAAAACAAAAAGAAAGGGAGCTTGGAGTATGTGGTTTGAATCCACAGTTTTTCAGATTGCATTATTTTGTTAACTTTGCCTCATAGAGAATTTCTGCCTTCAAATATATACTTGATTCTATAATGGAATTGCACCTTTTCCCTAAAGCTTCCCCGTCAGCTGTGTAAATGTTTATGAGGTCAGAATATTTTCCTCAATCCTTAAATAGTTCTCCCTGGCATATGCAGTCTGTGGAGATTCTTCTAGAAGTTTCTTCTTTCAGGAATAACTTCCCCCTTCTCCCCTTTCCATTGAATAAATATGGCCAATTGAAGTATATGACAACCCTGATTTTTATAGCCCTTTAATAGCTTGTTATCAGGCTGAGAGATGTCATTTCTATACATCACCCTATGAAGATGAGAATACTTAAGCTGCTAGTTAAATTCTAGTTTCCATAATTTAAATAAGAAGGAGGTCTTGTTAGGAAAGTCTCCTGACTAAGATTTACTTGCCCAACTGCTTCAAAAAAAAATTGTTCTTGTTAATCTTCCAGGGGTACTATAAAGCTGATCTTATCTCTGACATTTGGAGAGGACATAGAAGGATGGGATGAGTAAGTTTTAATGAGATTTCCTGTGGGATGCATTTATGATTCTGGTATTTATTAGTGGGCATTTATTTGAATATGATTGAATATATATCCTTTGCTCCACATGCTGTCATTCAAATTTGTTGTCAGATATGTAGAGGTTGAAGGGTTCTTTATGTTTGGTTGTGGGGGACTTTTTGTTTGTTTGTTTGGTTTGGTTTGGTTTTTTGTTGCTTTTTTTTTCTTCTGTTGTAGTTTTTTCCCCCTGGCAGGAGGAAGGGGGAAGGTTAACAAGTCAGAGGTATCCAAGAAAAAATTATTTTTAATTTTGTTAGAATATATGTGTGCAAGACACCGTTGAATAGCTATGATGTTCAGCCTTTTTCCTCTGTTGTTTTTAGTATTTACATTATTTTTTCAGTTATTTGAGTTTATATTTACTAATTTTTGACTTTTCTTAAGAAAATTGACAACGCAGGAGGGAAAGAAACATTGTATTATTTTTGAAAAATGGTATTTCAGAACATTCAAGAAAGTCAATACTTCAACAGCACTAGGAATATAGAGTTGTAAGAGGTGTGGACTGTTATGAAGTCTCATTAGTCTTACGTTTGCTGTCTAGGTAATGTCTAACTGACCTCACTAATTTCCTTGTAATAGGTATCAAATGAGTGAACTGACTAGCTTTACTCTAGTGTATCATCTCAGGTCCACTGCAAATGTGTGCAAGCACAATGATCTGCATGTTTTCAATTCCCTGTCCAGGTTGTGATTTATTTTCTTTTTTTAAAGATGATGTAATCTTTTTAACAGAATCCCAGCATGCCCATCTCTCATGATTAATGTATATATATCTACACAATGAAGGCTTATATAGATTAGTTTACAATTAGATTACATGTGTAAATAGTGTAAATGTAGTCAAGTATATCCAAGTAACCCCTTACGTTTTAAAAGGAACAAGAACCTAACCTTGCTAGGTGAAGAGACTGTAGAGGGCAATATTATATGCTCACCAAAAAGGTCTTTCATCCCTGATGTTTGGCAATCTGATTATCAAGTCCCTTACACCAACAGAATAATGACTCTATTGAAGTCAAGGAAATTACATCAGTGTATAGGCCCAGTATTTCCAAGTCACTGCATAAACTTGACAGATAGAAAATCAATAGCACACAATTCAATCATATCATTAAGCTGCTTGACAGAACGTATATATGAACAATTGATGAACCAAGTATTAAATGAAAGGGTTTGGCACTATATGAGTAAGTGTATAATTGATAATTATTGATTGCCATATGAAAACATTAAAAAGCATTCAATACTCAGGAGAGAATGTTTCAAGAGGTGACATGCAGCATAAATGAAGGAGAAAGGAAGGCTGTATATTACCAAAAAAATGTATTTAAAGAACTTGCTGTAAGTCCTTTGCATATCTCCTTTTATTGTTTGTGTGTGGTTTCAGCTTATATTTGTGCTATTTTCAGAAATGGGAAAGAAAAAAAAAAAAATTCCTGCTAATGCAAACAGATTTGGGAAAGTAAATAGAAAAAAACATACCATTGTCTCATCAGGTTTGATTCATAAGTTCTTGATTTGAAAGGGACAACCGAAACATAATATCAGTGCAAAGTAAAATTATGACTTCCATTTTGTTAAAAAACATAACAATTAGCATAATTACAAAATAAGTGATTTCACTAAAATAAAGAGCAAGAACCTCTGTCCATTAAAATAAGATTAGCCAGTAACAAACATACCGTGCATTGCAGATCACCAGGGGTCTGCAAGCTTTTCAATTGCTTTGAAAGACAGTTAATTCATTTGACTCAAAACCCATCCATATCCATGAGAGGAAAAGGTGATTTGATCCACTAGCCTCTAAAAGTAGACGTTACTAAATAGTTTCAAGGAGCAGAAACTCCTGCTGTGAGGAGCTGGGCAGCACAGAAGGAGGTTTGTGTTCTAAAACAAGTTTATTCACTTCCTCTCTCTGGTGCATTGTGGGAGTGAATTCCATAAGGTAAGAGTTAACAATTATTTCTGACTTCTAATGAACTCATTCCTGGTAAGATATTTATCAAATGGTTTGCTAGCCATATGAAACGAATGATTTTTTTGCTCCCACACAAGCAACAGTGTTACCTTAGGAAGCTAGAGCTGAAGACAGAGGGATACAAGCGAAGAATTTTTGCCCATGCCTTTTCCTCACACTGCATTTCTATGTGATGTGCACACAGCTATGCTGACACTCCCATCTGAGTGGGAGGAAGTCTGTGGGCAGTACCTTATTAACTGGAAATGCCACTGTGTGGCTCCCCATGCTTTGGGAGCCTAATCTTCTACCTCTGTGTACAGACAGAATTTTACTGCTTTTCATAACATTTGATTCCTTAAGGCCCTATGTCTACCCTTATGTCTAAACTCAGACAGCATTAAATAATATTTCCTTATGTTTCCTGTACAGTATGTGAGAGAATTGACTTAGTCTGTGCCGGTCCAGGTGACTCGATTTTCTCTGACAGCCTACTGTGAGATTGGAGCCTCTCTACTTTTCCCAAATAGCTCTGTAGGCAGCATACTAGCATGTGAAAGCTCTGCACTGATGTCCTCAAAGCTACTCAGCTCCCATATTTCACAGAAATATTTTCCCATACCAGTGAAGCACAATTCAAGGCTGTATAGCCACTCATCTTTTAAAAGGGCTGATTAGTTCTGGTGCAGTATGGTGCTGCTGCAATACCTACTTCCAGAACTAGGGTAGCCTTTGTTTAGAAATACCAGCACCTCACTCCCCTTGTGCAGTGCAGACTGGCACTGAGCAATTCTGTGGAGACAGCTGTGGGCTGTTAGATGGACACAAGCAGGTATGAGTGAAGGCTATTAGAGGCAATACCCACATGAAGACAGCAATGATGTTTACTTTCCAGGACAAATGTTGTGTCAGGAGTCAAATAAAATTAAACTTCAATAATGAATGACTAAGGCTAATAATAATGTTAGTGAGTGTGGTTACATAATTCCCCAGGTATTAATATTTCTTCAGTTTTCAAAACACACCAAAGATTAAAATTATCATTGAAGGTAAATGTAATGGTTTTAAATCTGTAAAGTCAAGAATTTATTATAAGAAAAAGTTCTTTTCCTATAGCCATCAACTGAAAAATCAGTGCTTATAGGTAACAAAATGTTTCATTCATGTATTGGCTGATTCTGACATTTTCATGAAAGTCATGACAAACTGTTTCTTCTTCAGACATACTTTGTAATAGTGAACAAAAGTAATTAGTATGTTTTGCCCACCCACTGTAATGCTTAAGTACCTATGTAATGAGAACAAAGTATTTATAAATGAAACTTCGTTGGGTACCTCAGTGGCATTTACTGACTACTGTAATTGAAAATTCGTTTTAGAGAATAAATTCACAAAATGACCTTTTTATTATGGTACTAAATTTTCCTGATTTGAAGATAAATAAAGATATAAACATCTATTGTATGTTCTCTGCACGACTTACTATTATTGTATAACATAAAAGCTGTACATGCCAGCTGATGGAAATGGTTCTACTTTCACCACTTACAACAAAAACGGAGATGACCAGGCATGTTCCTTTCCCCCAGGATACTGAAATGTGACTTTTGTAATTGCTGCTGGGCCATTCCTTATCCTAGCAGCAAATTCAGTCAAATGTTGAAAGTGTGCCCTCTAGCCATTTAAGATGCAGTCCCAACTGCAACTTTACTGTGCTTATGAGAAGGAAATCCAGAGAACATTTAAAATGAAAAATTCTTGCCAACTTCCTGAGCATATCTAATTTTAAATTTTATGCATGAAATAAGAATTAAAGGATGTCACAGCACTAGTCACCGTACAACACTAAAATAATCTGGAAGAGGATGCTCCATTTGCTAAACAAGCTGTTTCTCATTGATAAACTTTGAGAAAGTCAGTTCAACTTTGGCACACACAAGAAGAATACGCATAAAACTTTTACACTACAGTAAAAGTGCCATGTAAAAAGTTGTGCAGCTCAGCAGGAACCAAACATAGGATCTTTGCTTTATGCGTAGTTGCTGGCTGTTACTTGGCTTAATTAGTAACAATATGAATGTCAGTGGACTAGCTAATCTTAATGAAAGCAATATCTGAATAAATCAGCCTACAATCTGTCCTGTATCTTAAAGACTTCCACCTGTAGTTAGTACCTACCATTACGCAGTTATATGGAACATTAAAATCCATGATACTCAATCTGATCTCAGGGTCAGCCTGTACAGAGCACTTTTGAGATTAGGAATTAATTTACCTTCTTTTAGGTGATTGCTTAACCCCTATTAGCCTGTGGTGCTTCAGTCTTCCTTTTGACACCTCAGAAAAGTGAGAAAACACCTTTATCCTATTTTATAGAAAACCATACCTGATAATCTAATCCATCATCACTACATTAATTGATTTGCTTGTGTATTTTGGTCACTATACATAAAAAACAACAGGTGGCAGTCCTTTTCTGTAATGACCTTTGATTATTTCCTACTGTAGTCTGAAATATCATCTAAGATAGAAAGGAAAAGAATAAGTCTGTAAGTATCTAATTTTATAATTTTTCAGCCTGAGTTTTTCTTTGAGTTTCAGGTTTATAGTAATTAAAAAAAGAACTAAAATTGCTAATTTTTATTTGACTGTACATCAAAACATATTTCTGGAGATTTTTGACTACACTATAAACCATTTGGGTTTGTGTAAAGTTGTTATTAGGGTCTTTTAAAGACTGAAAATATTTTAATGAATGTGGTCTGTACCAAAAGTTTGTAATTAAAATCCTACCCATGTTTAAATCTTCTTAACTGACTGTTTGTGTAATAATTCAAGCCTGTACAATTTTTTCTTGTTCCCAGCAGTATCAGAGTATAGTTCCATATGGAGAATCACATTAGTCATTTTCCAGATATTCATCATTTCTAGCGAGCTTACATTGTAAATGGTGATGCTAGAATTTTGATTTTTTTCTGAAGTGTCGTAAGCACCACCTCCAGAACAGATGCGATTGCAAGGGAACCATTGACAGTTTATTTTTCTGCAATCTTTCGAGTTCTAGTTATTGGAATAATTCTGTGCTTAAAAGTATTATGTTCTCCCATCCTGACTTGATACAATAATCTGTTTTAGCAATGTTTTTCAGCTTTTTCTCTAGAGACTAAAGAGACAAAATCTCTTGACTTTACAGAACCTCTGCAGTCTTGTAATCCAAATAAATCTCAATATCTACTCAGTAAAAGTTTCTTTTCACTTCCATCATCAAGTTTCCATAAACATAATAAAAGTTTTAATATAATCTATGCTTTCCTTTATGATCTTCCTGTTTCTTTGTGACACTGGACACCATTTCTGTCCTTTCTGTTTAGGCAAAAATGGTAGATCTCCTCTCAGACCTTTCCCCTGAGAATTTAAGCTGTTTGAGGATACTCTTTTCTCTCCCTTTATCTTCCCACAATATTTTCTATTTTTCTGCATCCTTCACATGCTACTAAAACTCGGACCAAATTATTATTATTCTCATCTGGGTGAATTACAATCCACTCATTGTTCTTTGTTGAACTTTTATGGTATCATGCATAGTGCATAGTTACTGATATATCTGATGAAGGCATCTTCCTCATTACTGCCCCACCCAGTTTAACCTCACCGTCAAATCCCTCTTCCGCCTTTTTCTCAGTGTCCAAGTATAAGTAATCTTGGTATCATTTGTAAGGCCGTAGATGTTCATCTGTTTTATCATGGCTGATTGTCTCTTCCTATATTTTCTCTGCTTTGGAGCTTTTGCATGTGTGTGCATACACGTATGTTAAACAGACAAGCCATTTCTTTGTTTTAAAAATGTTAGGCTAAATTTCTTCCTGTTTTTGTTTGGAATACTCTTATGAAACTTATCAAAAAAGGAGGTACCACTGTCTAATAGCCACCTCTGCTGTGTCTCTTACTAAAAATATGAGTGAGAAAGTGATGGTTAGGTTGTCTATGGGGGAATTTTTTACTTATTACTGGTTTTAAAATATGATATATAAAAATATTACATTGTAACTAATTAGCTGTTATTCTTACTTCTTCCTCTTTGAGTTATTATTAATTTCCACCTTTCTCAAATTAGCTAAGACTCTTCTTATGTGTAGGTTTGTGCTGCTTTCAGCTCAAGTCTATATTATGTACTAGTTTTCTGTCTTTTTGAGCAGAATCTTCTTGATCTGGACCAGATCCCTTCATAACAGCTAGGAAGACATTTACAATAGGCTGACCTTTCTTAGTTTTCTTCCATTGATCCTTTAATCTATAATCCAAAACCCAATGAAACTAGCAATCGAAGTTATTGACTTCTGAGCATTTCAGAGCTATTCAGGGTTTTCTCCACCCACAACAAGCATATCAGAAAGGAAGGCACTATCGTATTGTTACAGAAATGGGACACTACAAATGCATGCATGCATGCATGCTGTTAAGTTTATTCATTGTACATTTTGCTCCAGGAGCCTAATCCTCTAATGCATGTGTCTTTGTCGACGTACTTGCTAGCATTACAGCTCCAGTCTAGCTTGGATCAAGCAGCCTATTCAGAGTAGTTGCCAGGCATGGTTCAGAGGTCAGTCTGCCAGATGGTGTACCCAGCATACAGTGTAGGTATGAGCTGTGCCGTATTTGGCACTCTGAGGGAACTTGATTCCTTAAACAACATCTTCACAGGTTTTGCTGTCCTGCCAGCTGAATCACAGAGGAGTGTATAGAGAAGGACCTCTATTGCCAAGTAAAGGATAATGAGGTAGTTACAACAGCATGACAAGTTCCTACTGTTATGCAGTAAAGACACAGTAAACCTTAAGCATTCTTTTTGTAGGGCACGAAAACTTGAATAGCATGGATCCGAGCCAGGCTACCACATGGCCAAGGGATCAGTAGGGTGGATTTATCCAGGAACAGATGTAGCCAGAGAGACTAATAGTAAAGTCCAAAGAAGGAGTTAGGTACTGTATTTAACTTGAAATAGTAACAATAAATTAGACACCCAAGACAAAAATTAAAGACATCATACCTTCCCCAAACTTGGAATTACACTCTTTTTTTTTTTCTTTTTTTTTTTTCTGCCCTGATGAAGCTGGTACTGGACTCAAGAGAAAAGTTGTCTTTTGAGTCTTTGCTGTTTCTTAAGTCCCATGTTTTGTGCAGCCTCTGTGTACACACTCCTAGCTTTACGCATTAAGGCGTGTATTTATTTTTAAGGAGATCTGTGTTCCATTACACTACCCTATAATTGTATGAACCTAGAAAAAGAACATGCTGCAGCAGACCCTTATTAGTAGTAAAATTAGTAGATAAAACTCTGTAAATTTTGGGATTCATGGAAATATGGACCAGAAAGACTGCTTGGTCATTGAGTGCTGTATCCTCTTCTGAAGCGGAAGTACAGAAGCACTGTGTTAGGTACAAAATTCAAGCAAAACTTCTGTTGCTGACTCCCCTCATGATTTAGAAAATGCAACTGTTCTTGTTCCTCTCTCCTCTCCCCTCACCCTTTCTTTATTTTGTTAGTCATAGCTACCTATAATCAACTATTCATTATAATGTGCAGATAAGCTGGTTATATGCAGCTGTGTAATGGATAGAGAGATGTCCAAGTTAACTGTCATGTGGAGCAGTGCTAGTCTTCAAGCACTGTAATTATATGCATTTTTCCCTCACATCAGTTACCCCAGCTTTCCATTGCTGCATTAGTGAAGAGATGATTTAAAGAATTTTTGCACTTCTAGCTTGCTTTCCAGCCACACATCATAAAGTAGCTTTCAAAAGATAGTCATAATGAGTGTTTTACAGATTGAGAAACTGAGTCCAGGGAAGTGATTTATTCAAAATTATGCAGTGAGGGACAGAACCCAGGTTTCCTGACTCACAGTTCATTGCTCAAAGCACTGTGTAATGCTAAGTTACTTTAGAGGATACCTTTAGATGGCAGAAAGGAACCAGAGTAGAATAGCATCTCCTCCTACTATTCATGTGCAGTGTGTGCAGTCAACCTCTCCATTTTCTCATTCCTCAGGGGGTCCATCATCTCTCACCTCTTGTTTGGCAGACCCTACACTGAGTAATGCTGCACGGGGTTAAAAGAAAAGAGAGAAAGAACTAGAGAGAAGGGATGGCAGCTGTGCTGTAAAAGGGGACTATAGCAGTGCTTTTTAGTCTATAAAGTGTTTAGCATTCACACTTTCCGTTTTAGAAGAAACTTTTATCGTGTCTATCACAGAGGCACCACAAGCAAGGAAACCAAGGGAAAAATAAAAATTAAAAATGTTTGCTCCTTAGGACATGACTGAGGTTTTTTTAATTATAATTTATTTGACAATTTATTTTTTCCTGCAAATATTCTTATATAATTTATAAAGTATGAATTCAATCTGTGAACACTCTCCCCCAAATTTCAGCCTCACTTACACCTTGATTCAAGTCACTCATATCCAACATTCACAATTTGACAGTTAGCAGCTGTGTGAATAATGGCAATGATTGTGGGAAAAGAAATTTCTTTTGCGAGGAATGTTGAAAGGACAGTTTTCTAAGGGAAAACATGGCAAAGATGTAAATGCAGGTCCTAACTCTATCCAGCACCTCCTATTATAGACATTCTAAGCAATTCTAAAGGTGCTTTTTATGCCTTTATGTTCTAACATATCACTCAAAGGCAGAGCAGACTAAGAGGTTACAAGCAGAAATTTGATGGGAGATTGTTAATAGGAGTAGCTTAAAAGAGATTATACTGTAAATTCACATTCTACCTGACATCATGAATATCTTTGTATATATAAGCATTGAATGGTATGGCTTCACCTATGTAGAAAGGCTGCTCTCTATCTGTCATCTTAAGTTGCTCAGCAGACTATGTTTTAGAGCCTTAAAGACATTTTTCTTTTTAGATTTTGGTTTTTTTGTATATTCGACAGAGTTCACCCAAAAAATAGCTCAAGTAAGGACTGCCCATAAGAAATAGAACACATTATTATTGAATCAAGCTTAGATTAGTTGCACAGACAAACACAGAGCAGAGAAAAACTATTTTCCTGTTACATTTTTATTAGTTTGTGGTTGTCTCCAATTTGCCTTTTAAGAGAGTCTGGATTTCTCTCTGGGAGCCTCTCTGACAACATTCGTCTCAGCTTTGTGAGTGGAGTACTGAAGTCCCAGGTGGGGACTGATTTTGCTCATGATTGGAGAATTCATAAAAATGCAATCCAAATTTGGAGGATTGAAAATGAGGAACAAACTCGTGCTTCATGTTTGGAGCAAGATACTAGTATTGGTATAGGAAGCACCTAAAGGAGATAGTTAATTTTTATATGATGAAGTTTGCTCCAAATTCTTTTTGTATAAAGTGTATAATACTAGTCTACTCCTCCCACTTGATAAAAGCATTTCATTTTATAAAATTAATATTCCATTGCATGCATCTGAGAATATCTCATCTGCATAACTTAGAATCATAGAACCATAGAATAGTTAGGGTTGGAAAGGACCTTAAGATCATCTAGTTCCAACCACCTTGCCATGGGAAGGGACACCTCACACTAAACCATATCACCCAAGACTTCGTCGAACCTGGCCTTGAACACCGCCAGGGATGGAGCATTCACAACCTCCCTGGGCAACCCATTCCAGTGCCTCACCACCCTAACAGGAATGAATTTCTTCCTTATATCCAATCTAAACTTCTCTGCTTAAGTTTTAATCCGTTACCCCTTGTCCTATCACTACAGTCCCTAATGAAGAGTCCCTCCCCAGCATCCCTGTAGCCCCCCTTCAGATACTGGAAGGCTGCTATAAGGTCTCCACGCAGCCTTCTCTTCTCCAGGCTGAACAGCCCCAACTTCCTCAGCCTGTCTTCATACAGGAGGTGCTCCAGTCCCCCGATCATCCTCGTGGCACTCCCCTGGACTTGTTCCAGCAGTTCCATGTCCTTTTTATGTTGACGACACCAGAACTGCACACAATACTCCAGGTGAGGTCTCACGAGAGCAGAGCAGAGGGGCAGGATCACCTCCTTCGACCTGCTGGTCACGCTCCTTTTGATGCAGCCCAGGATACGGTTGGTTTTCTGGGCTGCGAGCGCACACTGAAGCTGGCTCATGTTCATTTTCTCATCAATCAACACCCCCAAGTCCTTCTCCGCAGGGCTGCTCTGAATCTCTTCTCTGCCCAACCTGTAGCTGTGCCTGGGATTGCTCCGACCCAGGGGTAGGAGGACCTTGCACTTGTCATGGTTAAACTTCATGAGGTTGGCATCAGCCCACCTCACAAGTGTGTTGAGGTCCCTCTGGATGGCATTCCTTCTCTCCAGCGTATCAGCTGAACCTCACAGCTTGGTGTCATCGCCAAACTTGCTGAGGGTGCACTCAATCCCACTGTCCATGTCAGCGACAAAGATGTTGAACAAGACTGGTCCCAAAACCGATCCCTGAAGGACGCCACTCCTTCACAATTACCAATAAGAAAGAAACTGACTACATCCAGAATTCCCAAAATGCATGTTGCTCTCTTATTCTGAGCAGGATTGAAAAAAAAAACCCACAACCCACAAAGGAAAATCCTTAAGTTTTTTTTATAACCTTTCAGTTGTATCCTAAATTCTTTCCATTACACATGCAGAAATTATTTAATGTCTCAAAGTACTTTAATATTATATATAATAATTATCTCGCTTTTAAACTTGCAAAGCCACTGACCTAGAAATAAAAACAGATGGTTTCTAGGTTTAAGGTTTATATATATGTGTGTATATATATATATATATATATATTGTTACCTTACTAGAATAGGAATTTGAATCTCTTTGCCCTTCTCTGTCTGAATGTTCTCCTTCTTTTCGAAAAGTCTTCTCATCCTCCTCCTGTGGGTCCCTTTCTTTCTAACTAGATGGGAAAAACCTAATCCCTTAAATAAGGATCTCATTAACAGCAGGCACTGAAAACCCTTCCACATGTAGTCTTGCTGTTCAAGAACACAGCTCAGATCCCCTCAGGCAGAGCTGAGGGTTTTTTCTCACATTAAGATAACTAGCTTTATCAAAAATTTTAAAGAATAATTATGTCTGCTGCTGCATTAAAATGTGACTGAATTTTCTAAAGCTAGAAATAAAAGTGTTTGCAATTGCATGATGCACTGGAGTAATTTTCAGCTCATATGTTCCTCTGATTTTCAAGAAGATAATAGAAAAATATACACATATACATTGTTCTTTACAAAAACCTCATTCTAACCCTTTTCCTTGGAGGTTTCTTTCCCTGATCTGTAGAATTGTGATAGAAAACAGCAACCTACAAAAGCATAATTATGAATATGTATTATTATTTTATGAACTATAATTCACAATTTTTCAATAGCTTCCTACTTTAAAAGAAAACAAACAATAAAAAAAGAAGTAGACTTGAAATGATTAAAAACAATCTATTCTTGACCTAGGTGGAGCCAAGAAATGTTAGAAGAAAGACAAAATTTTAAATCAGGAAAATAATTGAATGACCTCTGCCTGAGAAACTGTGCCATAAATTATCTTTGCACTCTGTGGAAACATTCTCCTTTGCCTTTAGAGTAAATCAGACAATTTTCAGACCAAACCAATTTTCTAAATCATAATTAGACAAGAGGCTAAAATAGGTCTTTGTAATGGATGTGGGTTATAAATTTAACATGATATCCATAATTCATCCCTGAAGAAAGGTCCTTTACATTCTGAAAGCTTGGATAATATAACTTAAGGAGCTGGCCTGCTAAATGGTGTAACAGTCTATCTTGCTTAGTTTACTTTAGAACTTTGATTCATACTGTGCTCAGTTCCTTTCCCAGTGGGAAAGCAAGATTCTTAAACCTCTTTCTCACACTTATTAAAATAATTCCCTCCTCACCAGGGCATCAGCCTTGGGCATGCCCAGTTCTCTTGCTAATAATTTTGTCTTTTTCAGTCCTTAGATGAGTTCTGAATTATAATTGACAAGCAAAAAGCTTAATTTTTTTTATATACATACACAAATTCTTAAAATACTATGGCAAGAGGGGAAGAAACATCCACTGCTATTCTATAGCACACTAGGTATTTAGCACACAAAAAAGAGTGGGAAAGATCAGTTTGAATTGCTGTAATAAATATGTCAATAGGTAAGTATATGCTTGTAAAAAAGCTTTACCTTTTAAAAAATGTGAGTTGCAAAATTTATATTTTATGTAGCAAAATTAGAAATTCTTGGTATTTCACAAAGTAGTCAATTGAGTTTTCAGGTTTCCTTCAATATCATGTCAACCTGCCAATTAACATTAATTCATTTAAAGCAGGTTAGTTTTCATTGCACTTTCAGTTAGTTTTTCAAGTAAGCCAGAGAAGAAAGGAATGCTCTCCATAAACAGTTATCATGAATATTTTCCAAGAATTTTAAGAAAGAATGTGGGCTCTAATTGAGCTACAGTTTCTATCATAGTACAGAAAAATGTATAATCTTTTTATTTTCACAGCATTGCTTCAGGTACTTATCAGAAGTTCCTACAGTGCAAATCATAGTTAGTTATCATGAAATAAATCTGACAAGCTGTTGTTCAAGCCAGTGTAGCTGCATTTGCAAGCTACATAGCAAAATAAGAAAGCCAGAGTCTTTTTTACAGTAAATTCTAAATCTGTCATTTAGCCAAACGACACAATACTCCTCAACAGAGGAAATAATTACTCTGTCTACCACTGCTGTACCAGCAAGCAATCTGCTTACTGGATCCTTGGTGTTATATGATGTTTCAAACATTTGGCCAAAAACACCAACCACTTGCTTTGGTCTTGCAACAAATTTGTTAAGTCCATTCCATTTTTGGCCTCATTTTAGAAGCTGTGTTTCATCATTCTCATCTGATTCTTGGCCACAAGCAAGAGTGGCCCCATGCCAGCATTGTTTGTCTCACTCAGGGCTGGTTTGAGAATGTTGAATCAACATCTAATTGAGCAGACAAGCTGTCTCTATTTGCCCCTATGTATCCATTTGTGGTTTTTCATCCCCTTGTGGAAAGGCTTTCTCATAATAAGCCTTTGATTAGATTGCAAGCTCTTTAAGTCAGGTATTGTCTTTCTACTAACTGTGTGTACAGATCAACTTTAATAAGGCCTTGAAACTTATTTGGCCTTTGTCAATACTGTGATAGTAACAGATGATAAGTTTACCCAATTCCTGACTTTCAGTGCTCCTCTGTTTTTGCTCTGTGACACACTGAATACTGCCACTGCTGCAGCATTTCTTTCTTTCTGCTGTAATTGCCTTCCCTTGCTTATAACTTAGTGAATAATATATGTTCACATTAGAGTGTTTGGCCCTGTGGGAGGACCTTCCAGTGACCTCAGTATTTTTTTTCAAACATCCTACTGTATGTGACACTATGAAATAAAGAAAGTAAACAACCAGTTTGCAGCTTAAATGGGTGCCACAGTTCAGATCTACAAATGCCTAAATAGAATAAAAGATCCTTTCTGGTCAGCAATGTATATTTGATAATTGGAGCAGTATCTTGCCCTTACTTTGAATCTTTACATTTAAGGAATTTGCAGGATGACAAAATGAGGAATATTAATGTTCTCTGGGCATTTTACATAGGAAGAAAGTGACATCCTCTGGGGTAAAATGACTTGTACAAGGTCACACAAGAAAACAGTAGTACAAGAAATATACCTTGGTTTGTATTGCTATCTAGAATTAACCCTATACATAATAGATGAAATTCTGGTGAACTTAACCGCACCAAGATCTCACTGAGTGACAATGTTACAGGGCAGGTCACAAAACATTTGCAATTTTCTCAAGGTGTAAACCTTTTTACAAAAATCAGGTAATGTGCTCGCACACTATCTACAAAGGCAGGAAAGTGTGCTTAAATCTAGAAATATGAAGGCTCGTGGTTACTAAGAACACAATTCAGGGAATATGACACTTAGGCAAGTAACCTTTTCTTTATGTCATATACCATATTTGCCCCATCATTGGAGTCAGCAAACCCAAGGACAAAGAGAGCAAGCAGTAAGCCACTTGGTAATCTTCTCATGTAGCTTCTGCAAAATATTCCCTGCAGTGCAGAATTGTTCAAAGTTGCACATGCTGTGTGTGGCTGAGTGAGAAAACTAGCTGCCATGCACTGAGGTATATTGAAAAGAGAAAGAAACTCAGTGACCTGTTAATAGGCATGCTGTGTGTGGTATCTCCTGGCTACAAGTCCATATATTAGTGATCAGCTGCATCCTTTTCAAACTAGATGCTGTTTAAATTTTACTGATTGGTGCAATGGTTCTTGAGTGTGGGAGAGGGGCAGGTTTTAGAAGTTTTTCAACAGTAAGTGACTTCTGTAGGTCTCAACGGGAATAATTTTTTTCCTGTTCTATTCCCTGTTTTAATTCTTCACACTGCACGAAGATGAACAGTTAATTAAATCAAATGTAACATCCCAGCAAAGCTTTTAACTCCAGTGCTATGAATAATGAAACTAAAACACATACTCTAGACTAATTTAATATTTTGGTATCTGATATTTGTCGGCTATGGGATACTTCAGTATCTCTTTAGGAACCTTGATTTGATGCTGAGAAAATATAATTCCACTAAAATCAGGTTGGATGTGATAGGATCAATTTTTTCATCATCAAAAACTAGGAAATCATAAACTTCTGAGGAAAAAAAAAAAAGAAGAAAAGAAAAAAGAAAAAAATAGGGCCAGTGTTTTAGTTGGGCTGCAACCCTGTGATCATCCAAGAGAATTTCATCACAAGAAATACCCACCTGTAGATATTATTGCGACCTCAGCTTTCTAGTGGCTGGTTTTCTTACCAATCTGAAAGGCTATCAAAGAGTACAATGATGTGTGTAAAATGCTGCTGGCTTCACTATAGGAATATCTACTGAGTAATAGCTAGAGAAAATACTTTATTGACACAAAGAGATTTTTTCTGGTCATACTTTTTTCAGATAGGATAGTGGTTTAGATGGGAAAAGAACTAACACTGTTAAAATAATTACATAAATATAAATGGATAACAGATATTATAGAGTGATTTTTTTTTAATAGATTTCATACTACAGCATTTTTAAATTCTTCAAAAGTATGGTTCAGTGAACATAGAGAAAAAATGAATTAAAGGATTCATTTAAAACAAGGATATATCACTGCCCACTGTATGTGTACAAGTATGTCACCAGAATGCATGGCAATATGTCATGGAGGTAGCAGCTACAGTTGTTGTAGAAAAAGGACCAAGAAAAAGAATTGGATAAACGGCCTTTTGATATATCAGTACAAAAACATGTTTACAGGCATCTGTCTTTCCTCACCAAATTTCAAGTATCTCATAGTTTGAATACTCTTAATTTCTTTATATGGAAGAAGTAATCCTGGTTTCTTAGGAAAGATAGCACAACACAGTGTGAAAAATAACATCCTGTGACATGCTAATGGAGAGTAAATTTAGCATTTATACCTTTTTTTAATGAGCATAGTTGTTACCTGTTTTGCTCATTTAAATGTTGCATCATAGAATGTTTTACAAATGTTTTTCATAAAATAATGTGGGTCATTTTTTATATTTTTAATAATAGTGTGCTGAATTTGGATAGTTTCATTTGCAATTTAAGTAATGCTTTGTTCTGATGAGATCTCTGGAGGTGGTTTTGACATTTAAAAGTGAAGTGAAGAGATTCAAAGTGATTAAAGCTGTCAAATGTTACCCTAATTGTGTGACTGCAATCTTTTCAGCCTCTTTCAATGAGTGTATACATTATACACGCTGCACAGCACTTCTGTTTAGATTGAGGTTTTTTATTAATGCCATCCTGATTGACAGAAATTATTGCAAGATCACAAGTGGAACTAAATTAGTTTGCCACTGCATTCAAGTAACATGCATAGCCATGAACTTTTAAGATGCAGTTGTCTACTTAACATAGTCCTTTCCCCTCCCCCCAGAAAAGAAACCAATGCTACAGTAGTGACAGATGAGATCTTTCACATTTATACAAAGCCGTACTAGTTTATAGGAATAAGAAAGCTTTGCCCATATTAGAATTATTTTAACCTTCATTTTGTATTCAAAATGCTTCTTGACAGGTCATTTATTATAAATACGGTTCTCAGCTAATAAAAGTATCAGATGTACTCTAATTAATTATGAACAAGTCAGATTTTCATGGCTGATATTTTATTAATATTTTGCTGTGTATTCATGGAAGCTCTAATACTTATTGATTCTTTCTTGTTTCTAAGCCACTTTGCTATCTTTAGATATTCATGTCTTAGCTGTCTGGATTGGCAAAATAGGAGTAGTAATATTCCAATTATTTGAGAAAAATTTAGTGTTGTATATCTAGTGGTGTTTTTTAAGGTAATTAGGTCCAAATGCAGTCTTGCCTTCATAGATTTGTCTTACTACACTAATAGGAATAAAGGGTAAAAACAACCCCTCAAAAGAAATGTTTCATGAGGGGTTTTTATCTTGCAAAATACTTAGTAATGTTGCTGGTGTGGTTTAATAAACTGCGTCACAACTGTTCAAGCAACCAGAATAAAATGCTCTGGACTTGTATATTCCAAAATGATTGGTAACATACAGCAAAACTTAGATGGCTGTAACCATAATCAGAAGTTTTCTTGTAACGTTAACTGCAATGACAGTTATGTTTCTGAGGATTCTTCAGACAATGAATTAAGCATTGCCTGGCCTCCATAATTCAAATGACCACACAAATACTAGAAATCTTGAAGCTTAGATCTCAAATATCCTGATTAGTCATGCTGCTAGAAGAGCTAAGCAAACATATAGACTCAAAAAGAAATCAAAATGAACCTTAATACTGTGATGACAGCAACAATTACTATGACAAGTTTATCTCAACTGAAAATATAGTAGTGAGGGCATCACACTACAGAGAAAAGATTTTAATGGGTTCCAAACTCTAGATCAAACATACTTACAGCAAGGAAATTGCAATATTTGTTAATACCAAAATTTGAAAGAAGCAAGACAAAAAAAATTCTGAAAAAAGTAAAATTTGGGTACAATTCCTGTAGTAAAATGTTGTAAAGAAGCAAAGACACTCAGGCTACTGACATTCAATGTTACTTATGAGAGTTAAAGGAGGGTGGATTGCATTTCAAATGAACATTTTGTTCATGTCTATCTTGTATGTAAGATGAACGTAGTGTACAGGCATATGGTCTATCACCACTTTAATTTTCTGCATTTTTATTTTTATATTAAAAAAAACCAACAGATGATTATGTTGTGTGATTCTCAGTAGCAGTAAATTATGAGGTAAAAAATTCTTTAAAAATTCTCCAACAATTGCAACAAAGAGATAGAAAGTAAATTCTCCAAAAGAACTTTTTTTTTTCCCCTTGTTAGATTTGCTTGAAGCTTTCTTGGGCTCAGTGAATCATTTTTATCTGGGCTGTAGAGAGTAGAAGAATTAACATTTGAAATGTTAATTGTTTTAGCAGCAAATTATTATATTGCTTACTCATTGATGGTGATTTATTTTCAGCCTATTTTAATGCCATGTTTTGCATTCAGGGAATTATTTGTGTCATTGATGCCTTTGGAATGTTGCGCACTTTTCAGTCATGTTGCAGTCTCTTGACAACAACGTTAGGAATTAATTACAATTCATAATTCTAATGGTTATCAATAAAGCTCAAGTTTCAATGGCTTTAATGCCTGATGAGGGTAAGTAATACAGTGGGGTGAATAATTCATAACAAATAATTTATTCGGTGAATTTGCTAAACAATGTCTGCAAATAATTCTTTAGCTTGTTTGCAAGCCATTCATCGTGAGTATTCCCACATTTGAAATTTGAGCTCATTGGAATGGACACATGGTCTTTATGTTTTTTTTCTGCTGTCTGGTAGTAATGCTAGAATAGAGTATTTTCATTTAAAGATCTAATCATTTGCTTTTTGCAAAAAGTTTCCCAGTTTTTTCTTTAAATTGACCAGAAAGGCAATTGGCTAAATGCCTTTAGACTAAAGATTAAGTTAGGATTATTTAGGTTAGCATTTTCAAAATGTTGAGGATATTTTTTAATTTTTGATTAATTATTAGAGAACTATTATATTTTTTAAAGCACAACTGTTTCTTATCTTTAGTGTTACTTTAGAGTAAAGGCAGCAGCTGGTATTGGCTGCCTGTAACTTTGATTAGGATAGGAAGGTGTCTGAAAAGTTTCAAAATTCCACATTCTGCTGTTAGATTTGATTTTTTGTTGTGGGGTAGAAAAGACATGGGATCAATAACCTGATGTGATTCAGCTAAGCTCAACCAGTCTGTGTCCTAGATTTTATTTACCTCCTCACTAAGCTGCTTGTTATGGTGGCCATGCTTTCACATTATTTCACATTAATGGCATAAATAATTTGTGTGACCAGTGCATATGTTAATTTACCTTTGTCACTTGGGCTGCAGCACGGCCATTGCATTACTTACTCCAAGTTGACTTTTGGAATCAGCGCGCAGGTGCTAGATGCTGTGTAGCAATGAGACTGCATACAATTCTGAGGAAAAAGCTGTCTAGCTGTTTCATAGCAGGAGCTTATGTTCTGAAAAGAGAGTGAGTGAGAAAGAAAGATCTTTCCTCAAATTTTCCCCTCAGTTCTCTTTTAAATGAACATAAATCCGCAGTGGAGATTTATGTGACTCCACAGTAACAAAGCTTGCTGTTACCAAGCTCATAAAAATGTAAGAACCACACTGTGACAGACCAAAGGTCCACCTTGCTGAATATTCTGTCCTAAGCAGCAGCTAATGGAAGATGTTCAGGGAGGAATATAGAAAATTGATGAGTACAGACGGCTTAATCCCTTCTCTGTTAGATCTACCAGCTTCCGCAGCTTCCTAAGCTGGAAGCCCATTGAAAACCGCCACTGGTAATTTTCCTAAATAATTGCCCATGCTGACAACTGACATGTTCATACTGCAAGAATTACTCAGTTCTTAATGAATTACACCCTCAGCACTCTCAGAAGTTTACAAATCCCTTAAAACTATTATGTATATTTCTCATGAATCTGAGTAACTTTTGATTTTATACTCATTGAAAGAGTCCATCCACTGTGCAGCTCTAACTATCAAAGAGCATGGTTCTAGCTTACAGATACTGCAAAATGCTATGTGATATAGTAACTAAGATTGATGTGAAATCAATAAAGTAAGTTTTTCAATCTTACTTGCCATGTATGCACATTTCGTGAAAGCACGCAGGCTGCTTGTGCCATCTGAGGGAAAGTCACACCAAAGCTCTTTGCATTCCAAGACTGTTTCTGTACTAGTGGCTGCTTGGAGTTTGAACAGGAAATGAATGAAAGATGTAAAAATAAATAAAAAAAACCCAAACTTTCTTTATAAACCATATTGTTTATACTGTAATGTAAAATCAAAGTTCCTCTCCCAAGAATCTGAAAGGACTCTACTGTCTTTTAGAAGTATGTTAGATGATAATCATATAATCTTCTAACAAACATTTGAATTTGTACCCAATATGTATATATGGGGAATAAAGACTCTCTTTTATGAAGTATATAATACTCTCTTTGATGCAATAGAATTCATATTTTATCCCAGCAATATATACTGAGTTTGGAGCAGTCAGGATAAGACTACAGTGGTGAATAGTCCAGCCTGAGGCTCCATGTATTATAAGGAAAAAAAAATCCTAAACATAGGAAGAATTGTTCAGTTGTTACTAATTAATTTTTTCTTAGGTATATGTGTATTTCATGTCTGCTTCATGATCTTCTGTAGATATGTGTAGATATTTGCTTGGGTGTGAAGTCACTGAGCATGGAATAAATTTAGGAGGTTTGGCTGTGGCAGTACCAGTGTCCTTACTCTTCGGACATGATACATTTGAAACATCACTACCTCAGCTCTTTTGACACAGCTGATCTCTTCCTGTTGAATGCCTCACCCACCAAAATTGCTATCCTGAGATAAAAGTCTGACATCATCCTTCAAATGAGTTCTGAGAACTTTAAAAGTTCAACTCTTGTCAATCATCGAGAGATTTTCAGATCTTATCATTGTCCATCACACAGGGGTATAACAGTTCTGATATCCTGCATTTCCTAAGGCACAGAATATCCATCAAATAAAATGCTAGTTTGGTCTGAATTTAAAGACTGACTTAGGGGAAAGAAAAAAAAGAAAAAGGAAAAACGCCTCATTCTGTATACCTCAGAACATAGTGCCTTAGAGAAATGAGAAAAGCAAAACTGGACAGTGACTGCTGTAGTCCTTCTAATCGATCCTCAATTATATGTCAGGCATCCCTGCCCATGGCAGGGGAATGGAACTAGATGATCTTAAGGTCCTTTCCAACCCTAACTATTCTATGATTCTATATAGGAAATTTGACTTTTTTCTAATAGGAAAGTAACTTAGACCCCATGTCATTCCAGTGCAGCTGGCTGTGAAAATGTGGTCTGTTCATTTAAAGCAAAAACACATCTTCATAACCTCAATACAGAAGAAGGCACAAGAAGTGTGTGCTACATATTAAACTGGACTTTCCCCCAGAAATATTTTGTTTCATGTAAAAATACCCAGTTAAGCATGTACATTCCAGATTAGCAGAATGTATTGTTTGGGATTTGTAATTTGAAAAGTAGTGGAATGGAAGACCTTTAAAATTAGATAATTGATGCTTCTAAAATTAGACAGAAAATACACTGATAAACTCGACATGTTTTCCCTATTGACAATTCTTAAATTTTATCATTTTTAAAATGAAAAATATACTGTCTGGGGTGATTGTATTTTGGGGGATCTCTTAGAAGCCTACTCATGGCTCTTTTCTTACTGCACTGAACCATCAGCAGTGAACTGCTCCAAATTTTCTACGTTTATGGTAGATTTTTAACACAAGACATCCCCTGTAGCTCAGAACTATCAACATGTGTGATTTAAATCAGTACTGTTTTACCTATATATATACCTGACAATGCTGGCTGGAGACTACCAGAGGCCTAAGCCCTTCTTATTGCCTCTCTGGACTGTCTACCTGCTTAGCAAAGTACCCTGTCACCTGTGCCTTTCTTCAGCTCTGCACTGTGCTGCATGTTGCTTCTGCTACTGTGGCTCACTTAACAGCACTTAATAGAATCATGCTTTCCTGTGTGGTCTGGGAAGTGGATGAGAATGCTGTTCTCAGTCTCTCATTGCTCTTTTACTTTCCAGTCACAAAAGAATGACCTGAACAGGAAAATGGGGATGATGGGTAGGAGTAGGAAGACATCCTGTGTCTCTGAATCTCTTTTAAAACAGGGATTTCAAGCTACTCTTGCTGATGGAGAAGAAGTGGAGATCTGAATATCTCTCTTTTCAAGAGAAGAGATTGGATTGTAGATTCTCATCATCATGAAAGAGAGTGAATGACCTCTAAAAAGCAAAGATTTCCTTTGTGTGCCCTAGGGCACCAGTAAGTCTGAGGAAGGTTCCAGACTGAATGCAGTTTTTGTTTTGTTCAGTAACAGAAAAGTAGTCCAACAGCACGGAATGCCTGTAAGTACAAAGCCAGGCACCTAAATAGTCATGAGTCAATGCTTCAGCTTAAAGTAGGTTAGCTGCTGTCTCAGATATTGTTTAGAGTAATTTTTGGATAGTAGGAAGAAACTTTGTGAAGGAATAGCATATTCAGGGCTCTCTAGAGCAACTAACTGTAAAAACTTTTTCAGACAGACATTTCACAGAACAGACCTTGCCTCCTGAATACGAGCCCACTCTGCAGATTGGAATCCTGATGTGCTGTTTAGATATGCTGAAAATACACACTCCAAAGTATATAGTAGTACTACAAGAGAAGGAAATAAGAGTAGGCTGAAAAGCTGGAGGGGGAGAATGAGTCTGTAAAAAGATAATATTTAGCAGTTATGGGTAGCGTTTCATTTTCACTGCACTTCACAAACATTGACTGATTAATAACCTCACAGCAATGCACTGAGTCCGGTAGTACATTTCCTTCCTACTATTATCCCCAGCTGGTGGTGGTGGGGAATGTATAGAACTAGATGGGGATGGAGGGGACATATCAAGAGCTGTCTGAATTCTCAGTAGTATCCTAGAGAATTCTTCCTTATTATTTTGATTTAAGCAAATTTTAGCTTTTGAAATCAGAGCCCACAGAGTGCCTCATTAACGACATTTTGCTGGCAGTACTTCCATTTTTTTGTTTCCAATTATGAGGCAACAAGTGAGTTCATCTGTGTACAACAGCAATGCCAGTCATTCGTGTTTGCAATATATCTGTTGTTTCTGTTGGTGGAGACAGGGAAAAGAAAGATGCACTGAGAACAGGCAGTGGGTGGTATGCTCTCAGCAGCTGTCACTGCTATCAGTTACTTGGTTTTCATTTATAAAAGGCAATATGGGATCTTTAGCTTTTATAGTACCCAAGGAAGGCTGGTTGGTGATCATTGATTTTATTTAGTCCAGGGGAGCTGCTCACACACACACTACAGTGAGTTGTGTGCTTCCTGCTGCTAGCTCTCCTGCCACTTACCATTTTCAATTATTTACAAAATCCAAGGCACATCTCAGAAAAGTTCAGTACAGGCTCCAGGACAGGCTGCTGTTACAGTACCCCATCCATATGCCTACCACTTTGTAACAGCAATTGACATGAGCAAATTGCCCTAATGAGATCTGATGCATTATGAAGGCCTGGACAGTCAAAAACTATACAAAATCTGGTATAACCATCATAAGCTGTAAATGCCATGGTCATCACTTTCCCAAGTAACCACCAGTATGTCACTGGTTCTCAGCAATTTAATCGGCTTTTCTGCAAATGACTCCATTCATTTTTTGTTTGTCTTAGCTTCTTTTAAGTGCTAAGAATATGATAATCTGAGGAGATCTGTTTTCTTCAGTGAGAGAGATGACTTTGAGTCTGTCTGCTAAAAATAGTTAAGAAAAGTAAAAGACCTGCTTTTCTCCACTCAAAAGATCCATGAAAATATGTCACTAAGGGCTTCAGAAGAAGCTTAATTGCAGGTGGATATTGGGAGGAGGAAAAAAAAAAGATAAAAAGAGCTTTAAGGGGAAAGAGAACCAAGAAGGCATTCCTGGGGATACTTGTTTCCTACTTTCTGCTATAGAGCTGGAAGTTATGAAAGAATATGGAGCTGAATTCCTTACCTTCTATCTTCAGTTCTGGAGTCTTTAAGGGATCATTACAACTGTAGTCAAAGTAGGTCAAAAGAGCAACAGACCTTGAAGAAGTTCCTATGATCCCAGAAAAAGTGATTGACTGAAACCGAGCTTCTGTGAGAACTCTGGAAGAACCTAAGTTTTTCTAGTTATCTGCAAAGTTACACTAGAACAGAGAAGGAGGGAATCGCCTTTTTTCAATGAAGGGTAAGCAGAACATAAAAGAGCTGGTCCAAAAACAAAACAAACAAAAAAAAAAAGGGGGGGGGGATTAATTGAAAAGCATTTTGTTGACTGGCAAAAAGACAGAAGTCTGAACATTTTAGCATGTGTTTCTGAACGAATCATGTTTTATTTATATTGGTATATAGCATATCCAAAGATACTTCTAAAAATACAGGGCCTAACTAAGACTATAGGGACCCTGCTATATTTGCTTTCAGATAAGATACTAAAATCATACCGTCCAGGTTAGAATGCTTATATTACTAACAATCACAGAATATAAGGTCTAGTAATGGCACTTAGAACTGATCGTACTGAAAAGTGAGCACAATATAGTATGTGCGGATTTCTGCTCTCAGAAGCTGATGACATTTTCACATTTGATGCTATTAAAACACTGTCGTGGTTTAAACCCAGTCAGGTAATTCGTTCGCTCACTTCCCCCCCTTTTTCTTGCCCTCCCCCTGCTCTCGGAGGGACGGAGAGGAGAATCGAAAAGAATGCAACTCCCACGGGTTGAGATAAGAACAGTTTAGTAACTAAGGTATAACACAAATCACTACTGCTACCACCAATGATAATAATGATAAAGGAAATAACAAGGGAAGAGAATACATCATCTCACCACCAGCCGACCGATAACTCGCCCCCCCCAGCCCGACCAAGCTCGGACCGATACCTCCTCCAACCCTGCAGTCCCCGGCCCTTCCGGCTAACTCCCAGTTACATCCTGGGCATGACGTGCTGTGGTATGGAATACCTCTTTGGTCAGTTTGGGTCAGGTGTCCTGTCTCTGCTTCCTCCTGGCTTCCCCTCCTCCCTGGCAGAGCATGAGGCTCACAAAGTCCTTGGCCAAACCAAAACATCGCTTGTTATCAGCTCTGTCCCCGAGCTGAAAGTCAAAACATTGCACTGCACCAGCTACCAAGAAGGGGAAAAATGACTGCTACTGCTGAACCCAGGACAAACACCCTCTTACAATATTGACATATAAGTGATCTATTTTGTATTTTTTATTTTCTCAGGATTTTTGCATAATTTTTTAGAGGAATTCTTAACTCATACTGAAGTTTGCATGCGAAGCAACCATAAAGACCTGTGTACAAAAATGAAAATACATTTATGGAAAACTTTCTGAAGTACTCTGTCGTCTACAGTTTCAAGGGTTTTCAGAGGTTTCTTAAGGGGGAAACATATTTCAAATATAGCTTTCTTAGAGAGTCAGCCACTGATGATGTAGTTTATACCATCTTCCCAAGATACTTGATCCTACAGGTGAAGAGCTAGGTTCTCCTTTCTAGCCTCTGACACTTAAAATTAGGTGGCATTAGAAGCCCAAACATATGAAGGAATGTGTCCTATATATTCTAGATCTATGTGTACTCTAAGAAAAGAAACTAAAAGTATTGGAAAACCATGCTGGAATGAATAGAAGCTTCACTGATAACGTCAGTGGAACTTATAATCAGCCTATATTAAAACAAAAAAAGAAAAAGCCCAACAACCTTCTGCTTGAATGCAATAAATTTTTCAAATATCTTGTTAGCACTTGTTCATCCAACAACCTAAATCAATCAGAAATGCACTATAAAAACATGCAAGGAGAAATACAGAAAAGTGGCAGCATGTTACTGTCACAGTAAAGAATGAAGATACAATGTTAGACTTTACTCCAAAAAAATGTTCTTTGTGGACGGCCTCTGTGACCTGTTCACTCTGAGTAAGTAGGGTCAATAAGGAGGCCTGATCAGAAAGATCACCTTCGAGAGTAAAGAAGTCTGCTTGTAACAGATTGTCCTGTTTTGTACAGGTAGATCTTATGATCAGTCTTTAATCTTCATTGTCTGAATAAAATTTAAGCAACCAGTTTTGTGAGAGATTTAAAGTTTTCCTAAATACTTGAAAACATACCAAGACCACAAACTCTAAATGTGTTACAACTGTAAGAAAAATTGTTGTGATAGAGTGCTCATAAAGGTCAGGAAACATACACTTCTAGCTGTGATTTTTTTTTGCAAATATATTTCAGTTATTGTAGTTAATAATCTCAGGGGATATAAGGGAGTATTTTGATCCCTTTTATAACATTGGTTGCAAGTTAGTCAGTCAAAATATCAGATAAGAAAGGTTTTGGTACAGTTTTTAAAAGGGACTTCTTCTAAAGCCAGATATGTGATTCATATCCTAAATCTTTTGTTTCTTTCCCAAAATATACTATGAAGCTTAAGAAATGGTAAAATGAGATTATTATTTACTCCAAAGAAATATATTTTTGAGCTCGGAAATACATAACACTCTGAACATTTGAAGCTTAAAAAAAAAAACCGGTATAAAAATAATACCAAGACATTTTAGAATAATTACTAAAAACAGCTTCAGTCATCAGCCAATTTGTACAATACAACACATGAATATACTCATGAACACAAGTATAGAGGTTTGGAGCACTGCATAGGTGCAAAGGGTCTTCCTATGTGAATTCACCTATAGAATCACAGCCTAAGTAATAAACTGCATTTAGGACTGCAGGCTATATGCATTCATATGCACTAAATTAAAAAAATGTCTAAAGAACAGTAGAAACTGAAAACGAAGTATTCTAATGATAAAGATATTTTAAACTTAATTCATCTAGAATTCTATTACTATGAGCATCGTGCCAATCAGTTGGTTAATATTGTATTCCCAGTCTAGATTTTTAGAAATCTAGTTTTCCCAGAAGTCAATAGCAATAATAATAGCAACAGTAGCAGTAATAACAATAACATTGACCATGGGAACATTTCAATAAATGTGTTTCTTACGAAACCAAACTTTCAGCCTAAAGTTCACTTGTACTTCTAGACATTTAAGAAAAGATTTCCCTCTCTACTTAAACATGCTCTTTTAATATCAAAATATAGATGGGGAATAAAGTGGAATTTTCTGTATATGGCATAGCAAAATTTGTGGAGAAGGCTCGTGTATTCTTGTAGACAAAGTGCACTTGGGTATCAGCCAAGTTATTTTTAATAATGTAGATGTAGTTTAGGAAATATCTAGCTAGACATCTCTGATATTTAGGCATCATATCGTTAGTCATCCTTGATGAGCAAAACGGTCCTGTTATCTGGTTTTAGAGTAAGCTGAGTACCTTAAAGATTAAATTCTTGTCCTGTCAAAGTCAATGGGGAAGACAGTGGGCAAAGATTTCATCCTAATAGTTCAATGTGGATCACATTAGTATATCATGTGAGAAATTCTTTTAGCTGGGGTTTTCATGAAGAAAACAGAAGGGACCATCCAGATGTTTTAGTCACTTATAAACTGTCATTTCTATATCATGTAGGTAAACATTCCATTTGAGAACTGCTTTTTCCCCCAGAATTCAATCATTCTACAATTTCCAAAGATTTTGAATTTACTATTTGACCATAAACTTGACCACACTTGCTTGCTCTAGTCCATAATCAAATAATATTAACAGAACTTGTATTTAATTCAGTATGTACTGTTTCTTATTGAAATGAATGGTTTATACAGTTTGAAAAGCTGTTGCCATGGACTCTGAATTTAAAAAGAAACAGTTATCATTAAGAGTATTTGTTCCAAGAAACCGTCATCTGCTTTGATAAATAGTAAAATCTTGATAAAACTTTGATTCACACAACCTCTCCACTTTCTGACAGCATTTTTTAATATCTTAAACATGAAGCTTTGCAATAAATGTAATAATGAATTTCTGTCAAGAGTTCTGAAGTTTTCATAGTGATTGGGCATACAGCTAAACACAAAAGGATACCTTTTGCTTCTTGTACTATACTGAAATCAAGTTTTCATTAAACCATGTAGTTATTGAAACGTAAAACAGATACCCCCCTGGAAAACCTGAAAAATTAACTTCTGATTTAATTTCACTAAGAAGATTCTTAAGCTATTTTGCAGAGTGCTAAATTTTTTTTTTTTTTTTTTTTTAAACATGGTATGGTTCATGGATGCAGAGCTCCATTTTAGGATTTTATTTAAAAGCCTACCAAAATTAGAAATCCTCAGGATCAGTTTCTCAACTATTATAAAATAACGACTCTCTGTTGAAGTCAGTGTCAGTGTTGACTGGGGAAAATCTGTTTGCTAGTACACGTATAGTGGAGGGATTTTTTTCTTTTAGTCAGCTGACATTTTATTCAGGAAATGAAGCAGAAAACATTTCATTAACAGTGAAAGAGAATAAACCTAGTTAACACCAAACAAGGCACAGTCAAAGGATCAGACATTAAGTGGGTGAAAATTTGTATAGCTCCGTTAAAAATAATGTCACTTTACAACAGATGAGGATCTGGACCTTCCTTCTTTAATTAAAGTTTTTTTGAAGATATTAAACAAGGACTCTTATCAGGCTTTTGGGATTATTGCGTAGCTTAAACCTATACTATTTTAATCGAGTCCAAACTGGTCTTAACAAAAATAGACTAGCATTCATCAATACATGGAGAGGGTTTAATGTAAGACAAACATACCCTTAAAGTATAAAACTATTATAATTTTATTACATGCAGAGGAAATGTTCAACAAACTTGTGTGTGCTATTTGTGTGACTTTGGTAGTTCATATTAGACTCAAAGAATCATAGAATAGTTAGGGTTGGAAAGGACCTTAAGATCATCTAGTTCCAGCCACCTTGTCATGGGCAGGGACACCTCACACTAAACCATCTCACCCAAGGCTCTATCCAACCTGGCCTTGAACACCGCCAGGGATGGAGCATTCACAGCTTCCTTGGGCAACCCATTCAGGTGCCTCAGCACCCTTACAGTTAAAAACTTCCACCTTATATTCAATATAAACTTTTAACCCATTACCCCTTGTCCTGTTCGTGATAGTCCCTAATAGTCCCTCCACAGCATCCTTATAGGCTCCCTTCAGATACTGGAAGGCTGCTATGAGGTGCTCCAGTCCCCTGATCATCCTCGTGGCCCTCGTCTGGACTTGTTCCAACAGTTCCATGTCCTTTTTATGTTGAGGACACCAGCACTGCACACAATACTCTAAGAGAGGCATCACAAGAGCAGAGCAGAGGGGCAGCATCACCTCCTTTGACCTGCTGTTCACGCTCCTTTTGATGCAGCCCAGGATATGGTTGGCTTTCTAGGCTGCAAGCACACAATGAAGCCGGCTCATGCTAAGTTTCTCATCAACCAACACCCCCAAGTCCTTCTCCGCAGGGCTGCTCTGAATCTCTTCTCTGCCAAACCTGTAGCTGTGCCTGGGATTGCTCCAACCCAGGGGTAGGACCTTGCACTTGGCATGGTTAAACTTCATGAGGTTGGCATCAGCCCACCTCACAAGCGTGTCGAGGTCCCTCTGGATGCCATTCCTTCCCTCCAGTGTATCAACTGAATCACACAGCTTGGTGTCATTGAGCCATTGACCACGACTCTGTGTGCTGCCAGCCAGCCAGTTCTTTATCACCGAGTGGTCCACCCATCAATTTAGAGACAAGGATGTCGTGTGGGACAGTGTTGAACGCTTTGCACAAGTCCAGGTAGATGACGTCAACTGCTCTACCCCTGTCCATCAGTTCCGTAGCCCCATCATAGAAGGCCACCAAAATAGTCAGGCAGTATTTCCCCTTACTGAAGCCATGCTGGCTGTCACCAAGCACCTTGTTGTTTTTCATGTGCCTTAGCATGCCTTCCAGGAGCATCTGCTCCAAGATTTTGCCAGGCACAGAGGTGAGACTGACTGGTCTGTTATTCCCCGGGTCATCCATTTTCCCCTTCTTCATTCTTACATTCCCTGTGTCTGCCTTTCAAGACTTGGGTGGTGTGGTCAGAGCATTTGCTGGTGAAGACCCTCCAACAGATATCAAGGAGGTTGAAGTCCCCCATGAGAACAAGGGCTTGTGAGCGTGAGGCTGTTCCTGTCTGTCTATAGAGCTCTTCATCTATGGAGTCCTCTTGATCAGGCATCCACAGAGTCCTCTTTATATTAGAAAAATTGTTTTTATTAAAACCATCGCAAAATCCACCCAGCAACTAGGAAAGAGAGTCATAGCATTTACATTAAAGAAGCAGATATTTTGGGACTTACCCTTTTTCTTTTCTGAAAAAAAATCAAACAAACCCCAACCCAAATAAAATCACCTTTTTACCTCTGCTAGGTAAGTGAAACACTTATCAGTGCAGTCACTAAGAGTCAGACAATGAAACTAAAGCTACATGCTGATGGAATTATGACTAGTTGCTTTGTGTGTTTGGAAATGGATCATGACCAAACTTTGTACAAGGAGGTCTCTGACATAAGGCACTTCAGCACAATATATCTTTTGAAGCCTGACACAAAAAAGGCTACAACTAAGTAAAGTTAGTGCAATCTTTACAGGCTGATACCCTCTTCCTGAGCAGGGCATGCTGGTTTGAGATATTACACCCTCCCCACAGACCCCAAATTATCTCCCAGCAGCTGGATGTTGGCACAAGTTGTTGGCAAAGTTGTTTTTATGAATACTCCAACGTATGTTTACAGTAAAATCAGTCCTGCTAACTTAGGCCATCTATCAAGACTGTTTAAATAGCATAGTTTGTTTTGCAACCCACTCCACTGTATAATAGTGAGAGCAGTAAACTTCCTCAGGACAATGATCAATAGCTATTGGCAGTAACATCAAACCACAGCAGCTGCCTGTAGAGCAAATATCTGTCCATGACCAGCCTTCCATGGCCTCCAGCTTTCCTTGGGTCAGTGGCTTTAATGAAGCTGAGGCCTGTGGGCTGCCTAAACAATTTAACAGACTGGACTAATTTTTTAGAATGGATGGAGAGACATACAGGCAATTTTATTCTGAGTTTTCAGGATAGATACCTAAGAATATAAACTGTGCGCTCTGCATACTGTGGTGATTGCACTGTAAATACTGAGAATACAATTTGGCCTCCTGGTGTTGTGTCTCATTAAGGTGTCTGTAATTAGAACCAGCCTGTTCATATGTTTTTAAAGCAATGGATAGACTCTTCTAATCTAGGAAAAGTCTGGATAGTTTGTATAATGCTCTCTTTCTGGATTCACATGATCAGGAGAGCCCAGGTCAGCTTTTATTAAGGATAATTGGGGTTTATTAAGGAGAAATGTCAACTCCAGGTCTACCCTAAATGCTGTGGACTTCTTTCAGAATCTATTCAGAAGAATTAATTTTGCAGCCTGTTCATCAGGAACTGTACTGATAGGACAAGGGGTAATGGATTCAAATAGGAGAAGTTCAGGTTACATATAAGGAAGAGGTTCTTTACTGTGACGATGGTGAGGCACTGGCACAGGTTGCCCAAAGAGGTGGTAAATGCTGCATCCCTGGCAGTGTTCAAGGCCAGGCTGGAGAGAGCCTTGGGTGACATGGTCTAGGGTGAGGCATCCCTGCCCATGACAGAGGATTTGGAACTAGGTGATTTTCCAGCCCTACATATTCTATGATTTTATGATTCTGTGATTCTATGATTTTACTTGTCCCCTGCTCTGCTTGATGAACCAATATACAGTTTAAAGCTGTGGACTCTGTATTTATATTTAAGTCTACTCTGTTTTGACTTAGGAAGAAAGAAGCTAGATAACATCCTAAAATGCTAAATAAATAAATTAAACTATTTCTTAACTTCTACTGAACAAAACAATTTTCATCCCAACGAAAGTCTTCTCATAGATTTCATGTAACATGTACCATCAGTGCTCCCCATAAGGCAGTTATTTTTTATCTAAAAAAATAATTGCTCAAATAGGAGGCAGACTTAGCTAAAGCACAGCAATCCAACTTTAGTGACAGGTAGCTGTAACTTTATAAATGTATGGTTTTTTTCATTAAAAGACCTTGAGGGTTTAAGTCATGTCTGAACAGCTCAAAACTCCCTATGATGCAACCTGAGATAAAAATAAAACCATTCTTTGGTGTACCATGATCCCTGATGCTAATGGGACATAGATCAAAGATAAAAGAGTAAACTCCAAAGAATTAATACATGGACATGAGCTGATAAGCTGGAAAAACTGATTTTTTTCTTTTCTCCAATATTCCTACTCAGAAAGACTGTAAAAAGATTTAAGTCCTGGTTTTTTAGTTCATGTTTACCAAATAGGTACATAAAGAAATGGAATTGTGACAAGTCTTTAAAAATTTACTTAATTTGCATTGCTAAACCATCTTTCATTAAAGACAAGAAAATCTATTCCCAGGAATAAGACTATATTTTATCCCTACTTAGATATCTGTTACTACAGTCAGAAATGTAGGGTGCATTTCTGCAGTCTCAATTTCAAAGTATGGTAAAAAAATGAAGAAAAATATAGCTTCTCATTCTCTAGAGTAGCTTATTAACTTTCACTGGGGAATCTGAAATGTGATTTAAATAGTAGATTGAAGAGCATAGCACCTGCCCATGAAAAAACCCTAGAAGATACTCAATTTCTTTATTTTTACTAGTATATAATAAACTAATGAGACCACAAAGAAAAGCAAGATTTTTTTTTCTTTTGTACAGTCACTCATAGAATCATAGAATCATAGAATAGTTAGGGTTGGAAAGGACCTTAAGATCATCAAGTTCCAGCCACCTTGCCATGGGAAGGGACACCTCACACTAAATCATATCACCCAAGGCTCTGTCTAGCCTGGCCTTGAACACCGCCAGGGATGGAGCATTCACAACCTCCCTGGGCAAACCATTCCAGTGCCTCACCACCCTTACAGGAAAGAATTTCCTCCTTATATCCAGTCTAAACATCCCTGTTTAAGTTTTAATCCGTTACCCCTTGTCCTGTCACTACAGTCTCTAATGAAAAGTCCCTCCCCAGCATCCCTGTAGCCCCCCTTCAGATACTGGAAGGCTACTATGAGGTCTCCACGCAGCCTTCTCTTCTCCAGGCTGAACAGCCCCAACTTTCTCAACCTATCTTCATACAGGAGGTGCTCCAGTCCCCTGATCATCCTCATGGTCCTCCTCTGGACTTGTTCCAACAGTTCCATGCCCTTTTTATGCTGAGGACACCAGAACTGCACACAATACTCTAAGAGAGGCATTGCAAGAGCAGAGCAGAAAGGCAGGATCACCTCCTTCGACCTGCTGGTCAGGCTTCTTTTGATGCAGCCCAGGATATGGTTGGCTCTCTGGGCTGCAAGCGTACACTGAAGCCGGCTCATGTTTATTTTCTCATTGACCAGCACCCCCACGTAATTCTCCACAGGGCTGCTCTGAATCTCTTCTCTGCCCAACCTGTAGCTGTGCCTGGGATTGCTCCGACCCAGGTGTAGGACCTTGCACTTGGCATGGTTAAACTTCATGAGGTTGGCATCAGCCCACCTCAAAAGCATGTCGAGGTCCTTCTGGATGGCATTCCTTCCCTCCAGGGTATCAACTGAACCACACAGCTTGGTGTCATCGGCAAACTTGCTGAGGGCGCACTCAATCCCACTGTCCATGTCACCAACAAAGATGTTGAACAAGACCGGTCCCAACACCAATCCCTGAAGGACGCCCCTCGTTACTGGTGTCCAGCTGGACACTGAGCCATTGACCCCGACTCTTTGTGTGCGGCCATCCAACCAGTTCTTTATCCACCAAGTGGTCCATCCATCAAATTGATGTCTCTCCAATTCAGAGACAAGGATGTCATGTGGGACAGTGTCGAACACTTTGCACAGGTCCAGGTAGATGCTGTGAACTGCTCTACCCCTGTCCATCAGTTCTGTAGCCCCATCATAGAAGGCCACCAAATTGGTCAGGCAGGATTTCCCCTTAGTGAAGCCATGCTGGCTGTCACCAAGCACCTTGTTGTTTTTCATGTGCCTTAGCATGCCTTCCAGGAGCATCTGCTCCAAGATTTTGCCAGGCACAGAGGTGAGACTGACTGGTCTGTAATTCCCCAGGTCATCCATTTTCCCCTTCTTGAAAATGGGGGTTATATTTCCCTTTTTCCACTCATCGGGAACTTTACCTGACTGCCATGATTTCTCAAATAGGATGGACAGTGGCTTCACAACCTCATTCGCCAGCTCTGTCAGGACTCCCGGATGGATTCCATCAGGTCCCATGGACTTGTGCACATTCAGGTTCTTAAGATGGTCTCAAACCAGATCCTCTCTTACAGTGGGCCTAGGGTCTTCATTCTTACATTCCCTGTGTCTGCCTTCCAAGACTTGGGTGGTTTGGTCAGAGCCTTTGGCAGTGAAGACCGAGGCAAAGAAGTCATTCAGAACCTCAGCCTTCTCCAAATCCTGTGTAGCTAGTTCTCCCGAGAGCTTCCTGAGGGGGCCTACTTTGTCCATAGTCTGTTTTTTATTTGCTATGTACCTGTAGAATCCCTTCCTGTTGTCCTTAATACCTCTAGCCAAGTTTAATTCTAACTGGGCCTTGCCTTTCCTAACCTGGTCCCTAGCTGCCTGGACAATATCCCTGTACTCTTCCCAGGCCACCTGTCCTTGCTTCCACCTTTTATAAGCCTCTTTTTCCATTTGAATTTTCCTCAGCAGCTCCTTATCCATCCAAGGAGGTCTCCTGGCCCTCCTGCTGCACTTCCTTCTCGTCAGGATGCAACACTCCTGAGCTTGCAGCAGGTGATCCTTGAATATCAACCAACAGTCTTGGGCCCCCCTGCCCTCTAGGGCTCTATCCCATGGAACCTTACTAAGCAGGTTTCTGAAGAGGCCAAAGTCTGCTCTTTTGAAGTCCAGGGCAGTGAGCTTGCTGCACGCTCTTCTCACTGTCCTGAGGATCTCAAATTCGACCATCTCGTGATCGCTGCATCCAAGGCTGCCCTGGAGCATCACATTTCCAACCAGCCCCTCCCTGTTGGTGAGCACGAGGTCAAGCATGGCACCTCTCCTTGTCGGCTCCTCTATTACTTGCAGAAGGAAGTTGGCTTCCGCACAACTGAGGAACCTCCTGGATTGCTTGTGCTGGGCCGTACCATTGCTCCAACAGGTATCAGGGTCGTTGAGGTCCCCCATAAGGACAAGGGCCTGAGAGCATGAGGCTGTTCCTGTCTATAGAGTGCTTCATCTGCAGGTTCTCCTTGATCAGGCGGTCTGTAACAGATCCCCACAGTAATGGCTCCCATAGCTGTTCTCCCTTTAACCCTAACCCACAAACTCTCTGTGGACTGCTCACCTGTCCCCAGACAGAGTTGCATACTCTCCAGCCTATCCCTAACATAAAGGGCAACTCCCCCTCCTCACCTGCCAGGCCTGTCTTTCCTAAAGAGCCTGTAACCTTCCATTCCAACACTCCAGTCATAGGAGTCATCCCACCATGTTTCTGTGATGCCTATTATATCATACCCCCGTAGACGTGCACACATCTCTAATTCCTCTTGTTTGTTCCCCATGCTATGGGCGTTTGTATAGAGGCATCTGAGCCGAGCTCCAACTGAAGCCGGCTCATTGGCTGGAGCAGCTGCGATATCTCTACATTGCTCCAAGCATTTATTATAGGTTCTGGCAGCTGACTGGGAGTGTTGGGATGGAATGATGCCCCCGTCCCCCAACATATCTAGTTTAAAGCCTCTTTGATCATTCTGGCATCCCTCCTACCAAAACTGCTCTTTCCCTTCATCAAACCGGCTCCACCAGCCCCCACTAGACCTGGCCTACAAACTTGGGTCCTGTGTTCAAGACACCCAAACCCTTGACTGTGACACCACCCTTTTAACAATTTATTAACCTGGCCAATCCTCCTAGCTTTTTTTAGGTCCTCCCCTGTATCCTGGAGAATTGACAAAAAGACCACCTGAGCTCCAGAGCCCCTAACCACCTCCCCCACGGCTCTGTAGTCCGTCTTGATGTTCCCCAGGCTACTACTATCTATATCCCTAGCACCCACATGTATCACCAGGAGTGGGTAATAGTCCGTGGGACTTACTAGAGCAGGCAGCCTCTCTGCCACATCCCTGATCCATGCCCCCAGTAGGCAACACACCTCCCTTGAGATGGGATCAGGCCGACAGACGAGTGCTTCTGTCCCTTTCAAAGTATAGTCCCCTAGTACTACGACCCACCGCTTTTTCCTGACAGCACCAGTAGAGAACTTTACCGGTGCATCAGCTGGCTGTTTCTGGTGTGTGTTTCCCCATTAGCCTCCTGCAGGATAGCCAAGCAGTTCTGCATGGGGACAACAGATTTAGGAGGAAGCCCCTTGCTTTTAATTGTCTTTTTCCTCCTTATTTTGTTGTTTGTTTTTTTTTGTCACTAGTTCCCAGCTTCCTGGGCTAACAGCCTCCTGCTTTCCTTCATGAGCTAGAGGGGAAGCTTGAGGCACCTGCATAGTTTGGGCCTGGAGCAAGCATTCCTGCTTCCTCTCAGCTACCCTGACATCTTGCACTCCCTGCCCTTTTCTTTGCATAAACATCAGTGGGATGTACACATGTATTCACTTCCTATACTTAATTTCTAAATCCCAAACTGTTAGGAAAAAATATAGCATCATCAAGACCACAGAAAATAAAAAGACGAGAACAGGGATACAGGGAGTAATCCTGAGTTCAAGGTGACTTTAAGAGTTAAAATTTAAAACTTTTTTTGAGGAAGTATTGGAAAACTGCAAAAATTAGGGGGTTTTATTGAGATCACACCAGATTTTTAATGTAGAAGTTGCAAAATAACCTTTCATAATTGTAGTGTTTTAACACTTTTGTGGAAGAAGAACTAAATTTCTGGGGAAGGGAGAAATCCTAACTCCAGGCATGGCAGAGAACCGAATAAAGAAGTCAAAGTTGTTGATTGGATGCACAGACTTAAGATTAATATTAAATCAAAGCAAATTTTTCAATGCTTTTCACCATGATCAGAATTCTTAATCGGATCGAGTTACTGAGGGGGAAAAAATAAATAGGACTTACTACTCATGTGGCCTTGAAATTATTACAAAGTTTAACACAGTTTCTGAGATATTACTGTTCTTCATCCAAAGCTGGGGCCATATTAACTTCACTATGCTAAAATAAGTAAGGAGCTATGAAGCCTTTCAAATAGGCTTTGCTGTATGGTGTTTTTTTTGAAAATCTGGCCTTCCATTGATCAATCTGCCACTTGTCTGCTACATTCGATAAGACACCAAAGCACAGGTCATCCAAGTAAAAAACAAAGTATTTCAAGGACAGTTTTCAGAGACTATCAAGAGGTTGGAATAAAATATTTATCACAATCTGCAATTGCAGAGAGGTATAATACATTTAATAAAACAGTATAAATATTACTATTGTGTTTGTTAATTATGTTTATTAACAATAAAGTCTTAAATTGCTGTTAATCGTTTGATCCATAAAGAAGGTAAAAGTTTATGACTGCAGAAAATACCTTGGTATATAAATTGAAGTTTATTATGAACACGCTTAATGTTTTCTTTTGAAACAAGTGAATAACCACTTCACTTTGAGTGAAACTATGTGAGGTCACTAAATAAAAGTCAAAATACAAAAGGCTTGTGGTGCTGTATAGTTAACTTTGTGCCAGAAAACGTATAGAAACATTCTGAGGCAAACAACACTCTAATTTTAATGAAATTGCATAGGAATAAATTAACTGAAAATTTTCATAACTATGAAATATGGGTATTCTTAAATTGCTTCTGGTTCTAATCTGTTTTAGAAGTGTATGTTTGTATTTTCTAACCTGATTCCCTGCTGTGTCTCCCCCAAATGACTATATTTTAGAGACAGTTTATGTGCATGCATGAATTACTATATATATATGAATTACTTATTATCAAACATTTGCTAGTTCAGAACTGTCCAGATTTAAGTTTTGAATCAAATCTGAAACAAACTGGCACCTGGATAAGCATATTAAAGCACATGTTCTGTGTTAACACCCAGTTTGGCTTTAACTTCTCATATGTATCCTTCTATAAATTCCCTCCCATGGCCTAGCTTCTATGTACACAGAATAAAACAGCACAGCAATGCTATTTCTGTGTTTCCAAAATACAACAACGTGCCTGTAGATTATTAAAACAAAATCCAGGGTAGATAATTTGCTTAGTTTTAGTCCCTAATGTACAATATATTTTCCTATCTCCTCCCATTTAGTGAAATTACTCCAGAAGAAAAATATCCCTTTTTATTGAAGTATACTGGATTAAAGTGAATTATTAAAATGCATAAAACAAGACAGTAATGTATAATGTGGTTTGTGACAAAATGTACTGTAACCTTAACTGTAATTATATCAAATATATTGATTTAAATTGCATAATCAAATTGTGCAGGTAACGATCCGTATCTTTCGTAATTGGGTTGTGTGTGCAAATGTAATTATAGTAATGGTATAAAAATTTGATGATGCCATCTAGATTAGATTGAACTTTGGGTGTACTTTAAAGAATATGCAGGGATTCATAAAAAATCAGTTTATGTGGAAGTACATTGTAACACAGGACTGATGTTTTCCTAAGAATGGAGCTTAATCCCTGTTAAAAACATGGCAGAAAAAGTTCTAACCAGGAAAGCGTCTTCAAGTTTTATGTTCCTGTTAAAGTACAGGACACAGCTGATGCAAGCATTCATGGAAGACAGCAAGTCTATATTGGGTAGAAGCAATATTAAATTTTCCCTGAATGGGCTTTTGTGGCTAGCAGCAGTTTCTATAGATGCTAAGAGCTTCAGTACTCAAAAGTATTTTGAACTTTTAAAACAATGACCAACAAGATTACATTTTGCAGTGTTGAAGGGAGAAGTATTTCATAATTCTGCACAATGCTGAACATTTATTTTTAAAAAAGAAAAAATAGCTGGTCCTTTACATATTAGCAAATGGTCAGTCTTCTGGAATGACACACACACAAGATTTCTTGTGATGGCTATAGTAATGGTAAGCAATACCTATAGATTTGCTATAGTCACATATCTTCATTTCAGAGTGAAAATTAGAAGTCCTAAAAAAAATCTTAAAGATCTGCAGAAAAAAAAAAAAAATACAACCCAGAACTGTCTCCTAATTTCTGGAGAAAATTCTTCCCTTTGTTATATTTTCAGCTCACACAGAAATCATTAATCTTGATAGTCTCTATAGGTATGATTTTTTTAAAGAGCAGAATTTGGCTCAAAAATTGAATTGATTTTGTGTGGATGGATGTGACTTTTCACGTAATGGGAATTGCTTGGGGTATAAAACAGCAAATATTCACTAGAATAAATTACCTCAGCCAAAAAACTATTGTGATACAATTGTGCTGACTGAAATGTGTGTAAACAAGTAACTTCAAAAACATATTAAAAAAGGTGCATGTGTGACTTACTTTCCTAAATCTACATTATTCTCATACCAAAATCCTATAGCTGTTTTTCATTGGTAGAATCATGTATCTAGCAGAATTTTAACTGCAGTCTTACAAATGCAAGTAAGACTAATTTGTCTCAGTACTTGAGGACATAGATGTAAAAACAAAAACAAAAACAAAAACCAGCTATACAGTTTCAGTTCAATCAGATGTGTTTCTAGAGGATTCAAAAGATGTAGAGAAAATTCAAATATGTGTACGGATAGCAGTCTGTGGTTATTAAATATTCAGCTAATTAGAGTTTTCTTGTGTCAAGCACAGGAAGAAACATTGCATGTTTCTGTCACATCTGATTATGCATACTGTTTAAACATCAAGGAGAACTATTCTTTAGAATTAGGAAAAAAATCATGGAACATATCTTCATTTTCCAAGACAAAAGGTGTCTATATACTAGTGGTAAGATATGATGAAACTGGAGGAAAAAATAGAGTATTTTATTATTTATTCATTCTATTTTTCTGTCTTTATTGAGAGAAGATATATTGCATATAGGAGGTATAGGAGTAAAAAGGTTTCATATTGTTTCCTTATCTTCTCTAGGTCATATCTGAAAAAAAGTGTAAATAAAGAAGTTCAATAGAAAAGTCACTGTTCTACAAGGACAAAGTGTTACTTTTATGAAAAAGTTTAACAATGAAAAAAGGCAATAACAACCTTTGTCTGAACAGAGGAGAAGAGAAGGTGACAAGGAACCACATCTGATATTATTACTTTGCTCGAAACTGCAATATATCTGAGGGCATATGCTGGGCACAGAACATATCTTAGACATATGCAAACCATCCAGCTAGAGTTCATATTGCATTTTTTATTATTTTTTAAGAAAAGCCAATTATTCCAGTACACAGTAATAATTTTTACTTCAAACCATGCAAAGGTTCCCACCTACAGTCCATCTAAATTTTCATGCAGAAAATCTAAGTTCATGTCACATATTTTAGATACGAGGATATTTGCATCATTAAAACTCTGAGTTGCTTGAGTCTTATCATAGCTCTGGTTCTCCTGCCTACAGCACCTACAGGGAGGAGAGAGTGATTCTACCTGCTAATCCCACCTGTTTATTTCAATATGTATTCAAAATATGCGATTATTTTGTAGATGTCAGAAGCTTAATCATGTCATAAGCTTAATGATGGCAAATACCATGAAACATAGCAAAGAAATATGTACTTACTAAACTCACAGTTCTCAAACATTTCACACAAAAAAGCCTCGAAACCAGGGCTGATTAATGATTTTTCTACATACACAAAAATTCTAGAGAATAGACATATTTCTAAGTATTTGAGGTAAAAAAAAAAATAATGGAAATTATCTTAGATTCAAAGATGAACAGGAAGCAAGATTATTTTTTAACTGGCATTTCTAATTAGGTCTCTAAGATCATGTTTAGCCACTGCTATGTTTTCCAGTGTGTTGAGAACTCTGACATTATCACAAAGGTCAGTGGAGTTATACAATGACATAGTACTAAACAAGTGAGAATCATCTTGTTTGATATACTCATGAAAAAAATATTTTTTTAACTTTGATGTTTCTTGAGTTCTATGCCTCTTTATATACTAAGAAAATAGGTACCTCATGAATTTTTGTGAATAAACACTACTGGTCTAAAATTGTTTACTCCTCAGAATAAATAAAAGTATCAATTAAGATCATAAGACCACTATTAGAAATTCAGCAGGAATGATAACATTCAGATCATCTTATTCTGATTATAAAGATAATCTTGTTACTAAAGTGATTTTTAAGGGAAATGTGTGTATTTGATGAGAAATTTCTTTTTAACTTAATACCACTTCATTTAATCTTTTCCACCTCCATAAGTCAGCAGTTGTCAGAAGCATAATGTGTTTTTCTTGTGACATAATATGTTTGAATTTATTCATTTCTTTTTACTGATCTACTTATGAGCCTTGATAATGTAGAATTATCAAAATTTCTTTGTGAAGTAGTAAATGGGGTGGTTTTTGTATAAAGACATTTATTTTGTGAGTCAGATGCACAAACACTAAGAATATCACTAATTGAGAGTTAAAGGTATCAGAGAAAAGATTTATGAAAGGAAGAAAACTGGCCCTTAAATGATCAGAGGGAAAAAAGAAATTTAAATGTGAAAATTTCTATTAAAAATATTGATCTCCTTTTTATTAAATACATTTTGTGTGCAACACAATTGTGCAAGTCAAAATAAAGTTTTCTATAGTTTATTCTAGACTGAAAATCTTTTAGGAATACAATTATAGCCCTCAATTTCTTCATTCAAAAGCTTTCTGAATGAAATTCAAGATTAGGTTTTTCTACTGAAGCAGTTAAGTACTTCAGCTGTTCACAGTGCAGTTGTCTCCTAATTATACTTTAGGTAAAAGAATATTTCAGTGGTCTTGCATACTGCAGGCAAAAAAAAAACAGACTAACATCTCAGAGTTCTTGCTGGCCATTCAGTTTCGCAAGCTTTTTTACAGCAAGCTAAAATAGAAGTTACAAATACTATCCTTTCATTTCTTAGAGATGTTTAGCTTTAGAGAGATGTGTAGTATAAAGCTGTTATTGCCCATTCAGTAGAAATAATATGCTTCTTTGCACACCTTATAGGCATAAAGCTGTTGAAGAAGCTATTCTTCAGAATACTGTAATCAGCTACAAGACCTGGTTTCTAAAATCCACAGGTGTCTTTCTCAGGCTTTTTGAAAGATTAATCTAAATTATTTAAACAACTCAGTAGATATGCGCACTTACCCATGTTCACTGGTACTCATTTATTTCTAACTTTGAACTCTGCAGTCCCAGCATAATAAAATATATAATCACATAAATGGTCATCAATTTAGTGAACTAACAAAAAAAAAAATAGAGGTGGTGCATAAGCACCTGAAGTGTATGTGCATGAGAGCACTTACATAATGGAAGGTACTCCTGATTTGAGCTTTGGGAGGGCTGAATCAAGCATCTGGAAGGTAAAAGAAATATTCATTCCCATTGCATGTTTTGTGTTTAGGGCCATCAGTATAATGACTCAATTCAAATGTAAAACACGTTCTGATGCTCTATACACACTTATAAAAATTTTTACAGCTCACAGAGTGTGATTGCATATGAAATATTAACATCCTAAGAGAGTCTGGAAACAACTGAGGGTCATTACCATGCTGGCAACAAAAATTATCTAATGCACTTTCTAGAAATAGTGAGAGGAGATAAACCTGGGATATGAATATCAAATTGTTAATTGTTTAGAGCCACAAACATGCTTACACAGTCCCGGGAAAGCAAGCAAATAGCAATAGACAGTGGCAAAACCATTGCCTTAATAGATACATATGCTCGCATCCAAAAAATTATTTTTCACAAAGTTGACAGCAACATATGCCTACCTGCACAGTAATTTAAGGTTGCTATTTATAAGTATTTTGGGTTTTGCTGTTATTTATACACTTGACTTTCACCTACCAGTAAAAAAGAGCCTAGTTTGTAGTACTTCTAGTCAGTTACTAATTGGGTTTGAACTGCTGCCACTGGAGTCACTCTGCTTCCTAAATGCAGTGGGAGTTCCGTAATAATTAGAGGTCATAGCTACCACAAAAGGGTTGAAATTACAAGAACAGAAATGGAAGCTTGGGTTTTAAACATTGTTCTTGAATGTATATGTTCCAAATTTTTTTTTAATTGTCTCACAATTCAGAACATTCTTTGTGGTACTTGTCTGAATCCTCACATCCTCAGCCCAATTCCAGCATGATTCATAACCATAATTCATAGTAAACAGCAAAGTAAATTCATGGTATGGAAAGGCATCCAACTGCCATGTTTCTGAAGCTTTAATGTTTCTGAGCTTTTCTGAGACCATTTTGTGATTGCAACACACAGATAAAGATAAATCAGTTGTGAGATAATGTCACATTTTGTGATCTATATAATGACTATTACCAGAGCATATATAAGAGCAAATATTATGATCAAGACACATTAAAAGAGATGGGAAGGTGTTCATAGGATCAAACAAAACTACCAAATTCCTATAGTTAAAAATTTGGCCCAAAATGATAAATAACACCATACATAAAGGTAAACTTTTCTTCCTACACCCCAGAAGGGTTGCTCTACTGGGACTGGTACTGGATTCTTGGACCAAGTTCATTTTACCACCTTTTTTATCTCCTAAGACACAACTAAGATTTATATCCTGCAGCAAGCCCGTACAGATTACTCAGGAGATGACTGTGTTTTCACAAGATAGTTGAAACGGTAAACAGATTTCCGTTATGCTGTTATAGTGGGCGACTCCTTCACCTCTTCCAAGACATTTATGAAAAAACTCCATGTTTACAAAGTTCAGATTTCGAATATCTTCAGCAACTCATTATTGTTTGGTTCTGACTAGATATTTAAACAAAAAAATGAGCTGAAAGATGCAGCTGAGAATTTAGGTGGATGGAATCTTTCCATATATTTCACAGAGGAGTATTTACTTTGCTTCTGCAATGCTTTTTCAGGGTCAAAGGTATAAATACTGTGTTTACTTATTTATGCAATGACTCACATTGAGGGATTCTCTGAATGAGAGCTGTACAGCATGAGCAGCTCAGAAATCGGCTGTTCTATTGAAGAGCATGGTATATGAAAGTACAAATCTGAACTTCTCAGTATTCAATAAATTCTTTATTATTATTTTTTTTAATTATAAGGGTCTGCACTTTCAATCTGAGATGTAAATTTTTTAGCTCGTGCTTAGGACCAAAGTAAGTTAAAAACAAAAGCAAAAAAGACTACAGTTTAAATCCCAAAATATTATTTTTTGGTTTTGATATTGCCAAGAAATAAACAATATACATTTTATCATTGTAATTGTCTTTTAAAATATGCTAGGTTTTAAAAAACAGTAGGTCTTATGATGGAAATGTAAATTGACAAAATGAATCCTTTTCAATACCATCTTTGAAATAGCTGGATAAGTAAAACACAACTTGGCTATGGAAATGGGAATTACTGCTGTAGTGACACTATCGTTCCAGCAAAAACCTACCAGTAAGTTACCATAGATTTTGATTCACTGCTAAGTATTTTGAAGCTTTTCTAAAATGAAAGGCTGAGACAGCTGTAAAAATTGAGTCTCCACCAGTTTAGCTGATTCAGCAAGGAATTAGCCATGCTCAGGAAGTCCTTTAAAAGATACTCTATTCTAAGGCATCAAACCATGAAAATATGTGGAGCTACTGTGATTAAGCAGTGCTGAACATATGTCCACATATTAAATACTGGGGTTAAACAGTAACACAAAATCTCTGCCTCACACTGAAGGCTTTGTGGACAATATTGCTATTCCTTTAATGTTTCTGTATTCACAGACAAATAGAAAGAAAGGATAAGGCCAAGATTTTGAATCATTATATTCAGTCTTTCAAAACAATGTTCACTTCTGGTTTTGGAGCACACCAATAGGGCATTTTTTGGCCTTCCAGCAGTACAAAGAGTGGGACGACCCTTCTACGGAGTGCTTGTAGAGAAATTCCTGGTCTCGTATTCCTTCTTCTCCTCTTGAAGTGCTTAACCTTCTCTTCGCAGTTTGGCTCCAACATGTAATTATATAAAATTATCAGCACTTTGATTGTAGTGTCCTCAATTATATTAAGAAGAAAATTCTAACCTTCACCATTCTGGGAAATAACTGTTAAAAATGTGAACGCTGAACTAAAAAACAGATGAAAAGAAATGAAATACTACTAAATTCATTATCGATCACCCAACTTCAGGAATTACATAGGTATGGGCTCATGCTTTTCAATACTTAAAAACGTAACAGTTAATAGACTTTTAATCAAGTCATTGCTGTTAACAGTACTGCATTACTCTGCTGCATGATACAAGAACAGAAAGCAACTGTAAAGCCCCTAGGGTGCTGTCCTGAAATCTAGAAATTATAGCCTCTACTCTCTACTCTACACAATAAATTTAAAAGACGGAGAGTTCTATTACTCTGATCAGCTCTACTGTAGACTTCATACCTTCAGAACTGTCAGTATGTTTCAACATCTGTGCAAAAGGCAGCAAGCGTAATCCAATTTTAGCACACATTATTTCATCACCATGTTAGTATTTAGAATTCAATTATTCACTCAGTGAAGATCCTGTGTAGCTAGGTTCTAGCCTGAGTAAAGTAAAACAGCTACACATTCAACAATTCAGTGGCACAACCCGCATTTTCATTTTTGTGAAATGGGAACTACTTACAGTTTTGCATAATAGGCCCATAAAAGACCATTAAGAAGTCCTCAAGTGGATTTCCATATAGGTATAAACTTTCCCTGAAGAGACCAAAATCTCTCCATTTTTTCCTAAATGGACTGTAAATAAAGATGTCAGGAATCACTACTATATGTTAGATAAACATTGCTGCAACTTGATTTAAAGGATGGGGAAATGTGCATTCATGATACAGATATGTAGAAAATAATTTGCTAAGAAGTGGCCTTGATTTGGGGAGTCATTGATAGCATAAGCATCTGTTCTGTTCTGATCACAGTGTCTCAGTTGTGGTGGTCTGAGGCCCAGTTGTGGTAGGCTGAGTCTCAGGGTGGTCTGGGCCAAGTTGGAAAGAATCTCTGAAAAGAAGTCTTTTTCTGTTCTTTGCAGTTATTCTGTTTCCTGGGAATAACTTTTAAAATGGCTTTTTACATGGATTTGCAAATAAGTATAAGAGGGTTTAGAAGAGAAGAGCATTTTTTTCCTAGTATATCTCATCCACTTGAATTTGCAGAAATAAGTATTTTAAGCTTTGTACATAGAATTGCACTCACCGGTTTTAACTGAAACATTTTTAAAGGGGCATTTCAATTTGTATGTTTACAGAAAGTATTCTAGTGCTATCTAGCACTTCCAAACATAAATAATGCCTTACTCATATGAAAAGAAAAAGATAGACCAAACTTACTCCCATTTCAGACTGGGGAGATATCAGGCAGCTTCAGCTAGAAGCTGCATAGCCTTAGTGATACTGCTCCAGGCTAAAAAGATCTGCTTCTTCCACATCTAAGGAAAATGATAGGGTGGAAACATATAAGACTTTTTAATTTTTTTTTTTTAATTGATGTTCAATTTATACTGTCAATTTATGGGCATCTATAAATTCAAAAGTATGCTCAGAAACAACAGCGAATTTCATATTATTGGATCTCTTTAATCTGCTGTCACCCATATACTAAATGAAAAAAAAGAAGTAAAAACATTCTGTTTTCCTTTCTTTCAAAATGTTTTTTCATGTGGGTGACAGGATAGCTACTTTGAATTTTCTGTGAATTGTTTCTTTTAGCAAATGATGTCAAATCTCCATTAGGCTATATCACACTCACAGCTGGAGACGTCCAGGGTCTACCTATTGCTTCAGTTGAGCCATTCTTCACTTGTTGGGTTTTTTCTTTTGGTGTATATAATGTGCTAGTAAGTCTGTCTCATTTTAGGTTAAATATCATCTGAAATAACTGATCCACTTCCCTCAGAATATTAATTATTCCTAGGAAATACAGTAATGCATTTTTAGGGTGGCTTTCTAATCCCTTTTTTTTCATCAAAGCTTTTATATCTGCTAGGCTTTCTTCTTAATTCACTGTGGCTCTGAGTTATAAAGTTGAAAAATATCTAATTTCTCCTTGGATGTTTGCTTACATTTCCTCCTTTTATTTCTTGTTGATGATTTTTTTTTCAGTTTTATTTCCCTATTTTAGAATGGATGTAAGCTATTTTATTCTTTTTTTATTTTTATTATATAAAGAAGGTTTATTCTTTTTGATCTCATCTTTTGTTAAGAAAAATAAAATCTATAGTAGGCTTAGCTGGAATAAGATTAGATAATGAATTTTCTCATTCCTGTTTTTCCAACTTCATCTCTCCATTTTCATCTTCCAGAAGAAATGATAAAGCATAGCTATAGGAAAAGAACACAGAGCATGGGTACTGCCAAGGAAGCCTTTGGATATTCGCTATTCCTCATCCTTTTTCCTGACTCTGGTTACCCTTCTTTGGTCACGTTTTCCTCAGATCTTTCTTCTTACACACCTACAGTTTTCCTGGGTGTTTTATTTAGAGCAAAATTAAATCAGGAATATGTATAACTTCTGGGTTTTTTTTCTACATAATCATATTGCTAACTAAAGTCATTTGAAGACAAGATATAGTAAATAGCCATCTCAAAACACTCAGCTTGGCTGAAGGTTAAGTGATTCAGGACCCCTCCAATTCAATATTTAATTTAATACAAAGCATTTTAGTATACAGTAATGATTAAATTATCAATATTATATCTTCATGTTTGGTCATTTTGTAAGTTTTACATGTACATATGATTCGTCTAGCTGAAAGTTTATCCTCTTTTCATAGCTGTATTATTTTACACATATACTTAGACCTTCAAAATAACAGCAGTTTTTCTCCACTAGTGTGTTCTCAGTGCCTCCAATAAAAAATAGAAATTAGAATGAGCTCCACTGACAAAGCATATTTGGCATATTCATAATTCAAGAAATGAACTAAAATATATTGAACTTGGGTTTGCACATACACACACAAGTTTGCTACAGGAACAATAAGACTTAGTTATGTCACAATGTTCTTATATGGGTGCACAGGAGTGTTAGTCTATATGTTTTCTTACAACTTATTAAAACACAGTATTTAAGTTATGCAAGGTAGTAAGGAAATCAGATTTTTTTTTCCCAGCAGTTTAAATACTAGACATGCAACAGTCTCAGGTGTCAGTGCCTTTTGACTTATTTCTCTGAGATACCAGTTTTACAGTAGATCTAGATCTACTGAATTCAGCAGAATTATTTTCAGTTTATATAACATGACGGAAGCATAAGCCCTATCGTTACAGATTTTCCATACAGTCAGCCTCATATTCACATTCATATGTACACACACAGATATTGAGATGAACATGTAAAAATTTTATTTTACTTTTTCCAGATTCTGATTATACAGATGTTAATTTGCATATTTGGGAAAGGTAGTTTTCATCCTGGAGAAGCAGGGAGAAAAATCATAAACCACATCCCATTTTATAACTCATAAAGCATTTATTCTACATGGTTTTGTTCTACAGCTGAAATAAGAGGGAAAAAACCTCTTTCTCAACTGTCTCTGACATCAATCACAGAACTGTTCAGAAAATGAATGTTATTCCTGCATGTTAGCAGGCTGTGAAAGTAAGGCTTGAAATGGCTGCCTGATTACAAACTTAACACCAACACCTCCTTAATCAACACTCCTTAACTCCCTCCAAATAAGCTCTCTATGATGTTATGATTTATTATATTGACTATGGTTTTTTTCCATTTTGCTTTTTAGGATCTCTTAGAAAGTTGTAATTTAGTTCTTCCCCACCCCCTGCTTCCCCTTAGTGAAGTGGCTGCCTTTGATTAGATTTGCTAGGATTTAGTTCAAAGGGAATTTATTTTTATTCAGCTCCAGGAAAAAAAAAAATAAAAATGGCATGAGTCTAAAAGAATAGGCATTAATAGTTTCACTGCCAAAATAAACCAAAACAAAATCCATAGTATTAGATCACAGATGTAATTTTCTTTAATATTTTGCTTACTACATAAAAGATAGGAACAGAATTTTCTTTCCTGCTAGTCTCTCAATTTAGTTTTTGAGGAAAACCTTGAATCAAAAAGATAAGACTTAGATAAGATGTACATTTTCAAAGCAGAAGAGGCAATTTATTCACTGCAGTACCTTCCAGAATGAGCAACTATTTCTCAAGAGTTTTTGACCAATTATAAAATGAAACATGTCTTCTTATTTTGAACAATATATTCTCCCTATGTGGAACAGATTACTTATACTAAAGGACATGTTTCTATTAATACCTAGTAGAGCCTAAGAGGAGCTGCAGTACATCAAAATGCTATCTTAGAAATAAGAACATAATCAGAAAATATTCCAGACAATTACAGTCTTCTGCAATACATTATTAGCTGTAACCTTGATCTCTAACCCTGTCATGTAAAGAGTTTACCTGGTGGGCATATTATCATCTATCATTTTACAATGTGATTTTTTTCCTCTCAGATTCTATTGCATTTATTGTTTTGATGCTTTTGAAACAGATACACAGTCAGACAAACCAATTATCTGACTCCTTGCCTGCTAAGGATAAAAAATACGTTATGAATCTTAGCCTATAGGTGACTTACATATCTAAGAATGGGAAAAAGGTTCTTATACCCTTTTTTTAATTCCATGTTATTTTTGTTACCGTCAGCATGATAAAAATGTTATTTGTTATTTGCTGAAAAAACTGTGTTGCTGGATTGTAGTTATAACTGGTACTTTGCTTGAGAAATCAACTTACCTCAATCTATTAAAATTTGGAGTAAGTGTAAAAAAATACAGTTGTATGAACAATTAATTAATGCATACAATGTGATTTAAGTGTGAACTTCTGTTGGAACAATGCTTACTTACAGATGACATTATATTGTCAAAAAAAAATGTTCTTTCAAATAATTTCCAAAGAATACTATATCTAAATATTTCCACACTTTGGACATTCTCTTTAAGTGTTTGATTTTGTAGCTTTAGGAAAACACAAAGGTGAAAATTTCAGCACAATACACAACCTCTGTAGCATGGAGTCATTCAACAAATTCCTTGAACAATAACTGTAATAAGACATGGTCTTTAAGAGGGTCTTCTTATGAGAGATATACAAATTAATATGTACAGTACCTCTATGTTTTTTAGATACTAAAAAGAAACTCAATTCCAAATTAGTTCTGTTTTTTTTTAAAACTAATTCCAGTACTGTTGGTCAGATAATTGCAACCTGATTTATTTGTCAGTGAGTGAAAAATTCATCTCATTCATCTTGTCATCAACTTTCAGTACTTCTGCCACAGAAGGGGAAAAAGAAGGTGCTAGAAATACAAAGGAAGGAGATTGAAGTGCAGCAGAAATTATTATTTTTTTCTCCTGTACTTTTGACATTGGCCAGATCAATAATATCAAGTCTTAGAATGTTTTCAGCATCAGTCCATTTCAACTGTTTTGAGGCAGGTAGCTCAGTTTCATGATTATTATTAATGTGCCAGACTGAGCCTAACTGACTCTAACATTCAACAGTTCTGTGCATTCACTGCTGACCAGTAATCAGGTGGGCCTGAAGTCTGGCCACTCGAAATTCAGCCATTTTCACAACAGTATTCTTTGAGTAGTCTAGTTTGTAAGAAAATAATCTTTGCCTTTTAAATTTACAAGTTCTCTCTTGTGGAAAAGATTGTGGGCCTCTCTTGTGGAAAAGATTGTGGGCCAGTGATGAACCAGCCAGTTCCCATTGCTTTCAGGGTTGCTTTAAATTATTTGCTTTGGTAATTATTCCATTCATGAAGCCATCCCTGAAGTCTTTCAGCTTCAAAGGCATATTTGAACAGGACAAAGAACTAGAAAGAGATTTACTTCTCATTCTCTTGAGTTGACCTGGCTAAATACACTGGCAACCTTCATAACTCCTTTTGAACAAAGGGTCTTCTTCTACAGTAACTTAACAAAACTGCATTTTGTTGCTTAAGAGTATTAGTTCAAATCCATAAGGAGAAAAACAAACACCAAAACTTCACTGGCAGAAACTGATGCAAGAACTAGATGAAATAGGCAATTGTTCAGTTAGTCAGTTCCACCAAACAGAAAAAGAAATCTCACCTGATTCAACTCCCCTATTTTAGGGATTTATCAAAGAATAGTAACACTCCTAACTGCAGATATTTTTCCTACATAAAGATTTATATTCATTATCTTTTCTGCAGATACTATCACTTCTTCTAACATTAGTATGAAAGTATGAAATACTGTCTATTTTCATTTATATAGTTGACTATAGATGCATTAGAAAGCACTTTTGATACTGTAAAACTTGGAAAATCGGTAAGAATAGGAAAATAACATAATCAGGAGTACTTCTTCAGCACTTAAAATTAGCCAAAAGTATATCTTTATTTTCATTCAAGGCTTAAAAATCATGCAAACTTTGGGGATACAGGAGTATCCAGAATGAAATACAGATGCTCCAGGTGTGATTCCATATGTAGTTGTCATATATTCCATAGTTGCCCTTAGATTGTTCTAATATTTGGATATTTCACGAAGTTTATAACACTTTCAATGACACATAATGTATGGATGCATAGCACCAACTAATCCTTCTTCAACCCCTTTTACACAGTGTTCAAAGGTGCTGCATTAGATGCTTTTTGCTTAACCTTCCCTGGAATTTGCCCGCCCTTTGGGGACACATCTGCTAAGGGAAAGATGTAATGAATTGCAAATACGAAACATTTATAATGCACAGAGAAAGGCACTTCACGTTTTCCAGAGTAAATTACATGGAAATGGGTCAATTACATAATAAGAACAACAATAATAACAAAAAAGGAAAAACCTTCTCTATTAGGTCATGATACAAAATGTCAAAGTGACAAAAACTAGAAAATTCAAAGATGCAGCACAGGCAAGATACAGCCAAGATACAGAGGTTTAGGATTAGATTCCAATTATGTGTCTTCTTTTGCAAAATGACTCTCAGAATTCTTACTCATCTGCTTCTGTGAACTGCCTTTTATTACCATAACATCAAACTATAGTAAGGTGACTGGATCTCCTTTAGGACAATTCAGTTTTTAACTTGTTAACAGGGTGTTCTACAGTGCAGTTGAATTTCTTTGCGAAATGCATAGATTGCAGTCTAAGATCTCAACTTTGATTACAACTAAAGTAAAAATTATGAAATAAACGTTCAATGAAAATGTTGCACAAGTAAAAATTAAATAAAATGGTATCTTGGGTAGGATAATCCTCAGAAGGGTTGTCACAGTGTAAATAAAAATGAGAGCAGCCTACTAAGATTCTAACACCATAAAGGAGTTCTTTAAGACCTGTATTTTTTCTGAAAAGAAGACATTAGATGGGAGATTGCTTTTCCGGAGATAAACGTGAAAATTACTAAACGATAATAAAAGGATACATGAAGATCATCCTTTTTGCTTAAACAAGCCAACAGCGTGTCCTTCCTAATGCCAAAGAAAGGGAATTCTTCTGCTTCCTTCACTCCTTCCAGCAGACAGCAGATCCAATAACAGGAAAAGCCAGAGAAAACATTAGGAAGTCTTTGGGGTACTGATTGAGCAGTGAGAGCTGACAACAGAAGAGTGTGAATTGACTACTATATAAGAGCCTGTTTCTTCATGCAGTACCTCATTGTGCTAGCTTCAAAAAGAGCAGTTCTATCTCAAGAAATTGATAATACATATAATCGTCTCTTCACCTGAGTACATTACATAACTGCTTCTAATATTATAGACTTGTAGATCAGAATCTAGGAAAGAGGAAAAGCTTTTGTGTAATTTGGTAGGAATAGAATGAAGTCTGGAAAAGGGAGGGAAAAAGAATAGCAACTACAAGAGAATAAAGGAAAAGTGGCATATATGCTTAGAAAAGAAAGTAAATCAATAAAAATCTAAACCAGAAAAGATACTGATGTACAAACAAAACAAAACTATAAAATTACTCCTCAAATATAGGGAATGACTGGAAGTAGTGTGCCTGGGAGGCATCAGACTTCCAGCAGATGACCAGTCTACTTACAGGAGTTGGTTAAAGTAGGGAAGTAAGTCATAGGCAATAGTGGATCCTGAGAATAACTTTTTAGTGGGAAGTTCCAGGGTTTTTTTTACCTCTTTGCAATCATAGAGAAAAAAAAAATAAATAAAAAGAGTAGAAAACCAAAATGGGTTACCTAAGGATTTATAAATGAATATAAAATTAATGTGCTTGGCATAAACCAGAATATACAATATACCATCATATTTCCTTTGTCTTCCCATATGTATGAATTGGGTAGTATTTTCACTGACCTGTTAATCATTGTAACTATGTAGATGGAGAGAAATAGTAGCTGATTGTCCTGATTTCAGCTGTAACAGTTATTGTTTTCCTTCCTACTAGCAGGTGCAGTGCTGTGTTTTGGCTTTAGTCTGAGAACAATGTTGGTAACACATTGATATTTTATTTGTTGCTAAGCAGTGTTTACCTTGATCAAGGACTTTTCAGCCTCTTATACTCTGCCTGTGAGGAGGGGCACAAGAAGTCAGGAAGGAGCACAGCTGGCCCAGACCAGCACGTCATGTTCAGTATATAAACTGGGAGGAGTTAGCTGGAAGGGACCAATCTCTGCTCACGTTGGCCTGGGTATTGGTCGGCATGTGGTGAGAAATTGTGTTGTGCATCACTTGTGGTTTGTTTTTTTTTTCCTTTTCCCTTTCAGTTTTATATTCTCTCCCCTTGTTATTTTCCCTTTCAATATTAGTAGTAGTAGTAGTAGTAGTAGTATATTGCATTTCAGTTATTAAACTGTTCTTATATCAACTTGTGTGTTTTACATTCTTTCGATTCTCCTCCCCATCCCTCTGAGAGGTGGTGAGTTACTGTGTTTGCTTAAACTGCAACACTGATCTAGAAAATTCTACATTAATATTCTATGTATTAACTGGGAGCGAAATGTAAAGTTTGAACTATCTTTTGTCAGTATAACAGACCAGTGAACACAAACAAATGTGTTCAGCATTATCAATAGGATTTTGAAGCCACATAGTAACTAATGCTATGTCAGATAAGTTAAAGATCTAAATGTACTTTTTGAGAAAAATATGATCTCTTACTCATCATTCATTCACCTAGGAAAACACATTGTAGTGCTGAAGGCTGTATACGTGACCTATTATTGCATACATAATGGGTATACTTTCTGTTCTGTTCAGATGATGAATAAACCTTTAAATCAATTTTTTGCAAAGCTGAGTGGAAAGCAGGTGTAAGATAAAAATCCATCTTTCATCAATTTCAGATGATATACATACACACACGAATGATGTTGGCTGGATTGGCAAGAAAGCCTTTAGTGTTTATAGTACCATGCCTGGGACCTCTTCTAAATTATTGCAAGTATTTCAAGTTAAGTTAATCTGCATATGACTTCTCTTCAGTATGCAAACTGACAGTGTGCCAGAAGCTAAGTCAGCACCTTCTGATGACTATGCCAAAATTTGCATGTCACCATATTTCCATTAGTGTTTTGCTGCTCTCCTGGCAGTGGTGCCCTGTGTCTTTGCCTTCTTAACCCTGCACACTGGGCCTTAAAGAGCCACTCTCAGGCTGTGACACTGCTGAAGAAAAAGAACCTGGGTAGTGGTTGAAGCCTGTCTCTGAAAACACACCCAATGCATGCCTCCTGTGCAGTTATTTTTTGGTACCTAACATGAAGCTGTTCCCCATCGCTGAACTAAGTGGAATATCTACTTTTTCTAAATCACTAACATTTTTAAAGTCTTTTAGGGGTTTACTCAGATGATGCATTAGTGAAGTATTTTATAGATTTTCATAGTTTTTAGATATATAGAAAAATTAAGACTCTTCAGTACCAGTTAGGGAAAATTAGGAAACAGATAAAAAACTAGTTGACACAAGATATACTAAGGTGTGAGTTTACTTAGCACATGAATTACTTAATTTTAAGTTGCATCTCTATGCATACTTTTAGTTTCAGACTAAGGTCCTTGGTTTTACTATTTGTATATTAATTTCACCCATCACAGTCCTCTTTGTTTGACAAGACTTGAATGGATTTGATGGTTGATTTTCAAAAATTTGGAAAAGTACCAGCTGAAAAAAATTGATGTTGCAGAATGAATTTACCAATAATGCTATAAATGCTCTGGACACTAAAAAGGGACCATAAATTCAGCACCTTTCACAGAAAACAGATTTTTTTAATGGTAAATAAATCAAAGTTTAAAATAGTCAAACTTACTTAAAAAAAAAAAAAACACAATACCTGAAACCTTGTGCACTCAGATTTAGCCTGAAGTAAATTTTTATAGCTAAGTAATAAACAACCCAAAATAGGTTATGTAATAAAAGTGCTGACACCATCCTAACTACATTCTAGAGCTGCAAACAGCTATGCTATAATGAGTCAGACTCATTGTGTCTTTCACAGACGTGGTTTCATTTTTAGAAGTACGCTGCTGATGGCCCACATTTGCATTACATAAACTTTCATGATGAAATGTCTTACCATTTCATCTGAAAAGTATGGAAGAGAGATCATTTTTTATTTAATTAGTTCTGAGTTTGCCTAAAGGCTTTAGGAACTAGAAATTTTGCAAGCTTGTTTTTACAAATTAGTTGTGAAGTAGAATCTGTCTTTGTGTTTCTCCATCAAGGTAATGTGCTTTGCTCACATTCATCTTTTTTTTTTTTTTTCCCTAATGAGCTCTTTCTGATAGTCAGCTGCTTTTTCTGCTCTATAGTTCACTGAGGGCACCGTGTTATCTGCATTATTCATTACTGGAACTGTGGCATACCTTGGTTAGAATCTAAACACAAAAGAGTTTCTAGGCATAACTCTATGTCTTCTATAAAAATCATGAATTATGTAATGCACAAATCTCTCCACAATAACACCACTTCTTTCTCTGGCAGGCGAGTCAGCTATTTTTATTAAATAATGCTCATCTGCCATATGGACTTCAGTATTCAAGTTAATCATGAAACTGAAATACGGCAATACCCTCTGAATCTGTAAAGTAATTTTCCAATTAAAGCTTTCAGAACACCACATATACAAAATAATTTTATGTGATTTTGCACATCAAGAACAAGAGGTCTTTTTAATTACAAAACCATTACACAAATACCTGCATTTGTAGTTGCTCACCATGCTCTACATAGAATTAAACACGCCTTGGAAAAATTCTATCATTTAAGAAAGCCACAGTAGCTGCAGCAACTGCAAAACAGATGTCATTAAAGAAGCAGCTACAAAGCTCTTTATTCCTAATTGCTAGTTCTACTATTCTTATATTAATATTATATGCGCATGCTGTATGTGTTTGAAACAGGTGGTATGTGGAAAACTTACCTGAACTTTTCTTTTAGACTTGTTCTATAATTAACATTACTGAAATTAAGGAAGCTTTTGTTGTTGTTGTTTTCATATGATTTCAGATGAGCAGGATGATTTGACTCCAGGAGAAAAATATTTGTATGGTTAGACAGGTATTTGTTATGATGAATTAGAGAAATCCTTCATGATGGCATCTAGCACACTTCATGGTGAAGCATAAAAGCAATTAGCATTAGCAGTAGTTGCCAAAAGGCTACATAGTGCTTGCTGTTTTGACATACTTTTGCTGAATATTATATATGATCCTGTGTATTTTAATAGTGCGAATAAAGAAGTAGGTTTGCCTTCTGAAATTTCCTCAAAGGGCACTTTTCCTATCATGTGAAAATATACTCCACAGTTAACAACTGCATTTCATGTATGTTGCTAATTCAAAGTGACTGAAGAAGTCTTATCAAAACAAGATTTTCCAGCATCCCGGTCACACACAAAAGAAAAGTTTTCATGCTGATTCAGCATGAAGCCATCCATGGGGATAAAGTCCTCAATTTTTTCTGAAAAAAAAAAGGTTATGGGAGAATAGAGAGTTTTCATTAGAAACTTAGCTGAGTTTATTCCCAACTTGTCCTCACTTGAGTGTTTATTCATAATAACACAATGAAGGTGTAAAATGTGATAAGTGAGAGGATCACAAAGAAAGGGGTGGTAGTTCTGGTGTCTTCCAATGTTACAAGTGCTTATTCTGTGTGTGGTCTTTCCGTGTTGGGAAAGTTATTGACTAGATGCATCTGCAAACTGGATAATTTTATTTTCCTAAACTAATGAAAACTTACTTTTGCTGTCTTGGGAAGCCAATGAATAATACAATTCTAAGAGACACTCTTGTGAGTGAAGAAAGGCAGAAGGCTCTGATGAAATGAGAAATGTTCGATAAAGAAGTACTGCCTAGGTAATGCGTGTGGTTGTTTATGACTTGCTTCTGTCTGTCACTTTAAGAGGTACAAAACAAACACTTTTAAATGTGTCTGTAAGACCATGCATCGTCAGTACTTCTAGTATGATTCTTAGCACTGCTATTAAAACATTTGAACAATAAAATAGAAAAATATACAAAAAAACTTCCACAAATGATCCAAAGGCTGACAGAAATATTAAATAATGAAGAAGAGAGTTCACTGATACTATTGATTATGTTTGCTTTGGAAACAGTATAAATAGATAAACATTTTAATAATGCCAAATATTAACAAACAAGTATATTTTACAGAAAGAGTATCTAAGTAACAACTATAAAAATATTGGCATTATGAAAAATAAACAGCTGTACTTGATTTCATATAACATAAGACAGATGCAGTACATGTGTAAAGGACATCCTTGGGTCAGCATAGTCTGTTATTTTGCACTAGCTTTACCCCTTCAGAAATACTTTTTTATTGTCTGCATTCTCTGTTAAAGGGTGACATAGTTTGCAAATAGTGCAGAGAAAACAGATGTAAATGCTGTTACACTATGGTAAATAGATGAGGTAGATACTGTTTAATGTCTTTATTAAAGATGAGATGAAATGCACCCTCAGCAAATACACAGACTTATCAAACTGTGAAGAGCTGACAATACACTGGAGGGCAGGGCTGCTATGGAGAATCTCAACAGCCTGAAGAAATGGGCTGACACAAGCCTCTTAAAGGTAAATGTAAAGTCCTGCACCAGTAATAGAATAAGCCATGCAAAAGTCCAGGCTGGATGCCAAATGCCTAGAAAGCAGCTTTGGATGAAAGGACATGGCAGGTCCGAGTAGCCAAGATGTACATGAATCTGTACCGTACCCTCGCAGCACAGAAATCTGATCACATACTGTCACCTGTTAGCAAAAGCATTGCCAGCAGGTGAAGGAAGGTGAATACCCCCCCTTCTCAGCACTTCTAAGGCTGTATCTGGAGTATTGTGTCCAGTTTTGAGCTCCATCAAAGTGCCACAAAGATGGAGCACTTACAATGTCGAGGAGAGATAGAGAGACCAGAGTCCAACTGAGATAGTTAAGTTGGGGAAATCTTACTACTGTCTTCATCGACCTAGCAGAAGGCTGTAGAGAAGATGAGACCAGATTCTTCTCAGAAGTGCACAATAATAGGATGAGAAGGATGGACACAAATTGCAACATGGGAAATTTTGAGAATATATTAGAAAAAAAAATAAAATCGGAGGCTGACAAAACCTGAGGTAGGGATTCAGAGTGGTAGTGGAATCTCCAATTTCCATCCCTCCAGATCTTCAAAGCTCAATGGGGGCAACCTAGTACAGATTGCCTCTACTTTTAGCTTGGAGATGAGGCCAAATGACTCCCATAGGTCATTTCCAAATTAGATTATGTTATGAAGTTATTCCAGGATTGGAAACAGACATGACAGTTTCTCAACTGAATCTGTTAGGGCCTGTATCTCAGAATTACTACAATTTGTGAATACTTACACAAGAAATCAAACATTGACAATTGAGCACACTTAGTGTGATCTGAGGAAAGATCCAGCCTCTAGAAGCTGGAGCTAGATATTTGGTCTAGATACAGCACGCATATTTTTAACAGCACAGATAATTGACTACTAGAACAGAATCTGTGGTGAAAGAACACATTAATGGAAATCTTTAAATAAAAGATAAAGATATCTTGTTGTTCAAATGGGAGTTAATTCAGGGAAATCCTATGGTTTCCTTTAAATAAGAGGTCATACTAGATGATTGCAGGGGTTCATTCTGGCTTTGGAGAAAATGTGTCTCTGATCCTCAAGTCCCTCTTTAACATCATAATGTATATGATATACATGTTCCAACTAAGCTCTTACTTTCTCAGCGTGCTCCCCTATAGATTGTCATAGGACAAAGATAAAGGCAACGAGAGATTTTGAGCATGTTTGAATTGGAGCTGTCTCCTGTGTGTTTTAGTACAAAAGAAAATAATTTATCAGTTGGGTAGATATGAGGTCAGAGACTTTCTAGAAGCTAACAGTACAGATATTCTCCCTAACTCCAAGCCACTGGCATAGTCAGCTTTAATTACCAACAAAGTTATTATGCATCCACAAAGACAAGCCTGTATTTCTACCAACAAATACTTAAGCTTTAGGGGCATCCAAAATTAGCTTTTTTTTCTTTTTTTTTTTTTTTTTCCCTTGATACCCTGCAAAGCAGAAAATACTTTGGCTGATGAATGAAACAACCAGCTTAGGAAAATGTAACAGAAACAGTGAGCATATTTCTGTTGGAGTACAGAGGGTGACAGACCTAATGGAAAATCTAAATATAATTTTGGACCAAATTCTCCAGAGCATTCGAGCATTTGATATTTGGAATATTTTGGATCTTTGCAGGCATTTTCCAGCTCTTGAAATAAGTTCCTAAATTTTCTCAGAAAATATAGAATTCAATATATGGTTTGATGTGATCGAATTCTTACAGATGTTCTGTATTTTTACAGACCATTATCTGTCTGTAGTAAGGAGAGTTATTTGATTGCATATGCACCTTTCACCTTTCACAATCTGACATGCTTATGTGCAGATATTGCGCATATATAGTAATGTATTTTAAGCACTAAGCCATTAACCTGTTATAGTAGAGTATTATTGAGCACTCCAGACCAACACAAGTAGTGTTATTGTAATAATTTACATCAATATGTTTGAGTTATACAGAGTTATTTAATAGACTGGATTTCTTATTAGGATATTTCTTTCTAGCAGATTGGACATGCAGTGATGAAGTGTATGTAACCTGAATTATTTGACAAGGGGCTGATCTGGAAATAGTTGCTGAGGGCCTCTTTCATCTCTTGTAAAACTCAAAAGAGACAGAAATGAAAAAAGGATAAGATTCAACTAAGAAAAGTATGTTTAATAACTATAGCATGCACCCCTGATTACAAGAAAATGTTAAAAACTTCATTGTTTCTTATTGACTAAAAAATATTAATAGTTTTGATTAGGATTTTTTTTTTTTCTCTACAGGAAAAGAGAAATTGTATACAACTGATGTAATGTGATGGCAAATAAATAATACTGCAGGTCCTCCAAGCTGGAACTCCCATTGTTAATGTTAAACATTCCAAGGGGCCTCCATTATCAGATCTTTATATTTTGAGCTAATAGAAGCATAATACTAGAGCAAAGCAACAGTGGAAGAATACAGAGTCCCCTGTGGCTGCAGCTGAAGTGCTAAAAACCTGTTTTTCATTTTTAAAGTGTTCCTCTGGGCATAGGTAATGTTCAAAGAAGCATTTTAAGGATAAAATGAAACTTTAAAAGCTTCAAAATGTAGTTGTAGGAAATCCAAGGTGTTTGTGACAACTCCTGCCTTATTGATAGTTTTTATCAGAAACAGCAACATTCAGAGCTTCTCTTGCTGCACCACACCACTTCAGAAAAGGTTGGCCATGACTTTCTAGAGGATCACTGCAACTTTGCAAAATCAATGGCTGCTTTGTTTGTTTATTCCAACTGAAACACTAGAGCTTTTAAAGAAAAAAAAAATAATGTTGATACTGAGCATATACGTAAAGCAAGTGAAAACAGGAAGAACTGTGTTCTCACTGGTGATGTTCTTACGATGGTAGTGACTATGTGCAGTGCATATACTCAGAGTTGGGTTAAGAGCTTGTGACAGGGGCTACACAAAGGCAGACAGATGCCTGGGTGAACACGGACTGCAAGTGGACAGAGATGCATGTAAAACCTTCCTGATCTCACGTTTCTGGTTTCCACACAGACCTTGCCATAAACTGCCAAATTGTGAATTTTCATTGTCAATTTTTGTCTTAAACTTTATTCATAAATAAATGAAGGAAAAGGAACCTTGCAAATCTTGCGATTTTTGAGTAATTCTTGAAAGCCTGAGAAACTAGAAATTTTCACCATTTCTCAACTGAGCAGCTTCTGAGATCACCAGATTCCACTGGGAACTTTCACAGTATGACAGCATTCTCTTGCTCCTTCGGCACAATTCGTTAGTCTTTAAAATCAGCTTAAAGCAGCAATGTCAGGTTTGTTTTGGTTTTGTTTTTTTTTTTAAATCTTTATGAAGATTTACTTATAGAAGAAATGACCAGTCAAACACAAAATTTACTCACAGAGGAAATGAGAGAAAGACATACTGACAGCATAATCACTGATGTCTCATTTCTTCAGGAAAATACAGCAATTATGGTAGAACCTGATTTCTGTTAGTAAAACAAAGTGGAAAAATACAACTTTGAGGCAAATTTTCAAAACCCTTTAAAATTTTTTCAAGTAATCTTTAAAGTCTTTTTCTTCCTAAATAAATCCCAGTCAGTACACTAATACCTGTACAACTGTAAGTATGTGAATAAAAGTTTAGTCATATATGTTTGACATAGAAAGTTACCAGTAAAACTATAACACTAGACACAAATACAAAGTTTGGGAGTCAAAAGCATTTTCTGCAAGGACACACCATTATAGGATAAGAATTTCAAACTGAGATAGAGGGGAAAAATCCTCTGAAATACGTTTATCAGTGAATGACCCTGATCAGCTGTGTTCCATCTGAGGAAGATCATTACTGTAGACGTCAGGGTAGTGCAGGAGACAGGTTAAAAATGGGTTTTAGATTATTGACACTTACTTTTTTATTAAAGTTTATTTACAGCTGTGGATAAGAGAACATCAGCCAAGAATTATAGAACTTTTTAAAACTCCAAAGATTATATCTTAGAAAACCTTTGTAAAATTCATAAAGTTTGTATTTCTTGCATTAATCCTATCTGAATTGATGTCTTTTGAATGTAATACTCTAATTTTTTCTAGTTTTTCTATTTTTTATGTATTTTTATTTATGATGTTTTCTGTTGAGTTTCTATCAAATCCTAAGCCTTTATTGGGCAAATCATGTGCTTAAAAGCTTTGCTAAATAAGGAGAGGATTAAATAAGTGTAATGATTTAACTTCTTTGTCTAGCTGGAATGTAAAGGCTATAACTAGCATAGCTGCCTACCTAAAGGATGGACTTTATCTGAACTACACTTTTAAACATACAGCTCACCTGCAACTATTTTCTGTTCCTTTGTAAATCTGAGTTTTTTGCAGAACAGACATTAATGGTTGATGCCCAAAGATACGCATGCAGTTAAAATGAACCCTTGTATTCCTGAAGGGGCATGTTCCTGTCTAATCAATTGGAACAGATAAAAGAAATCTGTAAAGCACCAACTCCTTGGAAGTGAAATTTGCTTTAGGAGAGAAACTGGACTATATTTACACATAGACTGAGCTCTAAGAAATGTAAAAGAACATTGGTGATAGTTGGCTACTTGCAATAGCAAATTAAAAAGGAAAGTCTAAATACTGATTTCTAGTGGATTTTCTTTGCCAGCTGCAGCCGAGAGTTTTGTCCCAAACTTTTTTTTCATTAATAAAGATTCAGTAGAAGAAAAGCCCAGGTGCAGACGCATTTCTGTACTGAAGAGCTGATGTAAGAATATATATATATTTTGATAGTTTCTGAAGGTTATTTAGAGCTACTGTTGGAAATAAAAGATCAGTCAAAATGAGATGTAGTAATTCAATACTGATAATCACAGTAATTCATTTACATCAGTGCCCTCATCCCGAGCTGTTCTGTTAAGCTTGCTTTTAAAAAAGATGATGTTATTTTATAACTTGCATACACTTTTATCTAAAGACATGAAAGTAAAAAGTAAGCAGGCAAATTAGGGCTCACTGGGGCTTGGAGCGCTGAAGGAAACAACTTTTTGAAACAACTCTCAGTCAGTACAAATATGTAAAGAAGCTATATAATCTGTCAACAAATGCTATTATACAGACAGGCATTGCCCCTATTATAGCAGGGTATGTCTGGATATAGAGCACATTTCAGTTATGAGTTCTCAGAGCCCTGTTCATATCTAGGGTTCCTAGACAAGACAGATAATTTCTTTACATTTCTATGTAATTTTCATGATGAGCATAGATGCTCCGTACAAAGCACACATGTAACTACAAGAACTGATAATTACATTGGCAAATATTAAAAGTATAAATAACTTACCCCATAACTATTAAGACAACTCATTATTGAGTTCTAGCTTCTGTGCTACTTCTTTTAGAAGGCAGTTCCAGAAACACATTATTCTAGTAATTTAGAACTGTCTCATTTCCAGCTAAATACAGTCATCACCGTTTTTTCCTAGTGACAGCATTATCCTTTAGCTTACACTATCACTGCTCAATATTTACCCCTGCAATGTGTTTTTTAAGCAGCAATCAAATGTGCTCACAGACTTCAGTTGGTTTTGCTTAGATGAACAACTCTTGCAAAACAGGCTCCCCAGTCCCTTGATCACCTTCTCAGCCTTGCTCCGTACTTTGACACATTTAAGGTGACTTTTCTCGGACCTTGGCACCACTACAGACCCCAGTGTTCAGATTATGTCTACCCAAGTTCTAATCTTACAGCAACAATATCTCAGTAGCTGTGGAAACTGAACTCCACCAATTAGTTTCCTGAAACTTGTTGAAGTAAGACCATCAGCAAAGATTACAGAGGGCAGAGAATGAGAAGACAGAGAAAAAAAATTATAATATGATTAAAATCATTAAAATGATGTTTTAGCTTTACATACAAGAATCCTCAATAGGGATAATGCAGCATCATTGCCTCAGTCATACTTGAGTACGGCTAATGATTCTACTTTCAGAACTTAAAGAAACAAAATCCAGAACAATTTGTTTCAAAGTATGTGGCAAGGCCTATATCCTATTTTTTATACTTGTCCCAACTCAGTGGGATATAATTATTGTTGGTCTTGAGACTGTCATTTAATCAATATAATTTTGAAAATTCAAAAAATCATATTTAATTTCAGATCAACTTTGTAGCTTTCTATTATAGTGAAAGATGTTCAACCTGTGAATTTAAAATGAGAATCCATGTAGGAACTAAAAAAAGGGAACAAAAATTTCTGACACTCATTTCAGTGGATTTACTTAGGAAAAATTATTTATTCTGTTACAGACAGAAAGATACAGTAGTAGTGTAGGTTGGGCCCACACGCAGTGATTCAGTATCTGATAAAACATATCTAACTGCAGCAGATAAGTATTTTTTAAGAAATGTAGTGTAAAACACATGGCATGATAGGTAAACTTAAAAATTATGTTTGGATACTGAATCCATGATTAAATAAATCTTTAAAGAAGGCCATATTGCAGCTCTTGGGTCACAATAATATTAATAATTTCAATTCGTAAAAAATACAATATTCTGTTCACAAATGCTGGCACATCATCTAATGATCTGTCGTTTAAGACAAAGCTCTCAATGCAGTGCATTAAATGATGCAGCTGAGACCAGGACAACTTTTTATACAGAGATGAAGGTAATGATCTATTTCAAGCATTATATGACACATTTCAGAATCATAAAGGAGGCAGTCGAGTTGTGAACTTTCTAAGCTCATGCCTCCTATCAAATCAGAGAACTACTTTTCTTTTCATGCATATTTTTGTAACCCACCAACTGTTTAGGTTATCTGGTAGGGCATACAAATCAATATTTTTCATGATGATAATATATCCACCATCTTCTGTGGATATTATAATCTTCCTGCTCTTAAAAGTAAACAAAACAACCAACCAAAACCGAAACAACCAACCCACCAAAAAAAGCCCCAAACTCCAATTTCAGCATGGTTTTGCCCTAAGCAGACTTCTTTTATTAATTTCATTGATTTTCCTGTGGTTTTTTTTTAAAGCTCTTCAATCGCAGAATTGCTTTTGGAGAGCGCTGTGTTTATTTACATGGTAAAATAGGTGGTGAGCATAGACTAATGTGGCAGTAAGAGCCAGGAATACTTTGCTAATGTACTGGCTCAACAGTGCACAGAAACTACATTTGAGATGCTGAGGGGCAGATATTCAGCTTGCATAAACTGTCATAGCTCCATAGATACCAATGTCGCAATGATGAGTTATATCATCTGAAGCTTTGCCCCATAAAACCAAGATTAATTTAGTGATACCATCATCTGAAATGCCCATTATTATTATTAAATTTAAAATTGTTTTTCTCAATTATCCTACTGCCTGAAATTTGTGGATCATTTTCTATCTACATCAGGTCATGAATTTAGCATATTTTCCTACACTGTTGCTCTTGTCTTCTTACTGGTCCCAGTATTTCAGCCTACTTAGAAGTATACACAGAACCCAGACCATTACATATACTCCACATGTTTTTTCATCATTTCTGACTCTTTTTACTTAGTTTTATTTGGATGCTAATCACAAGGTTAGGTGTATTTTCAGTCCTCAGGTTACACATTACTAAATAACAGGAAGGTCAGGATAATGGAAGAACAAAGAATTTTTTTCAGATCTGCAAAGCCATTGCAGGATCTTTTGTAAGGGGTCCTTCTGTTGCTAAGTATATTTCTCTTCCACAGCTATAAATCAGTCTTGTGAATCATGCAGATGCCTGTGACCAGAAGATACGTGACTCTGACATCTAACACATTTCACTAAACAGCCTGGAGTACTTCTTTGTTATTCAAACCATGAGGTGAAAGAGTAGCACAAACCATCTGCCCAACACTCACAGACACCTTCAAGTAACGATGGGCTGGAGTCAAAGGCTGGAGATACTGAATGGGCCCTGTGAATTCAGGAGAGCGCTTTTAGAAGTTAATCAATAACTGCCCAAACTGAGCTTTCTGAAAGCTACATGGTATTTCAAAGATTTCTGAAAGATGTTCCGTTTTGGACAGTTAAAACAGATTTCAGGTATGAAAACCAGAATTGCAGCTCACCAGAATGGAACCAAACAAGTTGAAATTAAAAATGCAAACAGCTTTCTCAGTATTTTCTCAATAGAATTTCAAAAATACTAACATATTTGAATAGAGTCTTTTGAAAAAATAATGGTAATGGAAAGACTAATTATTTTTAATTGTGTTCTTAACTGTTGTTGTACTTACCTTTGAAGGGTATCGAGTTATTCTTGTATCAATGAATACAGAATGAAGTGTTTAGAGAAGAATTCAGTCAATAGTAATAAATTGCTCAAAAACTGAGCAGTGTTTTAAAATAATCAATTGGCTTTTTTGCATATTCTTTTAAGCGCCAAATCACATGAAAATACATTTCTAGGCATATTAGAAATAAGGGTCTGATCCTGAAAATAAGTAGATATGCCCATAAGTACCATACTTATTTTGAACAGGTAGTAGAACTGAGTTGAACTGGTTAGTAGAATTAGTCACAGGTACAATTATTTTGGTATATAGAGGGAGAAGGAACAGGGTGGTGACTGAAAATAGGCATGACTATTGCATGATTCATGGAAAAACCTATTGCTTTATCTAGCATGATCAGATGTGCCTATAGTTTCCCACTGAAAAAAAATATCAGTGATGTGCATTCAAGTGTTGCTTTAGTGCAACATATTTTTGTGCACCATGCTCACTGATACTGGATGGACATAGTTGTAAAAACACTCCTCTTTTAGAAACCCCAACCCAGACAGAAGTGCCTGCTATATTAGTTGAAGGCTTCTTTAAGAATTGACAAGAGATTGAGTAAAGCAAACTTAAATCAGTGTGATTTGCTGTGGATGCTCCCAAAATTACTGGATTATAAGAGTATCTCCAAAGACTATTTCTCACAAAGATAAAGAATTTATAGTACCATCTGTAACAATGACATCTGCACTGAAATATATATAGCAACTGTAATAATAGCTTCAGATTAATGGAATACCTGGAGGTTAGCTACCAACAAAGAAAACAGAGGTTGGCATATATCAGGTCAGCAGTTCTTCCACTTTTGATCAGGCAAAAATGCCCACTTGCCTTGATCATTACCTTATAATTATATTTTGAATTAGACAATTTTGCCATGGTTAATTGTGGTATTTAATCATCAGCCTATGATTTATTATTAAAAAAGCCAAAAATAAAATCTGTACCACCAAAACTAGTTTAAAAATCAAAAACAAAGACCAGGTTTTGCTTTCATTAACTGAAATCAACTAGAGTCTTTTATCCCTTTCTTCCTGCTGCAATAAAAGATGACCTGAGCCCCCTTTGAAACCAGAACAGTGTGATCTGAAGAATGAAAAAGTGTTGACTGACTGGCACTGCATGCAATAATTTGAAATGAGCATAATCTTTTCAGGTAAAAACAGGGCAGTGCATTGTTGATATATGTATGAACATGGTCCCTCCCCCACTGCCTAGGGCAGGCAGCAGAGTAGAGATGGTCTGTAATGATGGCCTGGCAAACATGACAGAATCTTTTTTTTTTTCCACAGTTTTCAGCTAATCTGTAATGTCAGACTCACACCACTACATTTTCTGCAGCTCTACTAGACCTGCTGGTGCTACTGCAGCTATGGAGCTTGTCCACAACACTTTGCTCCTGGAATCTTGGGGGATGCAGTTCTCCCAGGGTGCACAGTACCGGGCTCTGGCATCTTTGACTCAGGCTGCTCTGACAGTGCCCACAGCAGTGTGTCGTCAAACGCTTTGTTGGGAGATGCTGCTGCAGCTGCTGTACTTTGGTAGCTATACAGATTTTAGATTTAACAGTCCTGGCCACTTTCATGTTTCCTCTTGTATTAATATTACAGAAAAATAATCTGAAGGCCAGGGCCAGACAGAGGCAAGGTCCCCCACACGGATTGCATGGCTATGCCTGTGGCTCCAGCAGCTGCAGCAGCTAGTGTCCCATCTTTTATGTAGATCTTAAAACCTGGAGAGAGGGCTGTAGATTTAGCATTTTCTATCAGTGTCTCAATAGCTCTGTATTTTTAGGTATCATTCTTGCTACCTTGAAAAAGAGAGAAAACTTCAGAAGTAATGCATTTTGGAAAGGTGATGATGGTTATTCTTTCTATTTGATATCCCCTTGCTGTAGGTCATTTCCTCAAAATCCCAGATGTGAAATCCGTCTTTACCCATAGGGTCAAAGAAAAAAAAGAGCTGAGAAACAGGAATGGCTGTTCTCTTTACCCATTCAAGCACTTGAAATTATTGCATGTGACATAATCCTTTAGGTCTATGGAATATCAGAGCTTTCTTTCACAGAGGTTCACTATTGAGCTGTAGAAACAATACAGAGTTTTTTGCTGTAAAAAATGTTGCCTAGCTTGATCCAAGATATATGCTCTTGCTCATTTTCAGTGAAGGAAGTTAAAAGATGCTTGAATAAATATTTTAAAAATATAAAAAATATAAAAATAGACACAATGAAAGTACTTTTTCAGTGTTTTGAATTTGAAAAAAATAAATATCGCATGTAGAAACTATAGAAAATACTTTGTTAATCCTTGCATTTTTAAACTTTTTTATAGCTGAAAGGTTTTGAAATCAACTCGATTTGCAAAACCCTTCCTTAACTCAAAAATTTCAGAAGAATTCTTTGCTAAGCTCAGTCATTTTTTGCTTGTAATAGTAAAACATTGATTGGCATAGCCCCAAGCCTTATGTTTTCATTCTCTTTTTGCCAATTACATTTCCAGGTTTTGATTTTATGTTTTTGCACACTGACGTTATGTTTCCAGAATAACTAAATAACGTATTATCTATCTTACTTATTGCTACTTATGTTCTTGCACGTTGTATTTTGTCCTCTTTCCAGTTTCGCACTTCTCTGTTAGGCATTATGTGCTCTTTCACTCCTGTTTAGCTATTGTAATTCATATGTCCATTTAGCTGATTTATTATAATGCAGCCATAAAAAAATTGGTATTTGAAAATACAGGTACAATTATGTCCTGGAGGGAATAGCACAAATGGTTAGTTAGATGGATCTTAGAAAGAGGCATGTTAAAAATTATTATGCTAAAGTAAGGAGCTGCTAGTTTCAGCAGCACCTGAGTGTCACGTAGGTATGAACCAGAAGCCAAACAAGTGGTAATATTATCCAGACCAGAGACAACATTTTTTTTTGCAAGAAAAACATAGTTTTATGACATTGTCACTGTTTGTTCTGTTAAACTCTGTTAAAGCTCATTATATAACAGGGAAATTGCATTTCACCAATCAGTGCTGTTCTCTTTAAATGCCTCCAGTCTTACCCCCGGCAAAGATTTCATTGCAATTAATCTATTTAAACAGAGCCATTGAGAGTTTTCTTTGTCATAGAACTTCAGGAACAGGCCTTATGGCAGCTGTCTGAGAGCCAAAGGATAATAATTTTACTGCACAGCAGCATATTTCAATTACAGTATAATTAAACCAAATGTTGAAGCCATATCTGAGAATTGGTATGAATCAGGTCTTCAAACATTTCAAATTGCAGCTTGAAAGTTAGGGTAAAATTCTGTCTTCAAGTCTGTTCTGCAGTGTGTAAAGCTGCATTAGCTGCTGATTGAATCAGTATGTGGAGCAACCACCTGAAGAGATTTCTGTCTTAATTTTGTGAACCACTGAATGGTCAACAAATCCTTTCAAAGTCCCGATGATCTCTTGAAGCAGTAAGTAAGCAACACACCACTAACAGATATAGAACCTATGAGTTTAATATTTATATTCATATATTTAATAGTTAATATTCCTACAGCACAGTCTGCTAATAGACATAAAGAGGACGGATGTGGCCTCAAAGATCAATCAGTGCAATTTTTTGCATAGGACTGGAGAAGTTTATAAGGTCAGAGCTCTTGCATATTTGTCAGTTATTGTCATGAGGATATTCCTACATTTTCTAACTGAAATATAATTTAATACCGAGCTATCAAAATGGAATTAAACATATACTAACTTACCTAAGATTACTTTCTTCATCAGGCAGTCACATTCTGGTTTTCTTCACTTAGTTAGTAACATAATGTTGATAACCTATCTAAATGTGATTGCATCAGACACAAAGATACAGTTCTTATAATTATTAAAAAATTCAAAACAAAACCAAAACAAACAAACAAAAAAACCCCTTCCAGACAAAGACTTGGATTTATTTTATTAATTTTTAATTTCTGTAACATTGTCCTATGTCATAAAGAGATATTCTGGGCACTACATGAGCAAATGTATTTTAAAGGGATAATTCAGTTAATATATATGCATAATTGCAGATTGACATCATTAACAGAAATATTTAATGGACTTAGAATCAATGAACTTATAAGTAGAAATAAATTATTGCATCCTTACTGTCAAAGCAATTTCAGGTTTTCTATTCATCCTCTGTTAAGCCTTTTAGCTTATTTCAGTTTTTAAATCACACACACTAGAGCTTTAGGGGCCTGCATCTCTGTGATTTATAATACAAAGGAACAATTATTTCTGCAGGTAAAATTGTGCTTTTTGAAAAAGGTAAGATAAACAGATGTGCCTAAAGCATCCTTAGAAAATCATGAAGAAATGACTAAATGTATTACAAATAGAAATAACAATAAAAAAATACAACCCTCAACTGTCCAAACTACTCTCTCTACTTTTGTGTGTCTACCTATACAATTCAAGTGGCTATAAAAAACCTGAGAACAGAAAGCCAAAACATTTTGGATAATCCCTTAAGCCCCCAAACAGTAAACAGAACAGGTTCTGACATGTAATTTATCAAGCTGTGAAGTTTCTGTTCTTATGTAAAAAGAACAAAAACCTAGTAAAACAAAAATAAATGAATAATGTGAGCACAGTCTTGGGAAAACTTAGATTTCTAAAAAAAAAAAACAAAAACAAAAAACCAACCAACCAAACAAAAAAAAACCCAAGTTTTAGCATCCTTTCTTCAAGTCCAAAAACCAAGGCAGTTGTATTCGACCAGTAGACAAAAATATCTTTTAAACGCAGATGAACATAGAAAAAAATCTTTCCTGAAATTCCTTGAATTTCCAAGAACTTCTGAAAGAAATTTTCTTGTTTGACCTTATATTTTCTTTGGCAAAAGTTTTGCAAGCATTAACATCTACTCTTTTATAAGCGCCAAAAAAAAAGGCCTGTAGCATTCAAGAGCAGGAACACCATATTAACTACATTCTAAACACCCTGAAATACCACAGGAATGGAAAGAAAGAGGTTGTTAACACTCTCCAGAAGATTAATTTTCTACATTCTGTGAGTCTTCACCAAGTCAGTATCACCTGATGGTATTTATCCTATTCCTTGCTAAAAAAACAACCAACCAGAAAAACCCTCAGAAGCATTTGCTCTGTGTTATTAATTGTTATATACTCAGAAGAAAACATACCAAAGCTGAGTTTCCAAGTTCCTTTCCACAAAGGCTTTCAAGGACCAATCCCTTCACCTGAATAAACACACTTCATAGTTCACAGGAATTCAGGTCTTATAGAGTTCCCGATGTCTTTCACTTAATGTGTGTGGAAGGAGTTATTTGTTTAGTTTTTTGCTGTATGCATCCCAGACTTGAAGGTTCTATGAAGAATGCAATGTTTGCACCTGTGTTTCAGATTTCATGTAGTTTCTCCTCCCATTTCTAATTTTCACTAAAATTACTTAAGTTAGCTTACGTGTAAGAAAAAGGTGATTTGGTTTTCTCGCAAAGTACCCTAATAAATCCTGTTGTTTTCAAAAGAAAACCTAAAGTGTGTTTAAGTGATTTTAATGATGGTTAATGCTTCAGAAGTAATTACTTTTCTGTTGCTTTTGCACATGTTCTAAATTTTATTCTATTTTATGACTCCAGATGGAAAAGAAGACGTTTTACGTAATAGCTATAAAGAAAGGCTTTCTTTTCTGTTCTTAAGTGTCAGCGGCATATTATAAAAGATTTTACTGATGAAGGTTCCTGTCAGAATTTTTTGACTGATTATCATTGCATGACATTCCACCCCTGTGAGCTAATTTTCAAATGATGTGTTTTGGTCTTCTGCTGATTTTGCCCCAGTGGTGCTGAAAGTCACTTTCATACATGTTCTCTTTATGAAAAGTGGGTTTGTTCTGACTGTGACCTTAGTGTTGAGGCCATATTTATTTAACTTTTTTTTCCCCGTGATCTGAAGTCAGTTGCATTGTGGTCATATAATCTTCCAGCCACAGCCAAAGGACCCCTCTCACAGTCTGCAGTGACATGTCTTCTGAGAATTGTGTATTTCTCTGCACAATTAGAGCTTCAAATACTTTGTGTCACATCCAGCCAAGGCCTGTGACAGCTGTCATTCAGGAATACGCTTTCTGACAAAGAGAGATGTATAACCTCACAGATCATGCAGTCTTTATTATTTGTATTTAATTATCCTCCAGTGGGAAATAATAACTCCAGTTTTTCTTATGTTTTAGTTTGCTGCAAGGTTGAAGCTTTTAATCACATGTACATTTCTAGCTTCCTTAAAGCAGGTTTTTTTCCTGTTTGTTCCCAATCTTTGCAGCCTCAGGGTAAACTCTGCACTCTTCCATTATTAATTTAGACAGTTACAATTTCCTAGCAAAATAATTAGACAACATGTGGCAAACTTTTCTAATAAACTAGATATAAAATGAATAATTAAGGTTCTTGTTAAATCAATAACATTGATCCAGACTTCTCTTGAAATCAAATTGTAAGAGAGTAATTTCTTCTGACTTCTGAATTCTGCATCTGAGAATGGAAGACTGACACTTGATTTTTGTTTGTCAGATACTGAACTTTAAATTCTTGGGTTTTCTGTCATTTAAATTTTCTGGAAACTTGAACAACGAAACAAATCTACATATTTGATTCTCTGTATTTTTTTTTTTGTGGATATATAAAAAGCAAAGGCGAGACAGTGAGTTGAGGAGGAGCAGATTTTGTGGATGCACTATCAGAAAACAGCTTCCAGTTCTCTACTGTTGGCCTGAGATCACTGACATAACCTCATGTCTTTGTCACCATTTTAGCCCTGAAGTTCTCAGGGTTGTGTTTAAGACAACAAATTAAGCCACTGAAATATAACCTGCTGTTTTCCAGTTGCAGTTGCAGCTGCTGACACGTTCTTGGCACTGCTGCTGCTCTCTTGTTAAAAAGTTGTTCCCAAGAGGAAATGATATTTAATTGTAGGCTAGGGTTACCTGAGACTGGTTTGATACATTTGATCTGCCTGGTAACTGAATACATTCCTTTAGAACTTTTTGAAAGGTTTAATGACAACAGGAGTTTGTTCATTAGCATGAAAATTACAGTTTTGTCTTTGCAAAATCAAGGCATTCTTTGACATTCACTGATATTAGTCTGCCTTATCTTCTAGCACAAGTTCATACACCTGTAAGACTTCTTCTTGGGGATGTTATTTTTTCATGTCAGAACAGTGGCAACTGATCAATGGTGTATACACAGTTAAAGAGCTAAAATGAACTAGAAGTTACATGACCCTTGTAGCAAATAAAAACTTGTCTTGTGGAAGTTGTCAGGTATCCACAGGCAAGATCATAGATGCCGTCACCTCACTAGGAGCCTTGGTGAAAGAAGTGCGATTAGAAATGCAAAAATCTGTCAATAAATCTCTAACTGTATTTTTAAATAAGTTCTCTGAAATGAAAAACACTTCAAGAATATACTATTTTAATAATCCAATATAACAGAAAACTTTTCAGATGGTATAACTACAGGTAACATAGCTTTAAATAATTTTGTAATTTTGTGTATTAGGCACAGAATGTATCTGTAATTTGGCTGGTTTGTCTTCGGCTGTGAGTGCCAGGTGTCACTAATGCCTGCATTTACAAACAGAAGCATCACCCAGAGTGTATAGACTTACTAAAGGCATAATTCTCTAACCACTGTTTGCCTAGGACTGAAATAGGAAATGCAGCCAAACCTGTACTCTGCCTTGAGATTGCTGGTTACCATAATGACTGTTTGGAACAATTAGTAGCCGGAGTAATTTAGAAAAGCATTCAGACTTCTCTATCTGATACAAGAATCTGGCCCAGCATGTATCTGGAGTAGGACTGGAATTGTGAAGGTAACACACCGCTAACTTTGAAGCCTACAGTCAAGTTGTGCTGTGTGCATGTCAGCAGCTGATAACCAGACCCTGTATCAATCTTGTAGGCTCAACACAGAAACAAATATTTCTCATCTACAAATGGTTATGGTTGGAAGGAAATGAATCCTATTTAAAGAGTTAATCACTTAATAAATCATTTCTTCTTTTTATATATAAAATTTAGAACTTTTCTGTGATATACATTTAGAGAAATTAATCTGAATAGAATGACTAACCTCAGAATGTTTGTGCTACAATATCTCTTTGAATGTTGAGATCTGGTCCCAGGAGTAACTCACCATTATAAAATAAGACTTCATGAGTACTCTTATCAGAGTAAATGTTTTAAGAACAAAAAAAAAAACGTTGTTATGGGGGGTTTTTTTGACAGTTTATAAGTTTACTAAGATGTGAGAAATCTTTCTTCCCTAAAAGAGAAGGCAACGCTATCTATGTGAGTGGAGTATTCAGCTACTATAATTTTCCCTGATTGTGTAGTTCTGATTACACAACCCTTTTTCCACTGCAGACTGCAGTATAGACCTCCTCCTTGAATCACAATTTGTAAATTTAATATTCACGTAGTAACAGGAGCTCTTCTACCTCCAACACTGAAATGCCCTAGAATGAAGACATTTCACTTGTATTTGTACTGTAAAATGTAGTGCCTGAATGGGAACTCCTCTCAAAATCTAAGTAAAAATAAAGTTCTTAATGCATTCCAGCCTCAGCAGATGATGGATACTATTCAGCTCTGTGTTAGCAGGAAAACTCATGTCAATAGTTTCCTGATTTGGAATCTTGCTAGTAACCGTTTTCATTTTTAATGAATTGGAAAGAGAATCAGTTGGCTGGTTTTCTCAAAGAAATTACTGAAGAGAAATACAAGACTTTTCCTCTTAACAAGACCCTAACTGAAAGCACCATTTCTACCTTTTCATATACAAATTGGTAGGAGGTGATTCACAATTCAAGAATTTAAAACCTGAATAACACTATCCTGTTCTGCCACCAGTCTGTGCTTTTAACGTATTAGCGCAAATGCTTTTTTATGAATGTGATTCTTAGCACTGTGGTGCTCTTACAAAGAAAATGTTTTATGAGTTGTAGGATATATAGTACCTAATTACCTATATAGTACCTAGTTACCTATATAGTACCTAGTTACCTATATACTATTTCCCTAGTTTGCTGTTACTGTCTTATACATGTGTATCTCTCATGCATTAAAATAAGGATTGAAAATCACCAATGTCAGGGTGTGTGTGTGTATATATGTATACACATATGTATATATCCATATTTATATTTATGTATACATTTATATGCATTTTGAAAACTGCATAAGTTATACACAGAATTCAGCTGAGATATGGCAATTCTCAGTGGAATATATCTCCAGTAGCAATCACTTTGACAGGTTACAGGGTCAGTACAAATCAAAGATATGGAGGTTAAGAATAGGAAATAGGACTGAATAGTTGTTCAAAGACCATCTTAAGGTGAATTAATGATTTTACATGGTAGCATGCAACACTACTAATGGTGTCATTACATTGTCCTGTTAAAGTTAGTAAAGCACAGTAGCTACTGTAAAGCAGAATAATATCATCTGGCTTTTTACTCAAACAATTTACTCAACAATTACTCTAAAAATATACTTGAAAAAGATATCTCCTATGTGTTGAATAAAAAATGTTGATATCTTACACATCTAGCATCATCCTTATGAACATCTCAAACTCTTGGCAACATAAACTATTTAAAGTATTCACATTTCTTAGAGAGTAGGAAATTTCTTTATTTTGCAGAAGAGGAAACTGAGGCATGAGTGAAGGCTAACGATTTTAAGTTTGATCATTTAAAATTAAGCACTTACTTTGGTAATCAAACACATTTCATTTTTGTAGTTTTTTTAATGGACTGTCAGCTTTTCTGACAAAATTTGTAATGTAGAGATGTGTAAAAATAACATTTTCCTTCTTTATGATTTTAAAGAAAAGACAACCAGTGAATATATATGTGCATTTTATATATATATATACACACACATATACATATATATAGATACACTTTTTTTAAAAAGTGCCTTACAATTGCTTGTGAATCAGGTATTTTGGGGGATTGACAGTTCACTAAGATTTAAAAAGGGATTAAGTATTGAATAGAATCAAAGAATCATAGAATAGTTAGGGTTGGAAAGGACCTTAAGATCATCTAGTACCGACCCCCATGCCATGAGAAGGGACACCTCACACTAAACCATGCCCCCCAAGGCTTCATCTCACCTGGCCTAATGCACTAGATGTGTAACACAGCACTCACTTTCTAGGACATAAGATTAACCGCATGAGACTAGGGACAGTTTTCCTGTTGAGCTGTGGTATTTCATTATTTGGTAGGTGAGGATTGGGTTAGGGATCAGTTAAGTAGTCTGGACACCTATAAATCAATGGGTCTGGATAGAATACACCCGCGGGTGCTGAGGAAGCTGGCGGAGGTCATTGCTGAGCCACTCTCCATCATCTTTGGTAAGTCGTGGGAAACAGGTGAGGTGCCTGAGGATTGGAGGATGGCAAATGTCACACCAGTCTATAAGAAGGGCAAGAAGGAGGACCCAGGTAATTATAGACCAGTCAGCCTTACCTCCATCCCTGGAAAGGTGATGGAACAACTTATTCTTGACACCATCTCTAGGCATATCAAGGATGAGGGGGTCATTAAGAGCAGCCAACATGGTTTTACCAAGGGGAAGTCATGTTTGACCAACCTTATAGCCTTCTATGAGCAAGTAAGTAGGTGGATGGATGGTGGTAGAGCGGTAGATGTGGTTTTTCTTGATTTCAGTAAGGCATTTGATATTGTCTCCCACAGCATCCACATAGATAAGCTAAGGAAGTGCGGGCTTGATGATCAGGTAGTGAGGTGGATCAAGAACTGGTTGGAAGGAAGAAGGCAGAGAGTTGTGGTCAATGGGGCAGAATCTAGCTGGAGGTCTGTGACTAGTGGAGTCCCTCAGGGGTCGGTGCTGGGACCAGTGCTGTTTAATACTTTCATCAACGACATGGATGAGGGAACTGAATGTACACTCAGCAAGTTTGCTGATGATACTAAACTGGGAGGAGTGGCTGACACACCAGAAGGCTGTGTTGCCATTCGGTGCGACCTGGACAGGCTGGAGTGTTGGGTGGGGAGAAACTTAATGAAATCCAACAAGGGCAAGTGTAGAGTCCTGCATCTGGGGAAGAACAACCCCATGTACCAGTACAGGTTGGGGGCTGACCTGCTGGACAGTAGTGAAGGGGAAAGGGACCTGGGGGTCCTGGTGGATAGGAGGATGACCATGAGCCAGCAATGTGCCCTTGTGGCCAAGAAGGCCAATGGCATCCTAGGGTGCATAAGAAAGGGTGTGGTTAGTAGGTCAAGAGAGGTTCTCCTCCCCCTCTACTCTGCCTTGGTGAGACCGCATCTGGAATATTGTGTCCAGTTCTGGGCCCCTCAGTTCAAGAAGGACAGGGAATTGCTTGAAAGAGTCCAGCACAGAGCCACAAAGATGATTAAGGGAGTGGAACATATCTCCCTTATGAGGAGAGGCTGAGGGAGCTGGGACTCTTTAGCTTGGAGAAGAGGAGACTGAGGGGTGACCTCATCAATGTTTACAAATATGTAAAGGGTGAGTGTCAGGATGATGGAGCTAGGTTTTTGCAGTGATGTCCAGTGATAGGACAAGGGGCAATGGGTGTAAAGTGGAGCATAGGAGGTTCCATGTGAACATCAGGAAAAATTTCTTTACTGTGAGAGTGACAGAGCACTGGAACAGGTTGCCCAGGGGGGTTGTGGAGTCTCCTACGTTGGAGATATTCAAGGCCTGCCTGGACAAGTTCCTGTGTGATGTATTCTAGGTTACCCTGCTCTTGCAGGGGGGTTGGACTAGATGATCTTTTGAGGTCCCTTCCAACCCTTAGGATTCTGTGATTCTGTGATTTTGTTCATCTTTGTCTAAAAGGGAAGACCACATTTTTATATGCAAGTGTAAAGACAAGTGAGGAGGAAAATTGCATGAGGATACTTTTTTTTAAAGCATTACTTCAATCTCATCATTCTAAACTGAATAGTTGTATTCCTTCATTGTGATATTTTATGTTTCCTGTGTCTCTAAGGTATTTGTATTCCAAGAATATGTTACCGAAGAGTATCTTTAAATAGACCTATTTTCTCAATTTTTGAGAAAAATCTTTTTTTTTTTTTTCTGATTTCCAAATATCATAATATCCCTGTGCTTTTCAGGCAATGTATGTGGCTAGCAGGGCAATAGGTTCATATCAGAATAATTTAATTAAAGCTGTGAAATTTGTATTGAGAGCTTCATTTTCTCAAACAGCATTTTGTCTAGATTTGGAAACTGCAACACATTTATACAGAAGAAGATAGGCAGAGCTGGAAATGTATAGTTATTTTTAGTGCATCATTATAATTTCAATAACATTTTTATCACTTTCAGTGGTAGTACCATCATATATCAAGTAGAGAAGCAAAAGCAAGGGTATCAATCTCATTCAAAATTCAAGCTTTGAGTACAATACATAGATCAGCATGTACATTTACTTCACAGATAGTGAAATAGCAAATGCATCAACAGAAGAATGGTTGAACATTGAGTAGAAAGCAGTCTTTACATATTAGTAAACCATTGTTTATTATTTGCTCAGTGGTTTGTAACCACATTCATGACTTGAAAGAAGATGGGGGGGAAGCAGTAGTGGCTTGTTTCTCTCTTTTTTCTGCCTTTCTGAGACTCCTCTATTGTTTTATTTGATTCACTTCCCTACCACAACCCATTTCTCAACCGCTTCATAATGTGAGTTCGCAAGAGGTTCATAACCCAGTGGATAATGCACTACTTTGCTAAAATGTGTTTTTTCCTATCCTTTTACAAGAGAATTCACCCAGTCTGTCACTGTTTAATGTTTCACTGCTGCAATATCTTTATTTCCAGTGTTGATGAATGCAAACATGACCATTCATCAGCAGCCAGAAGACTGTTAATTTATTTACTCAACCATTTACTTATTCTCTTTGCTCCTTTTTTTGCATTCTCCCACATATGAACTAGTTCACTTTCCCAGCTGTTAATGTCTGTATTGTGTCTGTTCTCATGTGGCAACTTTGTGATTGTCAGTACATATGATATCTTGGTACTGTAATACTATAATCCCCCTCAAATGAGACCAGATACCACCTATTTACAAACAAGACTCTTTATTCCTTTTCCCATGCAACCATTTATATTTAGATGTAATTAATTTGAAAGAATTGCACTGCTAATGCAACTGTTTGGTAAGGCCATTACCTGCCTCACTGTTTTCTAATTTTTTGTCTCTTCCATCCAATAGTGTTACCTCTGTTCATAAGATATATTACAATAATAATTTCAATAATCACACAGTGGCAAATATTTAGAACATTAATGTAATGGTCTCCCGTAGATCAAAATTGCTGTCTGCCAGAACATCACTCACAGAGAAGACCACTGCTCACTATACCAGGAATGCTGCTAACAACCTTCCCTCTCCCTTTTGCTGTAAGGAGAGCAAGTGACTTAATTTTGTGACATTTGGCTAAACATCTGAATAATGAAATAACAGGAGGTGAAAAACTTAATTCATTTTAAAGGTTAAACAATGCTTGTACAGCATGGCTAGTTTGGATACTTAGGGTCAATGAAGAATCTAATACATTAATTGATGCACTCTATTAAATTGTGGCAGGTGGAAGTTTCTCATTATTTGCACTGTAGCTTCAGATTTGAATCTTGCAGAAAAATTAATCCAAACATTACACACTGGATAAAATGTGAATGTTAACTAGACTTAGTAGAAACCCAGCTGTTTAGCTAGCCATCTTTTCAAGACAAGGAAGAAACTCAGGGGATGGCAGACATGAGAACAGGAAATCTGTACAGATATTTGAAATGTGTGCTGCTGTGTCTGCTTTCCAGTGAACCTTTCAACTCAGTTCGCTACAGAGCAACTGTTGCACCCACACAGTGATCCTATTTATCTATACCTTGGCTCTTCATTCCTCTGGCTGGTACCAGGCTACACACCATTCCTTGGAAGGAATGGAGTGTGCAGTCAGTGTTGATGTAGCCAGGGACCAGGGCATGTTGTGGACGGCCAGTATCCTAGTTCAGGGCATGACTTGTGCTTCTGCACTGGAACCAGCACCTCAGGTCACAGCGTACAACGTCGCTGCCCCACAGCATGCACATAGCTCTCAGTCGCTCAGACTGCTGGTGACACAAAATCTCTGTACCAGAGACATTAATTTAAATCATTTTCTGTGAGTGAATCATTTTAACTTGGAGCCAGATAGTACTGATGTTTGCAAGACAGGCTTATTAGATGCTATTTATTTCTGCATTGGAGGGAACAATGTGGATTGAAGTCACAAAAAGGATTATAAAAACTAATTTATGGATTGCTCCAACTGGAATCCACATTTCTTCCAGGCAGACAGGCTTTTTTGTTGTTGTTGTTATTAGCTTAATGAGGATCATAGTCTCATTTCATTTCCTTTGGAACTCACTCCTTACAGCTTGGTCAGTTTGTTTTTAGAACGCTGGGTTTCATCCAACTGGATTTGGGCCCATTCAAGCATCGTATTGCTCAAGTAGTTTTATGGCAGTTTATGGGTCTTATAGTTGAAATTGCCACCTCTTCTTTAGACACTATAATTTATGATATTTAACTTGTTAAAGTAGCTTCTAAATGTGGTACCATTCATCGTCTTAAAAATACAGCAACCCAAAACATTACTAACGTATACCGATATGCACACTCACATACTCAGCACTCATATTTTCTCTAGTGTGCTTTGCAGTATTTTGAAGGTTTGTTCAGCTGCATGAAGCTGGCTAGAGGGTGTCCTCTATCAAATTGTTTTATTGATGCTTGATCCAGAATTCTTAACCAGATTCCTTCTGACTGTTCCTACCAGATCCTCATCACTAGGAAAAACAAAATCTCTTAGCTGCACTGATATAAACCCTAACTGAAGGTGTACCTTAATGCAGAATTTAGCCCTAAGTGTTTAATTCTCTTTCTTGGCTCTGAATAGCTAGTTGCTCCCAGGTCTCTCATCTGATTACCAATTATTTCTCTTTCATACACCTTCTCTCTCTTCCTCCAGGGCTTTCTTCTTTCTAGCCTGTCTCCTCTAAATACTAATTCTTGATTCTTGTCCCCATTATCATGACTTGTCCCTATCAGACCTGACTGAACATTCTGCACAACCATGATTTAAGAGAACGAAGCACCAGGGACTGTAATTACTGGTCTTCTCAGCATGTTGAGACGTGTACTGGCAGCCCCTAAGACAGTTGAGCCACTATATGATTTAAGCAAGTTAGATCACAGGAAGAGTCTGTCAAACCACTCATTTGCATAGTTAATTTGAATAACTAGGATATTCTATTAGATATGAAATGTATAATGTTTCAACAAAATTAAAGATTAAGACATTCTCTAAAATAGCAAGGAAATTTTTACATGGACAGAGGTACATTAGCAAACTTTGCAGAGGCATTTATAAAGAAGCACAGTTTTTCATCCTACAGCTAGGTAAATATGACTCAAGTAAAACTGTGGGTAATACAAAGGAAATATCAGGACAAATGGAGGAACTTCTTAAGTAGTTCACACGTGTGAGCAGAAAACACTTAAAAGTTGTGGGAAACCCATGCTGGTAGGCTGGTTTTGTTTGAGTTGTTAAACATAGATTGCACACAGTCTGGATTGGGGCAAATAGTAGTGATAATTAAAAAATACATCTTATTGAAATTATATCTAAAGGACATAAGAAGAAAATACCAGTAAAACAAAATTGTACACAAATGACAGTCTTTGCTCCAAATTTTTATTGCCTAACGGGTGTCAAGATATGATACATAAGTGAATGTCATAGAAAGGATAAAGCAAATAGGCTGCATTTACTGAGGTTACACATAAATTGATTGAGAAGGGTACTTTTGAGATTTCAGTTTCGGATGTTGATATTAAAATAGTCCTTTCAGATATACTTCACCACCACCTTCATGTTCAGTATATGCTAGGAAGGAAAAACAGCAAACCAGGCCAGAAAGCAGCAGCAGTAGGAATCCCACTTGGACACCAGTCTAGGCAACGGAGGAATCTGTTGGTCACCCATCTCTCAATATAGGTACAGACCAAGTGAATGCAATTTTGTCCATATTATCCTGTTTCTGTTAGTATTTTTCAATTCCTGTGACATTATCCCATTCAAATTAACTAGAATGAATGTTTTCCAGCAAAAATCTCATGAGAGATTAAATATTCTAAAAAATCATATCCATGCAGAATATATTTACAGAGCTTCTTATAACTATTTAGCATGGATGCTAAATATCAACAGTCTGCTTAGTGCTGGAAGCATATAACACTGTGAGATGATCCTTTATCTCAAGAATCTTGAGATAACAGTGCCCCAGTATTTGTTCGTTTGTATACTATTAATTTCTAGTGATTGTCAAAACAGTGGCTCAATTACAGACACACAAAAAATGTGTATGGCTTTGTAACAAAGTGAATATATAAAAAGAAATTGAAAATCTTGGAATTTAAGTAATAAAGTATGCACAGAACTGTTAACCTAACCTGAAGCACACTTGTAAATCTTTATTCTGTTTTCCCCCTTTCCATCAGATCCTGATTGTCAGTAAAAGTAAAATATTTAACAGCTGCTTCATCACCAGTTCATGAGAATGCCTGATCAGCTCCCCCTCCCCCGGATATGACAAAATTAACTTAATCTGCCTGAGCACTCAATGAACAGTTTCCTGTAGCAAGAAGTAAACTAAACAAGTAGGTTAACACAAGCAATACCTTACTGTCACACCTATTTTCAGCTAGCTGATCTGTATGGATGTCAGCCTATTTTAAGCTGATGGTAGAAAGGATACTTTACTCAATTCATAGCTAACCTGAATTCTTAGAGCCCCCTTTTCTTCTTGGTTTGTCTGTATAAGCCACTACTATCAGCTCCTTAATATCTTCAGTATTTAACAGATCTTCATCTTTTAAATTTGAATATCTTTAGCTCTGTAGATACTTTCTATGGATTCCTCTAAAGGTGTGTTCTGTACTAATTAAGGAATACAACTGTTATCAGTGACTCCCTGGTTGACACTAGATGTGTATGTAACCAGGACAATTCTGAAAGAGTATCTTTATTTACAGAAATGCTTTGCCTGATCAGACATTGTAAATGCTTATGATAATCTTTTAAAAGTTTTAATAGGGAATAGTATACTTTTTACAAACATTTGGAATAACCCTGATATTTTGTGTAAGTTCACCTTTAGGCATGCTTGAGAATATTTCTACAGCTCACAACTAATGGGAGGCTCTCTTTTCATTTACTGCATAATGCACCCAAAAGTCAAAAGAGATCATAGAATCATAGAATCAGTGAGATTGGAAAAGACCTTTACGATCATAAAGTCCAGTTGCCCCCCAGAATGCCAAGTCCACCAATAGACCATGTCACTAAAACCATGCAGACATTACGATAGCTTTATACATTTGTACAGAAACATAACTTCTGTGGTCATGGCAGTCGGGTTTTTTTGGGACTCTGTAATAATGATTTTTTAACTCTAAACTTGGGTGGCTCTGAGTTCTCTTATATTTGTTGAGATTAAAAAAAAAAAGAAATATTCTATATTCTGATCATATACACTCATTTTTTATTTTTATTTTTTCTAAAAGCCCTTCTATTTAATGCTGAGATTATGATAAGGGAGACTGGGGCAGAGGTTGTTACTGACTGTAATCCTATGGACTGGAGAACTGCATGGCAACTTACAAAGAGGTGAAATGATTGCGGGTGAAGTTTAAATAATGCCTAATGAAACTATTCTGGAAAATGAGTAAAATACTACTCAGGTGTTAATGATCTTGCTCCTGGCTTCGCAGTTGTCATCTCACAGTTTCAGAATGAAATAGCTTTTGGGACTTCTGGGAAGGCAGGAATAGGCAGGCCCTGAAGAAGGGTGGAGTAAACTTGTACCTCTAACTGCCAAAGTGTACACATTGGAGATTGGGTAGTAGTATGAGACATAAATGATGAGATTGAACCAGGAAACTTACAGACAACCAGAACTGTTAAGCCAGTTTCCATCCTGCACTTACTGAACAAACATGGGGGACTTCTGTTTTTCAAAGTAGACCTAGAGGGACCAGTCTGCCAGCAACTGGATCTCAGACAAGCAGCTGGCTTGTTTCTCCCGCCTGCACTAGCAATATGTGTAGAAGTACTTAACCGCCTTTTGCATGAGTGAAATAAGATAACTGATTGGTTTGAAAAGGAAATCTATTAAACTGCCAGAATGAAACTGGAGCATTACATATACCTATACAGACTTTCAAATTTACTGTTGTATTGAAATACATGGTACTTGGATACGGTTTTTACCTGCTATACCTTCAGTGCATCCTAGGCTACTCTGTTGGTGCTTGAACAACAGGATCTCAATAAATAATGATCTGATGGATATCAAGAAAATGGATTTTTTTGCATTTATTAGCATACTGAAACTAAATAGACTATAAATATTTTAATGAGGATATTTTATAAGTGCGGCTTTCAATAAATTTTAGATTTTTTATTTCTATTTTGCTTTTTATCGATACACAAAAAGTTCATTTGATTCTTGAAAAATAAATTTATAAAACTTGGTGTTTATATGCATATTTCAGTGTTGGCTAAGATTGTCAGAAGTAACAGCTAATCTTCTTTATGTAGCAGGGTGCTGAGTAGGCTTAAAAGTCCTTTGCTTCCAGAATGCAATGTAATTATAAGACGTGATTACAACTGATTATAATCAATCAGCATAGTCTTAAGTGTAATTTATGTTGCTGCAGCTGTGGTTAGATTAAATCATCATATAAAATACAATTTCTCCAAGATATGTAAAATTATTTGAACAAACCCAAATACAGTAAACTCATAATGCCATAAATATAGAGTAAATGATGCCAATTACATAATAGTTTAGAGCTGTGTGTATCACAAAATAAGTTTTCCCTCACAGAGTGTATTTCTGATTCAAGACGCAAAATTGTCTTTCTGTTACAGTGACAGGACAATCTTTCTGGCCTTCTGAACTTTTCCTTACAGCATCTGTCACATATAATGTGTCACTACCAGCACCAGAACTACCACAGGCAGCAGAGCTCTTTTGAAAAACAGAAACTAGGTATGGGTGTTTATAGAACATGTTTTAGTAGGGTAAGACCCATGCTAGCTGTCAAAAACTGCTGAGTTGTCATTGCAAATCTGCTAAATAGTTTTGTCCATTTCCTTACGCTCCATCTGTAAGTCCATGTTGTAGCTGAGAAGTGTAAATACAGACATATCAGCCAGCTTTGCTCTAGCCAGTCTGGAGAACCCCAACCATGAGCCAGAGTCAGGGCTTGCTACAAAGGGCTGCCTGCTCCCAGGGGCCAGCCAGGACAACTAACCATGGCTCTGTTTTACTCTGTACTCAAGCAACTTTTCACTATCTGTATTTCAATTGTATTTCTGATCTTGGTGAAGGGTTAACCTCAGTTTTTTGCAGTCTGCAAAGTAGCAGTAACAGTACTTACTGCCTTTGTTAGGAACGTGTGGAGGACTAATGGAATGGTTTCTCAGGTCTTTCATTTTTCCACACAATTTCAGGTCAAAGAAAATCTCACCAAAGAATAACTTGCCTGGCAATCTGAGATTAGAAAAACTACAGCATGAAATGTACCATTTCTAAATTGATCAGAATACACACACAAGGAAATTAATTTACTGCTCTTTTACAAGACACCATTTTAGCTTCTGGCTTTAATGTCAGGCACAGGTAAATCAGTTGTTTCATCCCAAAAATGACAAGAGTATGAACTTTATAATAACTTAAACAACTGGTGCTCACAGTAAAACTCTTTGCTATTAACTCCTAAGACTCTGAATTCTTGTGTGGAAGCCCCTTTGCTCAGTGTACTGAGAATCTGAAATAAAAATGTTATTTTGTATATATAACATGAAACCTGATTCAGATCTGCCTAAGTATCCTTTTCCCAAAGTTTTCTCAATTAAAAGGAAAATGTATCTGTTCCCATTAGAAAAAACAACACCACCCCCCCCCCCCCAAAACCCTCACAAACCGATCAAAAACAAACAAAGCAAACCTAACCAAAACACAAACCAAACAAAAAAACCTCTGTGGCTTCTGCTAGGACGATATTTTACTCCTCAAGTTCTTCCAGAACTAATATATTCTAATGTTCTTCAGAACACCAATATCAACTTTAAGAGTAGCACTGCTACAGCATTATCTTAGTTAAGATAAAATCTAACCAGTTTGTAACAGCAAGGATTTTTATATTTTGAGTTTGAGCTTCAAATTTCCCTAGCAATACTAGCAATTAACATCTTTAATAAAGAAATGAATGTTCTTGAAATTATAAAACATTAAGATTTTGTACCCTACTTTCATATTTAATGACGGCACACTGAAAAGAATTTACAAAAGTGTGTAAAAAATTTGTGTTTAATAATCTGGAAAGTGAGCCTTTTTAATTCATATATTTCTTAACAGAATGCAAATGTATAAAATAGTATAAAAAATATAGTATTTATAATTTTTTTTTTTTTAAACTGGTGATATAGTTCATCAATTGATATTATGTTTCCTCTGTATTTCTTTTGATACTCTCTCTGTACCCATAAGATGCTTATTGATATCCTTACTTTACGGGCTTGATTATCACAATGAATTCCTGTGCCACTGAATAATTTAATTTTGAACCTTAGTAATTGCTTTAATTCTTTGCTATTCTCTTATAGTTCAAATACTACTTTTCAGAGCAGTATCTGAGAATGACTGGTAGTGTATTGCAGAGCGTAAAAAGTGTCTGTTTGACGTATTTGTTGTTAAACTCATAAATATTGAAGAAAAAAGAAAAACAAACCAAAAGTAGAAGGAAGGTCCCTAACCTATTACCACTTTCAAAACAACATTTTAAGGAAACATGCAAAGCCCATCATAACACAGCAAAGCTGAATAACTGAGGTTGTTAGCTGCCATTGAAAGAATTAATCTATGTGTCTAAATATGGTCTGTACCCAAATGGTATTTTTCATTCAGATGATTATTCTAAATACCACAAATTTAATGATCACCAGTCCCCAGTATGATTATATTTTAAAGTATTTGTAATCTAAATATTTTTAGCATACCATTTTCAAATCCAAATGCCTGTGTTTATTTTTAATTTAACTACACTGTACCAAATATGGCATCACTTCAACATTTAAATTTGAGTGTTCTTCAAATTTCCAGTTATAAAAGTTGTTTTTCTTATTCAGTAATGAGCCTGCATTTGAGCCAAGCAGCTGCATATGAAGGCTGCCAGAGTTGCTCTTCACACACTTTTCAGTTAGCTGACTTTAAATTACTTTAGGTATATAAAAAAAATCTCTTTTACTGCTTTAAAAGGGGAGGTCAGTATAATGTCAGCCAATAGACAGAATCTTTATATAAGAAATTACTTTCTGATGCTTTGCATTTTTAATATTCATGAGGTTTTATTTAATATATTTACATCGATAAGAGCCTAAACATGGGAAAATTCAAGTTTTTCTCTCATTTATTATGAAAGCTATTGCTAGTTTTTAAAACAATTCTGGTAAAATTAAAGAACTTTAAAGTACATACCATTCCTACATGATTTTCCTACTCAAAATAATCTTGTAGAACTCCAAATACACTTCGAGTTTTAAACCAGATGTTATCTTTAAGCATGTTCTTTTCATCAAGGAGACACAAGTACATACTAAGGCCAAATTTTTAAAGTTATGTAAGCAGTTAAGAATGCACATAGGCTGCTAAGAACACCTTCCAGAGCAGACGGTAGTCTAGGTGCATAAGGAGACAGGGGACCACTGATAAAAACGGTGGCAGGAAGAGTAAAGGATATACAGATACAGCGTGATTGTTTCATCTTTCCTATTTGGATCGTCAGTTGCCTAAATACTTTTCAAATCAATAGATGCATTGCTGAATTGGAACTGGATGTATCTCTTGATCATCAGTACTCACGTATTTATCAAAATTCAGCCAAGAAGTACCATTCACTAAATCTATTTGTAAATACTCAACCAGCAATATTCTCATTAACTCTATTTACTAAGCTCCTAGTTTTTCTTAAAAAATAGCAAATTGATCTTTAAATAATTTAACTAGTTTCAAATATGGACTTTACCACTATAATGATAATTATGACATAAAATAGATTTTCCTTTTAAGCATTAATATTCTGAACGCAATTCAGAAGTTCATTTCTAAGGCAATCAAAAAAGTGACTACAGTAGATTGTTGGTGAATTTTAAATTTAATATACTTTACTAAGAAGAAATAAATGCCTAATTAAAATCAAAGTGAATTATTTCAGATGTTTCTTGTTAAATTAATAAAAAATATTAGAAAAACAGATATTTCTGTTATTTAAAAAGGAAAAATGATAGAAGAGTGAAACAACAATGACAAGGGAGAAGAGTGCAATTTTTAAATTGTTAAAATATTCTTAGCTAAAAGAATGTCTTTAGTTATCTTGAAATGATTCCTATTTATCCATAATAGGGTCAGAACCTCTCACTTATTAATTATATTAAAAATCCCTTAATTATCTTTCTCTCAATTATCTGAACAATTTCAATGTCCAGCATGACATTTAGATAATGAATATGGCATTTTAATGGTATCACTAATGCCCATATGGATTTATTTAGCAGGTACTTAAATCTCTAATTTTCAGGAGTCTTAGAACCTTAAAATCAGCAGGACTATGTATTATCAATTACCACTTTAATCAGAAGTAGGAGAAAATTTTCAAAGGGCAATAGTAGTTAAATTCTCATAACCAGTTTGTAAACCAGTAGACCTTGTATTAAAATGTGAGGAGCCCATTTGCATTGACTCAGGCTTGTGTTAAACGTCATAAAATTTAGATCAGTCCTTTGCACCCAATTATCTTCAGAAAACTGATCAAGCATAGAAATGATAAAAGCCGTAATTTCCTTAATGCATCCATTTATCCATTTTTTTCTTTTTTTTTCCCAAGAACTGCTAATCACTAGGAATACTACAGGCACCTTATACCTTGGTTAACCTATATGCAGTAAACTCTGTGAAAATTAATATTCCTAATCACAATTCTGCCTGTAAATCTGAAGTTATGCCCCACTGATTTGATTGTGACATTGAATAGGTGCAGAGATGCACCCCACTGGAGCAGACTGCAAATCTATGTGCTTGATTTTGGTCTATATAGTGATGCATAGCTTATGTCTAACAAATGTAAAATAAAAAATAACACTGCTATTTCAGTTAGTTGAGATAACCAATAAAATACTTGTAAATGTTTTGGAAATTGAAAATTTTAAAGGAAAAATTAAAAAAAAGTATTTTACAATATGGTAATATATTTATTATTAGATAGAGCTTTATCTTTTTAGACTGTGTTTGAAAACTTGTTTCCTATTTAGGAGACAAGGACATAGAGATTATTAGGCAAATGCATGGCATGCAATGTGCTGTAATTTCAGATAGATGCCAAAACAGTAAAATACTATTTTATTATTTAAAACACTATTTTCTCATTAAAATATAAGACAATGTAGTTTTGTTATCATTACTGTGTGACATCTAGAACACCCCAATACTTAACACATGAGAACTGAACCAGTAGTTACAATTTCTTCAAAGTTACTGTTTCTTGAGGACACAAAACAATGAAACCAGAAACCTTACATTTCTCCCAGTAGCATACTGGTGAATTGTGCTCATTACCTCAGTTTTCAGCTTGATAAGATTTATTTTATGCCAATAATCAGCTAAAGCTAAGAAAAGCTATCCATGGCGATTTTCACGGCCCAACATCTGAATTGTAAATTCCACAAATGGACACCTTCATCTCCTCTGCCAAATATAGAAAACACAGAGATTTCATCAATTAATTTCATTTTCAGTGTTAGCAAAATGCTTCTATTTTTAGGAAAAAATACATGTAATTTTGAACTTTATCTTTTGTAGTTTAAACAACTGCTTCTTAAGTTTGCATAGTACTTATAATCCCTCTCTACAGTCATTTAGGATTGGTACCAGTCTTGTAACTTGGATACATAATTATTAGATATCTAGACTAGATAGCAAAACTGCTATGATAAGTAATGAAATTTACATTATTAAACCACTAATTGACATGAAGAGTAAAAAAGAGAGAAAGTTAGTTAAAAAGACTTGTAACATCTTCTCCAGCAGACATGCTCATTGCTAAATCAAAGAAACCTTACACTGAATAACATGGCAATCTGTTTTTAAGAAGAATACAGTAATCAGAAGGATTATTCTGAAACTTCACATTTTAAGAAGATGTCAAAACATGATGCCTCATACAGGTATAATGCAGTACAGATTTAAAAATGAAGATCTGTAAATTCATTATATATATTTTAATGATATATTTTTTCTTGAAACACATATATGAGAACATTACATAGACAAGTATAACTCTAGATTTGTGCATCCTTTAAATCCAATTTTAAAGAAAAAAAGTCCTATCAGGAAGTCCAATTACATTTAAAAGAATGTTGTAAAATGTGGTGCTTTACAAAGAATAAAAACAACTGACTCTGTGCTCTTCTACACTCAGTATTTTATGGTGAATGTTCCTCTACTCCTCATTAGAAAGGTCTTTTTCCAAACAGCATGAATCGAGACATAGCCTAAATCTTGACTTCAATTTCTCTGGAATTAAACCATTCTCAGCCATCACCACCATGACAGACTGGTGATTGCTTTATTTACAGTGCAAACAGCCCTAAATCCTCGAACCATAAGATTGAACAACATGGCTGGGGGAGATATTACTCACCCTAAGGAGGCATTGCCACTTCAAAACATATTCAGTCAGAGTAACTCCATGTTTTGTTTATTTGTCTTAAGTCATTAAGTGTATTAAGCAGTTTTGTTTTCAGGAACATGAATATAAAGATGATGGGTGATGATAATTAAGGTCCTAAAAGGCTTTCTATGTCACTGCTGTCTTCTATAGTTCAGACAAATGTTACAGTCACACTTAAACTTGCCACTCGAAAGTGTTTGACAAGTGATATTAATTTGTCTTGAGGAGTATCTTCAGATTATTTAGGTTTTTTTATTATTTGCTACATATCAACAATGGAATATTACAAATACAGCAGCTTTTCTGTTTGTGTTTGTAGAATTAATTACTATGATGAGTTTTCTCTAGAAATCAAACTCAAAGATCCATAGCCTTCATTCCTGTTTTTGCTGTGTTCTGGTGTTTGTTGTTAACAATCAAACAACTGATGCATAGCCACATTTTTCTCAAAATCCCAAAGTGCAAATGTGACAACTGCATGTAACTTCTTAGTTGTTTGTTTCTTCTTTGTGCTAGAAGTGTTTCTCACCAAGCATTAGGGCTCCTGACCAGCCCTTTAAGTTGAAATCTAATGGTTATATTCTAAACTCTAATAACTTATTTAAAGAGTGGTTTTGAGCTATTTTGAAGTAATTCATGAGCATTTCTCACTAAATATGGAAATATTTGCTTTTAAAATTACTTCATACAGTAAGTCATAGGTACAGTTTCACAAACCCTTGTAAGAAAAACCCTGAAATTTTTAATTTCATCAAAATGGATATAAAAATATCTGTAGACCTTAAAGCAGATAACACTGATTTGTGTTAGGAGTTGCTTATTTATGGTCTAATTCTCTGTAATGTTTGTTTCTTGCTATTTCCTAACAGGTGTATTTTCACTCAGGCATTCATTTGCGATAAAAGTTATTGAAGACTGTTTTCCACAAAAGTAGGTGTTTAAGGACCAAGAGTATCATAGATTCCCTTGTATGAATCCCTTCCACTTCATAGCAGGCTTCTTTGCTTCATTTATAGGCATCATCCAATACACAAACATGGCTAAATTGACAATCAATAACATTGATTGCCTTTCACTTCCTATTAGTTTTCAGATTATGATGGACATGTCCATGAACACCTTTCACGTGCTTTCTTGAAGAATGCAGACGAACATAGGATGGCATGGCATTTTAGTTGAAAAGGGCACTGCAAGATTGAGGAAGGCAACATTAAACTGGTAGTGTGTCTTTAGATTTTGTGTAAAAGTGGAAAGCTAAGTGAGGTTGCTTTATCTGGAAATTTATGAGGCCTAAATCATATGAAAGCTTTTAAAAAGCTGTGGATTAAGATGAAACAAATGAGTAGGGGTGGACAACAGTAGTATAGTAAGAATAGAAATAAAGCATTAGCAAACTAGTTATTTCTACCTATGACTCTTAGCAACTTCTCTGTTCTCAACTCTTTTCTTTGTTGTGGAGGTCAGTTTTTTCTCTAAAGAACAAACAACTTCTGAAGTGAAGTATCATCCCACACTTTACAGGTGCCAACTAGTGTATTGATGCTGAAGTACAGGCCAGCTTGTTCCCTTGAGATAGAACTATTTTATAGCCCAGTATGCTGAATATTTATTACAGAGCTAAATTGTTTTGTGGAAATGTTTCACATTAACTCCTTATGCTAACACTTCATTTAGGAATACTGGAAATCTACAGCAGAGTGCACATTCCAGCATGATAATTTATTTTAATCCCCATGCAACCATTGTAGGAAGTTTTGTCTCAGCAGCTTTCTTTCTGAAAATGAACAGTACTGAGGTCAGTAATTGCTGGAGTAGCAGCAGGTTCCTGAATCTTAGGATACCAAATGAACAGTTTGCATAAAGGAGGAAATACATTGTGGGAAAAATTAAATGAGGGGATTTTTTTGTTTGTTTTTGAAGGAAGCTTGTATAAACTGGTTTTGTGCACAGAGGAATTGTGGAACATCAGTTTGATATCTCACCTTAAGAGCACAGTACTGTGAAAGGGGGGTTAAAAAATCAAGTTTACTAAGGAAGCAGACTTTCTTTGCCCTCTCTCATTTTTGTTACAAACCTATATACAGTAGCTAGCAGAAAGAAATTGAAGGGATAGAGACACTGTGTTCCATTTCTGAGCTACTAATGGTGGAGAGTTTATTTCTATGCTTGTATTTAGTTAAATTATTGAATCACACTAATCCTCATTATTTATATTAGAATGAAATTTGCTATTGCATGGAATAACATTTTGTTCTTTATTTATGTAAATGGAAATTAAAACACTTGTTATTTTTAAAAAATCACTATACTAGAAGAGAAATGTTTCTTTTGTATAGGTCTGGAGCAGTGAAAATTTTGGTCAAAAATTAACTTTATACTCATTGTACCCAGTTGTACTATTACCTGTATTACCACTTCTACTTCCATAATACCACCCAGTCCTACAGTAATGCAGTACCAAACAATATGCCATTTTATCTTCATTGTACTTTGAATTTCTAGAAGTGAAGCACTGCTATGTAGAGTATGTAATTCTTTGATAATGCCTCACATATTATCAGCAAGTTTGACTTCTATCTCAGGTAACTAAGTCCTAAAAATATTTGACCTTAATAGGAAATAATGTACTGGCTAATTAGGAAATCCTACAGTAAGATGACTTCCTAATAAAGAAAAACCTGGAACTGAAACTCTGTCTTGTCTGGCTACCCATAGGAAATGCACCACTAGTGCTCATAAAACTATGCACTAGATAACAGCATTGTTCCATGATAGAACTCAGTTAAAAAAAAACAGATTTGTCAGGAAAAAAATAACTTAAAGGCTATGGCTTAAATATTAAATATAAAATCATTTTGCATGTTTCCCTAACAACAAATGATTGCTTCTTTTGAACCAAGCTTCTTACATGCATTTGGCCATCTGGTTCACTATACTCTTTCCTTGACCAGGTAAAGTTGAAGTAATCATACATATTTGAATACAGAAGATCTTATGAGAACATGAGCTAGTATTACATGAACGATGGTAGTGAGTGCACTAAAAAATGCAAACATTTCTCAACGATGAATGCTTTCAAAATGTAAGCTTCTGCCTTTTCTCACAGAGACCACCCCTGCAGCCTTCCTATGGCACTACCAAAACCTTGGCAAGTACACCCACTACAATACTGCATATACAAATCTAACTTGACAGTAAGAGGAAGATCAAAGAATACATGACAGGTGTTAGTCGTGTCAGTTGATGTTCCAATGGAAGGTTATTGAAATTGATAGCAATCAGAGCATTATGAAGAGTAAAGTACAATAGAAAAGTAACCAGTATAGATTTATTCTGAAATGAATAGATTTCATAATGATGTTAGCATCTGTAGGCATAATTTCTGATTTTCATTCTGATAGGCTTCTTTTTCCTGATATTCCCACTGTTATGCAAACTTTAATGCTTACAAGCTTACAAGCAGTTTTTACTATACAAAACGTATATGAATGTTCAAAAGGAACTGTCAGTAGTCATTATGGTTCTGGCTGTGAAAGCATTTCTTCTTGGTTAGACCTATGTAATGCCATAAGATCTTACTAAATTATCTGGGACTTTCTACAGGAAACTGCAGGTAAAAAAAAAAAAAAAAGCCACAAGAAAAATCAAGATTTTACCAAATCGATACATATCATGTGAAAAAAGAGCCAGGTATATGCTTTCTTGTAGGTTTCTCTGTATCCTTCCTATACCTTTCATCTATTTACTGGTTTTTTAGATCTTCCTATACTTTGGAACAGAGACCTTGTTTGGTGATTATGTCTTAGGTGCTTTACCATGTGAGTGTCTCAAATGAAAGCATAAAACTCAGCTTAAAACCTTAATGCCTTAGCCAAAGGGATACTTAATGTTTAAAAGATCACTTAAAAGATCACTGTATGCACATAATGGAGCAGAACTGCAGACATTTTGTAGACAGAGTGAAATAAGGAAACCAATAATTTTTTAATCTTTATTTTTGTCTTCTATCATTAGATTGCCTGTCATCTACCTTCCAGATTCAACACATAGTTCCCAGGAACATGGGAAAAGAGCAGAAAGCAATGATCAGCACCTGCAAGCAGGTAGACAATGCAGTGAGAGTATACATACTTTTTGCAAATACGCGTCAATAAAACTCCAGAGCTTTGGGGTTCTTTGAAAAGATTGAAAAAAAGAACTGCAGCAGAAGGATGCTGTAATCCACAGGCAACTGAGATGGATCAGGCATTTATAAAATGCAAGCCATGACCAAACAGGTAATCCCCATTTCCCAGGTGCTGAGTCAAAAAAAAAAAAAAAAATGGAAAAGGCAAAAAAAGAAGCAAAAAATGCTTTTGCTGACTCAGGAAGAACAAATGAACGAGTTGGGTAATTATTATCTGTTGATTGCTAAGTCTAATGCTTACATTCTGATTTCTGATCCTCAAAAGAGAGGCATAGCAAAGACTGACATTTTTCAATTTTAGCATGAAATGTATCATATATCATTATGCACACATTTTTATAGATGAATTTACTTGTAAATACCTGTAGACTAATATTGGTACTATCTTGCTCTAAGAATACAAAATCTTACCGGGGCTGTTAATTTAGACTCTTGTTTAAGAAGTTTAACACTGCCTGTCTGTGGTGTTTATAGGTCTTGCGTTTAGGGTCCAGCTTTTACCACTGATTCTAACGCAAAAAAAAACCCATATCAGTGTTGATTACTGGCAGCCCCTTTCACTACCCCAGCAGCTAATTTTACAGCCAACATGCTTAAATGAAATAAAAGTAATTGTATTTCCCTGACACAGTTCAAATTATCATCTGGGGGAGTGAGGGGGTGGGAAAAGCTTAACCCTCAAACAATGATCTACCACTAGAAGAAAATATCCACAAGGCTTAAAACATTTCAAAAGTCATTGAGGTTGTATCTTACACAATTTTGATGTGAAATGTGCTGTTACACATTTTGTTTAGATTAACAGTAACTGTTCCAGTATCTGAAGGGGGCATACAAGGATGCTGGAGAGGGGTCCTTCATTAGGGATTGTAGTGATAGGACAAGGGGTAATGGGTTCAAACTTAAACAGGAGAAGTTTAGGTTAGATATAAGGAAGAAATTCTTTACTGTGAGACTGGTGAGGCACTGGAATGGGTTGCCCAGGGAAGCTGTGAATGCTCCATCCCTGGCAGTGTTCAAAGCCAGGTTGGATGGAGTCTTGGGTGACATGGTTTAGTGTGAGGTGTCCCTGCCCATGGCAGCGGGCTGGAACTAGTTGACCTTAAAGATCTTTCCAGTCCTAACTATTTAATGATATTATGATTCTATGAACATTGACATAAATTTCAAATTAGCATAGTAACATATAATTTGTATTTATACTGATTTCATTTATTTTAAAACACTGGAGTTTTCAGGATGGAATTAGTGTGGATGAAAAAGGAAATTACCCCAGATGGGAAAAAAAAAAAAAATCAGTATTTAAAAGGTTAAGGAAAAATACAGTATATGTTGATGCTTTTTAATATTTTTGGATACCATTTCAAAGGAAACATCAAAATACCTCTATGGGCTAGCACACTAAGGAAGAAGACGGCTGCTCTTGATTTCTAATGCCTGAAGTCAGGTCAGGAATACCAGCTGTGATAAACTGTAAACCAAGTATGTATAGTTTGACAAGCCAAGCAAGGATTTGCTTTCTGGAGTGTTTTAAATCTTTTGTTCTTTAGTTCTGTCCCTCAAAACCTCAAAGTTAGCTAAACACAGCCCAAGATCAGGTATGAGGTTTGTAGCAACACTAGAGCTTGTGCTGAATTTTGTGTGCACATTATCTCATCCTAACTATTTAGCTGCTGAAGCTAAGAAGAAAATGTTGAACACCATAATCTTTATTAGGGAGGAGGAATATGAATGCTCAGCAGTAACACTATATTACCAGTAATTTAAACATGCTTTCCTCTCAAAAATGTTTTTAATATCTACAGATAGATTACAATAATTACAGTCTATTAGGTTCTTTTATTATTTAAATCTTGCACTGTGATAAAAGAATAAAGTCATTAAATGTAATTATAAAGAATTTAGATAAAGAAATTATTTGGAGAATAAGTGTTTCTAAGAACAAAACCAGTAGTTTATCTGAGTATTTTCCATATAAAAGAAAGCTTTTGTGTTATTACTATATTTACTCATGTACTACCTTATAATTGCCAGTATTACTTTTAATTCTGTTCTGTAGTGCAATGGTACCATTTCCTTGTGAAGGGATATTATATTAGCAAAGATGGTTTCTAAAATGTTTAAATTAAAGTTTTCAAAAAATATATACAGTTGCACTTCTCATCTTCTTGCTGGAGATATATAGAACCATACATGGTATGTTGTTTGCTTTGTTAAACACATCTGTGTCCAAGTACTCAGCAAGTACATGTAGCCAAATATAAAGGACAACAATCGACAGCTTTAACAGTTTTGGTACACTGGGGAGACAGGATGTAGGACTTATGCAGGATCTTAGTGTCCCACACATCACTTCTGAGCAAAATCACATTCCCAAAATTCAGCTACTAGAAAAGAGACTGAAGGAGAGTTCTGCCACAGCATTTATGAGTTATCTATCTTAGGCAATCAGTATATGGGAAAACCTGAAAGGGACTTTGATAACCATTGACATTTACACAGGATTCCTAATTTTAGCAGCAAGGTTTTGATGCATTGTCACCATTTTTAAAATAACCTCTGTACGCTTCTTCCTCTTACATATGCTTTTGAAAATTCACTCACAGATATCTAGGAAAAGTAAGGTCATCTGCAGTTAGTAAGTTTTTGTGACATATTTCTATTTTTACAACATTAGATTAAAAAAAAAAAAAAAATCATTATTTTATGGTGGGTAAGCCCTGGACTTTTTAAGTCAATGACAAATAACTTATTGTTCTTTTAATAGTACCAGAATTTGACTCAAGTTCAGGAAGATGCTCTAGGCCTTTATATTTTTAACATAAGAATATAAGTAATTAAGACTATCCAGATTACTATGCAGGAAATAAAGCAACTTCTTTAAATAAATAATAAATAATTTCTTTCTCTCACCTATTGTTTGCCTTTAGTGTTGAAGCTATGCTCCTGCAAAATAATTTTAAAAGTGAAGGCAGCTTCTGTTTGGTGTTCACTTCATCCACTTACATATTTATCACCTTTTTGCAGTGCAAACAATAGAATATTTTAAAACACCATTGTTTAATGACAGTGTTCATACATAGCTCTGGTAAAACATAATAATTTATATATTATTATTAAAATTATAAAACCTTAAAGAAATCATATTGAAAAAGCTACAAAGCTCTGGATCCTGAAATGCACTCACGAAATATTGTTTCTTGTAGAGTCACGTCTTCTTGTGTCTTTATCTCTAAGTGTCTGTGAAGAAGACTAGAGTAGACTGAGGAAAGCACTGACCAGTCTTGGCTAAACATACCTGTCTTCCCTATGCTTGACTTTACTTTCCATTCAGATAAAAGTGATTATTTGGGAACATTTAAGTATTTACCTCTAGAAGGCTTCAGTGAACTTACTGGGATATAAAAGAGGTACAAAACTTTCCCTTGTGCCCTTTGAAGGAAATTCCTGGGGGCTGAGCTTTGTGTAAATCAGGGGTAAAGGTGGCTTATTAGTGGGGCTGGTATAAGCAAAGCACGTGGCCAGTGATTTGGAGAGATGACATAAGGTAAAATGCTTTTGCCTTTCCTAGATGAGCACTTCCACTGCAATCAGCAGGAATTATATATGTGCTTATTATTATATTTAGATTTCTAGTGCTTAAATCCATGCATGTAAGCACATGTGGAAATTCCTTGTGGCAATGCAACATTTTGCCACCTTTCTTTCAATGCTGTTTTGGTTGTGTAACTTTGATTGCTTTCTTAAAGATCAGTCATTCTTAATCAACTCTATTTATATGATTATTTAAATGATACCTAGTTATACAATTAGTAAAAGTGTTTAGTCATCATCTGTTTTGAACATTGAATTCCAATTTGCAAATTGAACATGTCTACCTTATGGATATTTAAACATCTTTCTCAGGCACATGTCCCCTGTTTTTTATGGTTTTACTAAACCATGAAAAAAAAGACAAAAATGACAAAAATGAACATACTTCTTGGAGCTTTGATGAAAACCTATCATCTATGAATATAGTAAACAAAATTACAGAATAGGGATGGGTCATAATACTCATGTATATTATACTTCCCACCTAGACACCGTGATTCACAATCCTGATGCAGAACTCCTGCCAAATTGACTTTGTTTCAGAACTGCATAAAAGTGCCCTTATAATGACTCAAAAATTAAAGTCTAAATATTTTGATGAGGATAGTTTCATTACATTAGGCACAGTTTAACTTATTACTCAGTGTAAATGAGACTAGGGTAAGTTGAACCCACTCTATTTCCACTGTTTATTAGTCTTGAATCTGATAAAATACTTAGCATTGATCACTGAGGATGTTGAAAATCCACACAAAGAAATACAGGCTGTAGATGCTAAACAATTAGAATTTTTTCTGCAAATGTACTGCATTTCAGAGGTTAAGTGGGTAAGGGAAAAAAACGCACAGAATATTCACCTTTGAGAGTAGATAGAAAATCTGGTTCTCAATGTAATCATGTCCAAAAATTGTTCTGTTTTCACAGCTGCATGCCACTGCACACCATTTTAAACTTTGCATTTTGGCACTGGGAAGGAACAGAAGGTTAGAACGTGTGGAACAATATGATTCCCTCACCTCCTTGCCAATAGTGGAATTAAAAGAGGCTTCACAGAGGCTGGACTCTGAAATTAATTAAGCATCCTTTTAAAGGGGGTCATAAGAGGGAAGAACTTCCATTCTATTCCTGTGTCAGCTTCTTTAAGTACTGTCATTGGCTGGGAGAGAAAGGAAGTTGAGAGTGAGCAGACAGGTGTGCAGTTCCATTCTGTTTGCTGACCACAGCATACAACCCAGAGAAGAAAGAGGTAAGAGTAATTTATCGAAGGTATAACCCAGCTATAAATCACTGTTTCCCAGAACTCAGGAGACTGGGATGATACATATCCAGAGCTCTTCTTGGGCTGGCTTCTGCAGTGGTACAGTCCAAGGCCCTGTGCTTTATGACTGTAACTGAAAGTCTCAGTCTACCCCTTAAGGCATTATTGGTAAATTATTGAAAATCTGACAATAACAAAATCACTACTGTTTCTGAGTTGGCCCTTGTTCTAAAGGTGGAACTGTCAAGGTAATTTTTATCTTATGCTTGTATACAAAAATTAGCATACAAACGTAAGATAAAAAACTACTTTGTCTTCTGCTGTTAAAAAGTCCAGCTGACAAAAGAATTGCTTCAACTTTACTTCCAGCAATATTTTCTGAGCCAACTTGACCATTTCCCCTTTTGATATGAAAGTAATTCTGTAAAGGGGATTCACTGAACCAGAAAACATACATTTGGTCTCTCTGATTTCTAGCATTCACAACCAATTGAATGCTTATAGAAGTCAGTGAAAAATAATCCCATTTGATTCACTCCTCATTTTAAGTCATTTACAATACAGAGTATACTGACTAGCACTTTCTTGTGCTATGTGAAAGTATTAAGTTTTGACTCACAAAGACAGCTGTGAGGAAAAAAGCTCTAAATATTGTTGAAAATGCATGCCTTTGCTCCCTTTCTAAAGAGGAATGAAGAATTTAGTTCACACCAGAAATGATACAAAGAATATTCTTCCAATTCATTTTTTATTCGATCAATCATAAACTAAGATCTTGGAAGCAGAATCTCCTGTGTAACCACTGTCCTCATAAGACACTACATTTTTTGTATGTTCCACTGCAAAGAACACGAGTATTTGTTTTTCTCTGCTTAATTTGTTCAGAATACTGACTTCTAAGCTTTTTTTTTTATGGGTTACATAGTATCTCTTTTCAAAGCAGACCAGATCTTCCTCTATGTGCAAAGCTGATATACATGAAGTCAAATTCCATAGCATCAATAAGGGCCAGGCATCAGCTGGGAAAGGGAAATTAGCCCCTGATTCTGATGCTGTTCTTCTAGTTTACGTAGATTTCTCATTGAACTCAAAGAGTGATTTCAAACAGAGCAGAATATCTTTGAGAAATACAACTATGAATTGAGGCAGAGAAGAAACCCAAGATCTAAACATGATAGATATCTGAACAAATTAACTTCAGAACACTGGCACAACAATACAAGAATGAATCTCAAAGAGAACTAGAAAGCTTGACTGATCCTGATATTGTGCAAAGGAATCATTTTCCTTTTCTTTTTTTTTTTTTTTTAATGCCCTGTGTTCAGTTAATACACAGAGGCTGTGAGAAATTATGAACTAGCCCATAGCATCATTTAAAAAAGTTACTTAACTCAGATCTTTGCTGCAGCTTTCTGGTATACAGCCACAGTTGGAGAGATTGCAGTTGCAGAGATCATGGAGAATATTTATATTCAGTCATGTGCTTCTGTATTTACAGATATCTACTCTGGGATTTATCATTCTGTATCTTTCCTCAGAATTATTTTGATGTTCTGTAGGTTTTGTATGGGTAGCTGTGTTTGTCAATCTTGTTACTTTTTTAATGTGTTTTTCTAGACATTTCAGAATCAGAACATTTAATATCCCCATAAGAAACCAAGATTTAAAAAAAATATTTGTAAGGAGTTGGCAGTAATGAACATGGAGCAATCCCAGGCACAGCCACAGGTTGGGCAAAGAAAAGATTCAGAGCAGCCCTGCGGAAAAGGACTTGGGGGTGTTGGTTGATGAGAAAATGAACATGAGCTGTCAGTGTGCACTTGCAGCCCAGAAAGCCAACTGTATCCTGGGCTGCATCAAAAGGAGCATGACCAGCAGGTGGAAGGAGGTGATCCTGCCCCTTTACTCTGCTCTCGTTGAGACTCCACTTGGAGTATTGTGTGCAGTTCTGGTGTCCTCAACATAAAAAGGACATGGAACTGTTGGAACAAGTCCAGAGAAGGGCCCAGAGGATGATCAAGGGACTGGAGCACCTCCTGTATGAAGACAGGCTGAGAAAGTTGGGGCTGTTCAGGCTGGAGAAGAGAAGGCTGCGTGGAGACCTCATAGCAGCCTTCCAGTATCTGAAGGGGGCCTATAGGGATGCTGGGGGGGGACTCTTCATTAGAGACTGTGGTGACAGGACAAGGGGTAATGGGTTAAAACTTAAACAGGGGAAGTTTAGGTTGGATATAAGAAGGAAACTCTTTCCTGTGAAGGTGGTGAGGCACTGGAATGGGTTGCCCAGGGAGGTTGTGAATGCTCCATCCCTGACAGTGTTCAAGACCAGGCTGGACGAGGCCTTGGGTGATATGATTTAGCATAAGGTGTCCCTGCCCATGGCAGGGGGCTTGGAACTTGATGATCTTAAGGTCCTTTCCAACCCTAACGACTCTATGAGTCTATGATTCTATGATTCTATAATAAACCACAAACTGAAACATTAAAGCAAAAATATGAATTAGAGTCATGAGCTCTTGGAAAACCTGCCCAGGCAAGCCAATGTTTAACTTTCAAAACTCATGATTTTTTGTGAAATCATTAATTTATTATGATTACCATTAATCTTCCAGAATTTATCTTCTCACTAATAATGATACCCTGTTCACCAACTAAAACTTCTCAGGGAACCTGTGAGGACTTTTTCTTTCTTTGACCAGCACTATAAGACTTACTTGAACCAATAACAAATGTAGTAGCCATTATGTTCTCCAAGCCACTATGCAATGACTAGTTGTGAAAACTTTCCATTAGTTGTTGCAGCTGGTTACCTGAAAGACACACTCAGTGCTCTCTTTTCTGTTCTTATTGTTGTCATTCTTAGTCTAAAATAAAAGTGATTTTAGGCTGAAAGTGTGTGGATGGTTTTTGTGCATGAATGAAACAAAATTCCAAGTAATCTTGCACCATGTACAGGGTCATTTTTTGGTGATACTGGCTTCTAACTGAGATTTAGTCAAAAAACATTTGTTGTTTAACAATAGCAATAATTCATACATTGAAAACAGCAAGGAAGTTTGAAAAGCTTTCAGATCAGCAATGCTTGTTTGTTGTTTTTTTTTTTTTGTATAAAGTAATTCTTTTGGCAAGACATTTTTACTTTAGTCAGAAGCATTAGGCAAATATCACAGACAATGAAAAAAGGCGTAACAATTACAGGCCAAAACATAAGCATTACTTTAAATATTTTTAACTTCTTTTTTTTGAGGACAAATAATTGGATATTCATATAAAAAATGAAAAGAAGCGTTGATAAGAACAGCTGAAGCAAAAGAATATGAAATGTGAAAGGTTAGATTAGTCCACTTTGTGACAAGAAAATTTTGTATGTGATTTTGTACTAAGGTTAATATCATCTGAGCAGTAATACAAAAGCATAGCCACACATCCATACTTAATCACATACTGATAATTTTCTCTCTTATATTAACAACAGAACCAGTATCAACAATATGACACTGGGGAAAATGTGCACATTAAACCTGAAATTATTCTTTTTGGAATAACTGTGACAATTATAATGATGAAATAAGAGAGGTAGAGTGGCACAGCAATGCTCTTTACAGAGAAATGAAGCCTGTTCTTCAATTATTTCTTGATTTCTCTTTTTTTTTTTCTCCTAAGATATACTACATATAGAGGTATAATTGCTAACAGCTTGGTTATGAAAGCAAAATAAATTATCTACAGCTGTGTAAATAACAGTGATTGAACCACAAAATAAGAGAAAAATCAAGTCTGGGTCAGGCAGAAAAGGAAATTTTAAAAATCTGGATTAATTTAAACAGACTCCAAAAATATTTCAGTGGGGTTGATGGAAACAAAGTGTTTCATAAAAAAAACAAACCAAAAAAACAAAAACCAAAAAAACAAAACCAAACCCCAAACAAACAAAAAAACAAACCAAAAAGCAACCCTCTGTAAAACACTCCCATCTATTTTCAAATTTATACAAAATTGTATAGGTACTGTCTTATTTGGCAAAAAAGAAATAAAATCACTCTCCTATATAATTCGTGTTTCTTTATATTCTTATTTCAGATCATTTTGAGTCATGAGAAAGCACATCTTTTGCACACAATCTTATTTTGTATCCTTTCTGAAATAGGAATTTCTGTCTTCCTATGGAATAATATAATTGCAAATATCATCTACATCCTGTCAGAATGCATTTCCCTCGACAGTTAGACATTGCCACAATTATCCATTATGTTGGCATGTCAGTTTCTTTTGAACTATACGATGCATCCAGTTGCTACAGCTGTTTCCAAATCATCAGACAGTTTTCTTGCTTAATGTGGTCCATGGAGGGCAGGAATAAATTATCCTGGTTCAGGGATCCGGAATGTATCTACATTGCAAGATTATCAGGTGTGGTATTCATACTGTTGCTCAGCATTACATCTGAAAGGCATTCAGAAATTGGAGAACTGAAAACGACAGGGCTAAACTGTAAACACCCTGGTAGCAATGCTAGTTATAAAAAAGAGAATTGACTTTCCATAGGAAAATGTCCTTACAGTTCCTTACTTTAATGATCCTAGTCATCCTAGCTTGTATTAGATGAACAGGAAGGGACACAATGCAAGCTGGGTTGTGCCAATGCTGTCTTTAGTTCTCTAAAAACTGGCACCAGAGAGAAAAGTCTTCCTGTGCTCAGCAATGTATAGTTCTAGGGGATCTTGGAGTGCAAAAATGTGTATTAAAAACTCAGAAAGATGACCAAAGAAAACCTCTGAGGGTGCGGGGGGGGGGGGCAGGGGGGAGAAGAGGAGTGGTGAAAAATCTTTTGCCAGTGATCCTGAGAGCCAGAGAACATAAAAGCAGCCTCAAAGCCTAGAGCTTAAAACATAACATATAGGCTCCACACAAGCCTGGGACCTTAAAAAATCATGCATCCAAGCACATGGGACCTATTCTTAGAAGCTGACTGAAGGTTCTCTGCAGGGGAAACTAGGCTGGTCTTGAGACATGGGAATTCTACCTTGTATGTGATGGAATCAGATTCCTAGTCCTTACTCTGTTGACTGAATCCCATGACTTTGATCCTCTCCAAAAATAGTATCTATATTTATAGAAAAAAGAATATACCTATTTCCCCCTCTAATAACTCAACTATTAATTACTTCAACAAAAGATTCTGTCTTAAACACAATCTTTTCAATTTGCTATGAGAAAAACTTATATTTCTTCTCTAGTTTTTTAAATAATCCAAACTAGTATCTGATATCATAGAAGCATAAGGTATTGTATTAGATGATTTAAGGAAATTAGATTTAATTAGATTTAAGGAAACAGAAGAGTTCAGAGTGATTGAAGTGTCACTAAATTTTGTTTAACCAACTTTTGCTAACTTTTACTGAGATTTATGTTTGTTTATCCAAGACCGAAACATACAAAAAGCATAATCTGACTGTAATACTAAATACAGGTGCTCCTTACAGGCGTTCAGAATGCCAATTAAATTTTGCAAATTTTACTTATTCTGCCACGAATTCATAGAAATGCTACAATATGCTGTTTTACGTGAAACTTTGCACCCGAGAGAGAAACGAACCTGATTTAACAAGCATGTTTGATCCTCCAGAGTACTTGTGCCATGGTATTTAAATCACAAATGTATTTGCATTCTCCTGTATAAGTTTATGATCTTGTATCAGACTTTGCATTTAAAATTAATGAGCTAAGAGATAACCTTCTAGAATTTTATCATGTCATCTAATGACATCTCTATGGCCTACATATGATCTCTTTGAATGAGTCAGTCTTTGTTCAGTAAGATCCGTCTGATGAGAGTGGACATTTGAGGCAAAAGAATACACTGAGGGACAGTGTCTCAAAACTGCTGACTATATATATGAATAACTTTGAGTTTGTGTTAGACAATTATCCATGTAAGGGAGATATTTTATAACAGCTGGATAAAATTGGGTTTGCCTTTTTAATAATTTTGTTCTTTAAATACTTCCTTTATATATATATATATAAAAAATGATTGTGAAAGTGTGGCAGCAGAGATATTCTAAATACCTGCAATACTGGATCAGCTTTCAGTCTTGGAAACACTTCTTTTAAAATGGTATTTCTTCACCATGTGTTGAAGTAAAAGAATAAAGTATACATTTAATCTGGTTTTTGGAATTAAGATTTTTTTATTCTTCTGTCTTAAACTGTACTGAGGTGGTCACCAGGGTTTTATATGTCGTAGAATCAACCTGCCTTTGTAATCAAGAACAGAATCATATGCTTTGTACTGTACTGCATACTACACATCAGAAGTTGCCTTTGAAAACAGATACTATAAAATATTAAGAGCTGATGGACTTCTACATGATATGCAGCAATGTGGCAACTTAACATGTCACAACATAAACAATGAAAACTGCATATATTGTATTCTAGATCAGTTATTTTCCTTCCTTGATCTTTAAGTCCCAAAGGAAGATTTAGACATAAGCTACTAATGTTGGTAAAAATTCAGTAAATCTGTCACTTATTTAGAATCAGTGTTTCCTATTGAAAATGGCCATACAAAATTATGTCCAGTAGTCTTATACAAAATCCTGGAATTAAGCCTTAATATTCACTTTTTCTTTGACACCTATGCTTTTATTAAATTCTTGGTTTTGTTCAGTTCCCCAGCAACAATAATCCTGTACGACCTTCTCTCTTTCAAGCTATCAAGAATTTTTTGCACTTGGCCTAGAATTTTTTTCCTTTTGTTTTCCTGAGAGAATATTTTTAAGCCTTTTGGTAGTCTGCGAATGTGTGACACTACTATAGAAAACAGTGCTTACTTTGAGTAAATTTTGCTTTATAATAGAAATAACTTTTATTTTAACCCCAAATTTCTACCTCCTAATTTACATCAAGTAGCTCATCTACTTGTTGACAAAAGCTTTGTGGGGATGGAGAGGTAACACATATTCTACTGAAGCTTTAGAGTTCTGATCATGTAGCCATCTATCCTCAGGAAAGGCAGCTTTTGTGGAAGACACTTGTACATCTGAGTCTTGATGGCTTCCTGTGAACTACAGAAAAAGGATGCATATTTCCACTTTCTCAAGCATGTATGTGAAACAGAAAGCAGCCAGCTCAGGACACAGGAAAACACAGGTGACATCAGGACACAGAAATGTGGACAGCTAGCCAGGCTTCATTTGGGATTTTTCATTATTTTCTATGTCTGTTTAACATTTCTTCAGTTTTTCCTGTGCATCCCTGAGGTCCTTTTTATATTTTGTTAGATTTCCATCTTGCCTTTATACAGGGAATATGTGGGGGGTAGTGTTTCATTTTGTTTTCTTTTTTGTTTATGTTTGGTGGTTTGGTTTGGTTTGGTTTATCAGGTTTTGGTTGGTTTTTTTTTTTTTCTTTGAAGGGTTCAATGAGGTTTGAAAAATTTATTATGTAGTGTACATTACTTACCTGAAATATATAATATTCTCATAAGCCCTCCTTAACCATTCAGTGTATATTTGTGAAACCTAAAGAGTAATTTGAAACTTAGATATGATATGGCAGAAATGAAAAGTGGCAGAAAATTGATGAATGAAGTTAGGGTACTGGGATTTTAGCTACTTCTATATAGAAATAAATTCATATTTTGAAAAAATAAGTGCTGTGCAACAGAACACCAAGAGAAATGCTTTTCACTGCAGTACAATTCTCTTTTTGTTCTTGTTTTCCTCCTCTCAGCTTCAGAGAGTTTTAAGGGAAGCTGCCACATGTTTCTACCATATGTCTTGTTCTGTTCTGCCTTAATTCAGTGGATAACGTATCAGCCAGTCTTCATTTTTACTGTGTTTGTACCTCAACAGCAACGTATGGAAAACAGGTTTATGAATTTTCTGACTTTCACAGTATTATCAATGGCACTGGCTGCACATTTCTGTAGCTAGTAGATGAGCCCTAAAATTGCTGAGAAACATAGAAATAGGCAGTGGCAGTGTCAACAGACAATGGTTTGTTATGGGAACACATTCTCTCCAGTGCTGTATCTAAATTCTTCAGATCAATATGTGATTTGTGGTTCTTCACATACTCAATTATCTCAGGTTTTGAAGATGTTGCCTGAAGACAGAAGAAAGAGTATTGATTTGTCTTTAATATTTTTTGAAAGTGGTGCTCGAAACAATTTTGACTTTAAATGTCATGTTTTCCCATAATTATTTTGATCAAATAAGTATAGCATTTGATAGTTACAGGCATGGGTAATTTTGCCAGTTTTTACAGAAAACATTGCAGGATCTTTGAAGAAAATAGTTGTTTAATCCTTTCTCTTTTCTCCCTTGCTTAGAATGGAAGACAAGTGATAGTTATAGTACAGTGATCTAATGTAGCCCTAACACACTGATACATTTTGAACTTTTGTGTTGTATGTTTAACGCCAGCAAAGATGAGGGTGATGAAACACTGCAGAGCACAATCAACAGAGGACACTGAAAACTGGGCATTAAATCACTGATAGTAGTTAAATATATGGCAGTGTTTACTGTTTGCTTTTTGAGAGTGAGAAATACGACAAATGCTGCAGTAAATGGAAGCATACATGCTGAGATAAATAGCTATTTTCAGTTCTGCTATTCCACAAGTGCAGTCAAAAATACTCTGAAAGAGTTTCTTTAAGATGATTTGGGAGATAGGGGATCAGAAGAGGAAATAGTGTTTCATTACTCCTTTCTTCAAATATAGAAGGAGCAAACATGACAGTTATCACCACCCCTTTAAATAAAACTTAATTCATTTTACACTGGTATGTGCATAGACGTCTGCTGCTACTTTTTAAAGTTTTCCTCCCTTAGATTCTGTTTTTATTCCTGGTTGGAAAGATTTTGAAGAGCCAGGTCAGTGACTATGTTTTCTGCAGTGACCTACTGCTCCCTTACTGGTTTGTGACATAGGAGCCTCATGGCCACAGTGCATCAATGTGAACTGTATATAGTCAGGTTAAAGGATCTTGTAAATTGAGTTTTTCAGAATGGCTTGTCCATTCTAGAAAACAATGAAAAAAATTAGCTTAAATAACCCAAATTGTTTTATTAAAAGATCTTACGTAAGAAGATAAGATTCCTACTTCATTTATTTTGTTTCTATAATATGGCATGCAAGTGAACACTTGCCCCCATCATACTTTGTGCTGAAGTTATAGCCATTTAGGTTGTAAGTGGATAACACCACTATAATTATGAAAAAGGATTAACATTATTTAACATTATAAATTATTTTCCTTGGTTCAAAATTCCCTCAGCCTCTTTTTTTGGTTGGAGTCCGATCTGTCTTCAGGTGTCACAGAAAGATGGGAAATGATGGCATTTTTGCTCCTGCTCAGCTGCAGATAAGCCAGTGCAAGGTTGGAGATGCAGAAGGATACTTCACTGCCTTGGGAAGGCAGCTGCAAGTAATAATGCAGATAGAACTGCAAAGCAGGGGAAGATTCCACCTATAACCCACTCAGTTTTGGACCCTATTCAGGAAAACACTTAAGCACACATTTCCTGCTCCTTATTATGTCCCACTGGAACTTAAGCACGTGCTTAAGTGTCATCTGGTGCAGGAATGCTTTACCAAACAAATGCATCAGAGAAATAGACTTTCCCTACCACCACCCTGCTCCTTTCTGCCTTCCTGCCTGGTGCTTCTGTCAGCACAGCTGCAAGGATGGAGTTCATCTGAGCACGCAGGCAATTACTTGCACCTGAGGATCACCATATCAGACAACAAAACAATGTGTTTCCCACAGTTTTGCTTAATGACTGTGCAGTCTACTCAGGGCTTAATGAGGTAAAAGAGAAAAGCTGTTGGTAGCTTCTGCTTATTTTATATCAACAATTAACTTCCATTGTTCTTGATCTGTGTGAATGGGTTGAATCTTATGAATTTAAAGGTATACTCATTTGACACTAATGCCTTACATTTCATCCATGCTATTATTTTCATGCTGAACAGAGGTTATTTGCAAACATGCTCCTTTTCACTTTGCATCTTCTGTTCTTAAAAGTCTGAACTGAATGCATATTGAACTAAACACTGTATATTCCACATTACTAAGCATTCCTGCCTTGATTGCTTGCAAGCAGTGATATGAAGCAAAGGAAGCTCAATTTTTACTCTTTCCTGGAGGGCTAGTTCTACTGGAGATGCTAAATCATTTAAGTACTATACATATAATCCATAGAAATGTTTTAATGGTTAAAGAGAACTGGGAAAATGGGCTGTACAGCCGAGGTGTGCTAAGTGTAAGGACATCACCTTTCTTCTTTGTCCGGTTTGGTCAAAACAGTTTTTTCAATGCACACAAAGGTTGTAGGAAGAAGCTTAATTACCAAATCTGATTCCTTCTGTTCATAATAAAATCTTTATTAAATAAGCACTGGAATAGAGCTAAATTAATCATGAGCAGCCAGACCCACCAAAGCACTTATGCGCAACACAAAAAGCTGCAGCACATAACAGTTAGGCATCTGCTCCCTGTAGCTCCTCCATGCCCTGAGCCAAGATGCCCAGGATCCTGCTGGATTTTATGGAGGCAGTTGGACCTTTTGGAGTGAGGCTCATAATGGGTTGACAGCTGAGGTGGAAAATGCTAACATTAGTAGTGAGAAATTGCTGGGGACAAAAGAAATGAATCTTAACCTGGGTCCTTCTTGAAGATCAGGGAGATTCTAATGGAGTAATGGATAATAAAGATGCCATGGAGGGTGGAGCACATCTGTAACCCTTCAGACACAGAAGGGATCTGCATGACACCTGCTCAAGAGTCCCTTAAAGCTCATCCTTGTACAAAGTGTGTAGTAGATCAATAAAAAAAACACAGTTCCTCACTGTCTGCTGCAGCCTCGCTCATCTAGAGAGCAGTGAGGTGCAGCAAGAGCAGGAGCTGTCCTGCTGCGAGGTTGTAAGCTCAGGCAACACAGTGTGTGCTGCCAACTGCATCAGGGATTTCTTCCTTAGAACAGGGCAGTGACCTAAATTCTACATTTGCTCATCTGAAAAAAAATGAAAATAATGACTACATTTACCTCAGATGCTAACTAAATGCTATTTTTTTTTTCGTGAGTACTCTACCCACCATACCATAAGCCAAAACCAAACTTGATTTTACTTTCCTTTCATCTCTGTTTAGTAAACACCTGCAGCTTAGTTTTGCTCAACTATTCATCACTTTTCTACTCTCCTACATTTCTGTTTTTTTGGCTTAATCGTGACTTGAACTATTTCAGTCATCAGTTCTTGAACATCACAGAGAATAAAATGCATATTGAAATTCAAACTGCATATTTAAACCACTTGGAATTAACAGACTGAGTATTAATTACTGATTTCCATGTAGATGTATATTTGTATATATTTACACCTATTTACCTACATACATTTATTTATATAAATATATATATTCATTTGCATATGGCTATAGTATGACTAGCTGGTCTTAAAATGCTTAACTGTAAGCAGAAATTCACAATAAATATTATAAAATTAAACATTAAATACATTAATACTAAAGCAGTCACTGCATCGACACAAATGCATTTTGCTTCCATTTTAATAAATATAAAGCATTTTTACTTCAGAATAAACTATGTATACACTTACGATAAGAAAACAGAACCATGGCTTTAAGCTAATAATCCGTTTAAGAATATGGGTGATTGTAGTTTATGATGAGGTCCTGCAATCAGTTGTGCAAACTTCAGGACTCACCCTTACTAATTATCAAATATTTTGAAAGGATTTTTTTTTTTTTATTAGAAGGTTGTCTGAGAGTCTGAATCATTTCTGTGTAAAGAAGAAATTTCTCATGTTAGTAACATTTTACTCAATGGAAATGTTTGTGCTAAAGTAATGTGAGAAGAATTTGTGGAATTATATCTAAAACTAAAGAGTTCTGTATTTTTGGCATTGTGGACATTGATGTAAAATATTAAAGACTCAGCACTGAACATACTGCCATATGCGAAGAGTACTAAAATAAGGTCTGGATGTTTCATTAACCCAAATTATTTGAAAAATTATATTTTTTGTTTAAGTCCAGGTTTGTTGGGGACTTTTTAAATCTAGTATTTAGGAAAATGGTATTTTGCTTCATAGAGGGTTTTAAATAATTATTATTTTAAAAAATATTGTTAGGAAGAGTACAAATATCAAGCTAAGATATTTTGTAAAAAGAAAAAAAAAGCTGTTATGAGACTGTTTCATTACCAATAATAGTTGTTGGTTGGTTTGTGTGAAATTTTTTGATAGGAAATAGGACAAAACTACATTTTGTATTTTATTTTGCATTAATAAAAGTCACTAATGACTAATGGTAACACTGATGAAATTGTTCCAGGAAAGAAAATTTCAGCTTGAGTGTGTTTAAAGATAACTAGCTCATGTGCAAAGGAATTCATCTGCCATTATCCAAATCAAAGAAGATACCAGAGTATTTTCCTAAGCCTAAGAAACACCTTGAGCTCTGACCTCTTGCTGCGCCAAGACTTGGGCAGCCTGGGCAGGACAGGGGTAAAATATGAACAGAAATGGCAATTTTTTTGACTGTGGGTCAAAACACAAAGTGTGCCCTTCTTCCCTCTGGGCTTTATCTGGAGGCTTCACAGGGCAAGAGTGGGATGTGGCAGCACTGCCAGGCTGGGGTGTGGGTCAAGGGCAGCTGTACTACAACTCAGGAACAGGCAGACATTTTTAAGGGATCCCCACTGTGAACACGGTACTGATGGATTGGGGTTAGTCTCAGGTTAGAGCTGCTACGCACGACCAGTAAGAGCAGAGGTGCAAAGACCATGAACCCTGTTACCACACTGGCACCACTTGCCCTGGGGCACTGCACTGCTCACCTGGTCTGGTGACCTCTGTTCCCATACTGGCATGTGCTCATTCTCAGCAAACACCTGGTGGATGTTCCAGTTGAAATCCTTTAAGTGGATGGAGGCAAACTGTAGATATGTTTTTCTGCCAAAACATTGCCAGAAGTTCACAAATTGATATTTTTCTACAACATAGTTTTTATATTTAATATCGTACACTTAGTATCATGATCGGCACTGAAAAAGAGTGAAAAAAAAGGCAAACATAACCTGCTTTTTTTCTGTACTTAGAATAAAAGTGAAGTTTTTAATTAATTACTACCTTAATAGTACCCACTTTATGCCGTGTTTAAACTTACATTTTAAATAACCTATATTCTAATGAAGAGCCACAATGTTTTTTTCTGTTACTATTTTACTCTGAAAACCCACTGTATCTATTGAAGGGTAGAAAAGGGAACAGAATGAAGGTATTTCCCCAACTGAAGAATAGAAAGACCTATCTTACATTCTATTTTTTTCTCATTAAGATTGATCTTTGTTGTGGCTTATGCAACCTCGTAAATTGCAACATGAGTTGGACATATTAATCCCTAAAAATATTGGAACTTGCTTTTGATTTCCTTCCTCTGGTTTTACACTAAATGAACTACAGTGAGTTTGAAAGAATACAGAGTTAATATGCATGGCAGAATATCTTGAAATACCAGGTTCATCCTGCCCACCATATCAATTAAAAAAACATGAAAATTTGCTATTCGCTACTGCTGACAGTGCAAAAGGCAGCAGGACAAGTTTACACAGATTTTGTCTTACCTCTTCTAACTGCTTTTGAGAAGATGTAGAAGTGCAGAGACTTAAGAGCAATTTTAAGAGCAAGAGACTGTCTAGTCATGAAATTCTCATAGGTGTTGATAAATTCTAACAGCAAAAGAATAGTTTGCAGTTTTGTTTACTGCTCCCAAACATATACTAAATGATTTTTTTTTTTAAAAAAAGAGTAGGCTAACATTACTGAAATATAAAATAAAGTTTGTCAATTAAAATGGAAAATTAAACAAGGATTACTTTAAAAAGCACAAACACACCTGACAGCTGCATCTCTTGAAAAAAAACCTACAGTTTTACATGGATCAGTTGCTAGGGCTGATCTAAAGCAACCAAGTATTTGGAACAAGCATTTTTGAACAATGTTAGCAAAAATATCTCTGTTTTTTCAGCAAAGTGTGAGAAGTTTTGGGTTTGTTTCTCTTTTGAGCAGTTCCTAACTTGTATCTGTAGCTCAAGCTTGCAGATGGATTTTTAATGACAAAGAATAGTGGTGTCATAAGTATTTCCAGGAAGCATAATCTCAGCAAAGTATTCAAGACATCGTTGCTCTTCATGGACTGCATTAGACTGAGCAAACCTAAGTAGTGTAGACCCTCACACAAGCTGAGGGGAGAGCTGTGTGTTTCACCAGTGACATGTGGAAAAGCAATCAGACACTGGATTACATGGCTGTCACTGTCCATTTGCCTTCTTTACTCACTCTAAGCTCTTGCAAGGCCTCACTGGTAATAACATTGCTACACAAAGCAAGAAAAAATGTGCAAGAAATAATGGTTTTGGCATATTTAGACTTTATGTTTGCAATCTATTTGAAAAGCAGTTGATTTTTTTAATTCTGAGTACTGTTCATCAGTTACATACTTGAAGAAATTTTTGCTAATTATAAAGGTTATCCTTAAACTGCTGGAAGGTTTATGTTGTACACAAATCACTCTTTGTTGAAGGTGACTGGACACCTACCTATACATATCCTATAACTTTATTTTCCAATGAGCTGCACGAGGAACTGGGACGTTTAAAGAAGTGGAATGCCTGCTGGCTGGGGGACACAGATTTCCCTGCACATATTTTGCTGCAAAGTCTAGGTGTGAACTTGCCAGTTCACCTGCCTGCGGCCTACTCTTTCAGTACTGTGATTCGTTAAGACACAGATTAAAGCTAGTGTCTGTATGCTTGTTTACTCCCTTCATCAGCAAAGTAGACATATCCCACAGTGAGAAACCAAACAGCTGAAGAATTTTAGGTGCTTTTTTCATACTCCCACTTGCCCAAGAAAAATCAGCATTTGGCTATACATACATGTAACATTGAATAAATAATAACAGGATAATAAATAGGATATATAATGTGCTAAATATATGGATATATGATAAATAATAGGATCTTGTCTTACTGTGGAAGTAGGAAAAGATTAGCCTCTATACACTATATGTAGAACAAATTTTTACCTCCAGTCGAAATGTATCATATAGTAAGGAATTTTCTTAACTATAGATGCAAGGCCTGCCATTGACTGGTTGAATTTTAGTGTTTTAGGACAGAATTTTGCAACTGTTTGCCATAACTTCAAACCAGCAGTAGGTAGTGCCATCTTCACTGAACATGATGGGGGGGGGGGGGGGGGGGGGTGTTTTGCTTTGCTTTACTCTGAACATGAACAACCACCAATAGGTTAGTTTTTTTGAACAGAATAAAGCTCTGTATCACATTCTATGAGTCATTTTACATTTTAACAAAGATGATATATGCACTGGAGGGATCTTCACAGTAACAACAAATTCAGTATAAAACTAACATGCTTGTAACATACAGAATCTTTAAGTCTTTTTTCTTACCCATCTTGTAAAGTTTATAACTTAAACGATAGATATTCATTAGAATGACTTCAGTGGTCACTAAACTGGATATCTAAACACAGAGGAAATAATTAAATAAATATCTATCTGTGTCTTTTAGCCTGTTACATAGAAAATATCACAAGCTACAAACACTGCTCGGCAAATGCTGTAGCTTACGAGTCAAACAACTGACCTTTCTCAAAGCTTTTCCCATTGACAGCATAGCATTTGATGAAATAAATCATAATGATTTTGGCTTTGTATTCATAAAGGAGTAAAAGATGATTATTTTCTGTGGAAATAAGCAGGTAAGAACTCTGTGTCCTCTGCAGCTGACGAACAACCCCCAAAACAGTACAGCACTCTGGGGACAGTAAAAAAAGCCAGGATTATCTGTTTCAGCCTCTTTCCTCGTACTTTTTTCGCTGACCCTTAACTAGTAAGGACCTTTGACTGCAATATAGAGAGCAGCTTAGTAATGTATCTCTCAGAGCCAAATCTGCTACTTTGATCTTTTCCATTTTTGCTTTGCAAGTTCAAGATAACTCTTTCCTCCAGAAAAATGCTCAAAAGCTCTCTGAAAAAAATTATTTGAAACAAGTAATGTCTGTTTAATATAATGTTTGCCTTAAATTAAAACGTAATACATTGCTAACTTGAATATCAAATCAAGAAACAGTATTTGAAAGAAATGCTTTTTCTCAGGGTGCCTCTGCAATTATGTGGTGGAAAGTTCCCTACTGGAGAGATAATAAAGCTCCAATATGGATTTTTAGTACCTTGGATTGAGGAGGAGCAGAGAACAAAATATATCCTAAGCAGTATATCTGAAGACTTTGTATATTACATATACGTGTCAGGAGAAAAAAAGGAAAAAGTCCCAAGAAGACAGAGCCTGTAAAATAGTCAATTTGCACGTCAAAGTGAAGTTTTTTACAATGCTTTTTCTAAGGCTTTATTTAATCCTATTTTCATTATCTTAATTGAGTGTGATGCTTCATTTTGCTGGGAGGATTTGCACTGCAGTAAATCACACAGCTCATTTTTATTTTTCCTCCTGATATTTATTCCACATTTTTCTTCATTTTAAAGTCCCCATTTTTCTCAGCAGGCCAAATCCACCTCCCATTTAAACCAAAGTTTTCCACTGACTTTGGTGGGAATTGAGTCAAACCTATATTTCCTATGTCATGTCAAATTATTAGTCTTTATCCCTGAAGTTTCCATTATTCTAACACTTGCAAGACCACTCTTTACTTGTTCCTTGGCAAAACCTTTTTGTTCATACACATCTTCCCATGAATACACCTGCTGTCATTCTAAATACAGTACTAGCTCTTCAGATAGAAGACATTGTGGCAACAAATTAGGAACCAAGAAAGCAGTTTCCAAGCTATGTGCATCTTTGGTCTCATCCAAGTCATTCATTCTGTAGTTTACATCATTAGAAAGCTTGCTAAAAAAAAACAGAATTAAAATAATTGTCTTCTGTAATTACTAGGGGAACATGCACTCAGGAAAACTTCAAACTCACTTTGTGATACCAACATTGGCAACACAATGATGAAGAGGAAGTCTTTCACAACCAGACATTACCCCATCAATCAGTTTGCAGTCAGGAGAAAAACTGACTTTGTCATGATATGGTTCTTAAAGCAAAAGTAATAAATTCTATACAAACGGCAAGCCTGCAGCATAACTAATTTATTCATTATCCATCCCAGAAAAATAATTAAGTCATGCTTTCTTTCCTGGCTCTTCATTACAGTTTAGCCTTTTTCTGCAGCAGTCAGTGACTGAATGCTTATTAAAATAAATTAGCTGCAAAACTTTTAACTCTGTCTTAAGGAAAAACTAATCCACTTTTCTAGTGGAAGCAACATTGATTAAATAAACCTAGTTTCATGCCGAGCCAACTAATTCCTTTAGCCACAGTTTCCAATCTTAAATCATGTTGTATCTGTACTAGTTTGAGATGTATATAATGAGCTGTGGGTTTATAATTGGTATTAACCTCTTTCTGTAGACATTTCAGGTATTTTCTTAGCCTGGGTGATTTTAGGCATGGAAAGAAATGACTGTGCAACCTATAGGCATTATAGCACTCATGTAGTTTATTCCAGCATGCACACACATACTCCTTCAGACATACTCTGTTATCCCTCCGATCCAGCTGTTTAGGACAGGCTGCCTTGACATGAAATAACTACATCTGTATCAAACTGCTTCAAAGTTAATGGGAAGATCACTTTAAGAAAAAAACACAAACTTGCTCATATCTCATATCAGAAATATGATATATGTTAAATGTTAAAATAACATTTGAACCTAATACACAGAGAAGCTGAACTGATGGAAAGAATTCTCTCAGACTCTGGATTTTGCTTAAGAACTACATTGTAGAAGGCCAAATGCTGCAAGATGAGCAAATAAAGCTGAAGGGATTGTCACTTTAAAAACTATGTAGAATTGCCCACATCACTGCTTTTACTAAATCTATAGGTTCACATGTTAAAAAATAAATATTTTTTAATGCCACCAGCAGTGGTCAGCTAACAGTTTGCTTAGTAAGATAATCTAGTGACAGGTCAATCACATCACACACCCAGCAGTTCCCACAACAAAACAGATAAGAATCTGAAGTGAGCTCGTCATTAAATTAATATAATAATTAAGCTAGGGACAGATCCATCACCCCCTTCCCAAGACCAACCTTGTCACAGGGCATCAGAGGGGCTGGCTGATGCAGAAGCACAGCTCAGGAGCAACTGCAGCCTGAGGGTGCTGACGTCCTCTGCTCACACAGCAATCCCCCGTGCACTGGTGCACTTCCCATGGCTCTGAATATTTATAAAACCCTTAGCCTCATCTTCAGCACCCCATTCAGCTCCTCTGCACTAGGAAGGGCATTTTTCTAAAGAACCTATGTACTTCATGGATCTTAAGTCCCTGTAGTCCCTCATTACCAGCTGCCAAAGTTTCTCAGGATGGCACAATACTGTTTTGCAAAGCAGCCGAACAGCCCACTGTTTGAGGCTGGGTTTTGTCCCAGTGCACAGGAACCATTTTGGTGAAAAAGGGAAGAGAAAATACAGAGATCTCCTCTGCCGTATACGCTGATGCGGCCAACCGCACTGGAGGCTAGAAAATCTGCAGAGGGGCAACTTCTTCAGATTACAAAAAGCCTTCATAGTGCAGGGCATGTTCTCAGCTACAGTTAATTCATCAGCAAAACAGCAAAGTACCTGATGGGCCTTGGCAACTGCTCCATCTTCTGGGCTGCCTGAGCGCTATGGGACCTCACTCGGGCAGGGAGCACAGGGGTACAGGACCTGTCACACGATTGGGACAGGAGGGTCTGGTGCTGCTCAAGAGGGCACTCTGTCTCCCAGGGCAGGCTCCCACCCATCTTCCTGCTATAATCGGCAAGACCACAACACTCCATCCCACTCAGGCACTCCTCAAACTTCATATTTAAAAATCCAGAGGTGCTGCAAGACTGGCAGAACACACGGAGGAAACGTTTTCTTTACTGTTAGTGTCCATGTTTCCCCACCACTCTTCCCTACCCCCTGCCTTTCATTCACTTCTCTTCCCTTTTTCTGTTCAGCTCGTTTTATCTTAGCCAGGCTGCAAGCACAAGGGTGGAAAGGGAATATGTCTGGTCTGACAAAAAACTCCTCTTCTGTAGACAGGAGCCCACTCAGGGACTCTGGCTAAGAAACTGTTCTACATCTTGTATTGATAATATCTTTGGTCTTTGTACTGTGCTTACAGCTGTATCACACAAATTCTACCTATCCATAAATTTTTTACATAACAGCAAACACTGATAATTCATTGAAACGAATCTGTCCAAAAAATTAAAATTTTACATCTACTAGTAGTAAGCAGATGATTTTGTGTGCAATTGTCTTTGTAGGCAACACACATTCAAGAATTTAGCTCATTTTGAGTTATTTTGTATATTTGTTTGACTATGCCAAAAATTGTTCAATTGCTCTGCATTTACACCAGAGAATTACTCACTGAAAGTAGCTTACCTATCTCAGTTGAGACACAGGAGCTAAGACAGAACTGTTTCAGAGTTTTTATTTATAGTAATACATTTAGTTCTTCTAAGAGCTTATTAGAAGAAAATATATTTGCTTCATTGATACAGTGAAGAAATTCACAACTTTCTATAATTAATGTGTTAATATTCTTGAGTGAAAAATCCCCAATCTTTAGCTACATGTGCATTTTGATAAGAACATTTAAACTATGTTTGTGTGATATACTTGTTATCTAGTGACAACTGGAGGCCTGCAATAAACTAAAGAAAACATTTCCTCTTTGTAATAGGTTTAGTAGAGATTCTCTCATCAATGACAACTCATTTAATTTGATATATTGCACTTGCTTTCTGTTCCTTAATTGAATAATCAAAAATCTTATAAGTAATTAGTCTTCAAGGTAAAAATATTTTTATTACTATGTGTATAACAAAACAGTGTTGTTAGGTAAAATCTTCAAAGTATTCTTTTCAGCATAAAGTAAAAATCATTAGTTTCTGGTAGACCGACATGTTACATTTTTGTCAGTACAAGTTCTGTGTGGAAGCAGATGTTAGACAGAGAGCCATACAAGATAGCAGGGATTTTTTGTAATGCTTTAGTCAGAATTAGGTTTTGAAAGGGAATTGTTTCTAAGAACTTGGTTGCTGACACTGGGATAAAAGTCCTGAAAGAAAGGATTACTCTGCAGGCTAAGTGACCATTTTATTTTGAGCCTGGTTTATGCACCTAAATAAAACATGTTACAGTGTAAATATATGCAGAGTTTGCCAAAGTTTAAGAAGTGTGAACTGTGTTGGTGGACTAAGTCATCAGAAAAAGGAAAACAAATGCCTTTATACATACATTGTTAACTAAATAGCTTCTTCAGTGCGATTTTAATTAATACATTAGTTTGCTACAAATATTCACAGAATTGAACTCTAAAATGATTAATCAAGTCTAGGCAAATGAGTGCATAAGTAAAAGCAAGTGTGTGCATAGTTACATATACATGCAAACAGACAGAAACATTACACATGAACCTATTACACAAAGAATTGGGGATAAGGAGTAAGTCTTCAGGCCAAGCTTTAGAGGTCTGATGGAAGTTGCCTTCTTACATTGAAAAGTGTCCTGTGAGCTCATAGAAACAACAGATGACATGGCTGGGATTGACATTTTATTGTTCATAGGGCACACATTTTCCCAAAGTACTTTCTGTTAGAATATAAGGTCCTCCCTTATAAAATTTGTGTTGGAAGTCAGCAACTCAAACATGAAACAGTGAGGTGCTGCAGTAAGAGAGGATTATTGTGTATTATTTATTCTGACAATTCTCAACACGGAACATATCTCGACAGTCAACTTTGTCTATAACCTTTTCAAATAAGTTGGTTTTATGCCCTCTTTTAAGCGTACATTAAATTTCATCAACATTTTCACCCATATATATACTATTGTCTCCTGTTAATGAAGCATTTAAAATGTTACTTTTATTCACTAATTGGAAGTTCATAATTAGCTTTTTAAAAGGAAGGTAGGTGAGAATGTGCAGTATATTCAAAGCAGATTATGTGATTTCTTTTATTACAGTGTCTCAGATTTTACCAGAATTATAGAAAATAAAAGTATAGGATAAAACATGAATACATATTATTTTTGTGCTATGTTTGTTCTTACCCTTCTGTAGCTAAAAACATTTTTCAAACATTTATTTTTAAGAATACTAAAAATCTAACAAATTTGGCACAATTTGGTTTTGAACGTCACATTGTCCCACATATATATCTATTCCTCAGTACTCTTCAGGAATATTGAGAGGAATGAGATCTGACCTGCCTGAAATTACAAACTAGGAAGTAGAAATTTTACTGTTTTTCTTCTACAGTCAGTGGAAAGACATCAACCACTATGCAGACTTAGTTCTGGGGAGCCCAGAGCTCCCTCTATCATGACTTGGAAGAGAGCACATAAAGACTAGCTTTCCACATTAGACACTTCAGACAGAATGACTCACTCTCATTATGACTCAAATTTTGTGTGAAAACATTTTCAAGAGTTTCAATGTTATGATTTCCACATCATATAGCAGTCATATTCCAGAGAGAATGAAATCTCAGCTGTGTTTCTAGAAGGCTCCAGTAATTTGCTGTCTTTGGGTTCCCAATTTTCAATGCTTGAAAGGCCTGAACTCTAGCGCATGTCGGTCTAGGGTTTTAAAGGAAAAAATTGCAGATTTTTCTTCCTTAAGCACCCTTGTTTCATATCCATACTCCACTGGATTCTTCCATATGCCAAGAAATGTATCAAAATAGGTTCTCAAGAAGGACTGTCCCAAAAGTAACACATCTGGTGGTGTTTACTTCTTGTAAGTGGGACCTCTGATCTCGTTCAAGTGAACGCAAGTCCTCCAGATTTGTAACTAGCTAAATAAGGTAATCCCAATACTTGGAAGAGCCTGTCCTTCACAGTCTTATGCTAGCACTCATTAATGTAATTATCTCTAAAATGGAAAGGATTTTCTTTTTTGAATGTTATTATAAACTAGGAATTACCTGTTTTGATACTTTAAGTTAAAATTCTAAATACTTTCAAATTAAGAGTCACGCTGTACATTTTCAATGAACTAATGTGCAGTTTTTAACAAGTGAAAATATATCACATGAAAATGATTTTGCAGTGATCTAAACCCAATTAACCTCAAAGAATGCTATATGAATACAGACTGTGAAAGATTTTAATTATAGATGGAAATGCCATGCAATTATTGACCAAGCTTGGCAGAGACATTTTATGTTGCCTACTGTTACTGCGTACTGTTAGCTTTTTAATGTGGAAACAGAAAAAAATTAATATCAAATCAGAATGGTAATTTGAAGAGTCATGGATTGAATACTTGTTGACCACTTGAAATAATAATTTCGGCAGTCTTTCCAAAATAAAATTTCCTTTTAGCTGTTATACTACAGGTATGTGCTTGAAACAAAATTAAATGAAAATATATTAGTAAAGTACCTGATACAAAGAAGCACCAATTGCTGTTTCTAATTATGAAAATGTTTGCTACTAATCTCGTAAGTCTACTTAAGAGTCTTCAGTCACACTGAGCTTTCTTACAGCCAGAAACTACAGTTTCAGAAAAAAAACAGTGATCTGAATTATTTGTGACATTTTTATAGTAGCTGGATAAAGTTCAAAATTGTTTCAAGCATTACGCAATACATACAGTTGAAACAGTGGAATGCAAAGACTTGAGTGCTTGTAAATACATCTATGGTATCTCTATTCCATTTGGAGGTTCAAACAGGTAAGACAAACAATCCTTATAAAAATATAGTGGATAAAATTGTAGCTATAATGAAACAGAATTTAAGGACAAAATTAAACATTTTCCTTTTTTCATAAGTCAATCTCTTCTCTGCATTCATCCTGTTTAACTTACGCACATGCAAAAATACAATATTCCCATTTTACAGACAAAAATGAGGCAAAGAGAAATTTAAGCATTCGAATAAAAGATCTGCTAAGGGATTGATTATAAAGTGATGTTCTTTCCATTAAGAAGCTGTGAACATAGCACATATATTGTGCTTTCATGTTATACAAAGCTCTTCTTGGGCTGCACAGGGTAATGCTGCATTTGACACAGAAACAGAATAATTTTAAGTTGTAAGGGACCTCTGGAGATCATCTGGTCCAACCTCTCTCTCAAAACAGAGCCAGCTTTGAAGTTAAAACAGGTTGCTCAAGGTCATATTCAGTTGAGTTTTGAGTATCTCCAAGGACACAGTTTTCACACTGTCTCAGGGCAGCCTATTCCAGCACTTGACCACCCTTATTTTGAAAACATGTTTTCTGATATCACATCCTATAGTTAGTTATATACTATTACAGTAGAAAATTCTCAAGTCTCATGAGGAAGAAAAGAAATCCTTAAACTAATTTAGTTTATCCCAGGTTTTTGTTTTTTTTTTTTACTGAAAGCTAAGTGGCATTGAGTGCAGAAGGCACAAGAAATTATTAGATAGAGAAGAGCTGCTATTAATTTGCCAGTATACTACTTTTGAAGGCCAGCTATGCTTGAAAGACAATTTTTCTAGCAATTGCATAGAGTCTATGTTGCCATTATCCACGTATTCTTGTGAATTTGCAAGTTAATTAAAGCCAGGGAAGAGCATTCAGAACTGGGTTTGAAAACATATTCACAGAGATGGGTTTTCATCCTTTCCCCAGCAAATTTTTAGCTTTGGAAGTTAAATAAGAATGGTGTCCTAATGATCACAGAAAGCTAGTTGTCTGCAGGGCACAAGGTTTGATCACTGTAAAATCATCATCAGAGAAGAATGGAAGAGGATATTCAGAACCTCTTTTAAAAAGGGGCAAACACGATCAGTAGGCAAACTGACTACCAGACTTGAACAGATTTACATCAGAGGGAAAGACCTAAGCCTGAGGGCTAAACAGAGACAGACAAGACCATAGGAGGAATCTTAGGACCCCTGAAAGGGCTGATCACAAACCAAAACATTCTATGAACAATTAAAAGGAAGGATGTTGCTTGCAGGGTTGTATTTTTCCCTCCTCTGATCTTTCTCCCATGTTTTGCATATGAGAAAAAAAGTAACTGGTTAAAAAAATCATGCAAATTCTGCATTTCATTTAGCTCACCTGCATCTAAAGAACAAATCATTCCTCAGGGTGGAATGTTACGAGGAGTATGCTTCTATTACAAGGATTATATGTAGAAGGAGTCTTGGTTGCCTAGAAAAAGAAGCATCTAGCATGAAATACTTCTGAGTGCCCTGCTAGTGTTTAGGAGAATATTCATGCCAAGTGACATCCTCCTATAGTAAATATGAATCAGCTAATTATAACTGTAATCAGATGGAGATTTAAATAATGCCATCAAGCCCAATTATGTAGTAAAAGCTGTGGAAAAGGCTCAGAGGACTTAGGGGCTAACCAAGAGTAAATGTTTCTCCTGAATTGCCTGAAGTGAGCCTCAGTACTCTGCAATACTTCTGTAAAGGAAGACAGCCTTAATCTTGTGCTGCTACTTCTGATTTCATTATGCTACTTCTGATTTCATTATGCCCACCACTATTGTTTTCAAGATGCCTGTCTTAAGAGACTGATTCTCTATGTAAGTTTTTGCTTACTTCTGGACTCGGTCTTGGTATCCTGAGCTCTTCCTAAAAGGGGCATGAAGTTAGCTAGCACAGTGTTTTATTTAAGGTTTATTTTGCATTCTTTCTAACAGATTAATGGCTAATTCATTACATTTTCACCTAACATACTGACTTCTTCCATCCCTGAAGCAATTAAAGCTGCTTACACTATTTTTCCTATTTTTTGAAGGTTTATAATCATAGAATCATAGAACAGTTAGGGTTGGAAAGGACCATAAGATCATCTAGTTCCAACACCCCTGCCATGGGCAGGGACACCTCACACTAAACTTTTGTCACCCAAGGCTCTGTCCAACCTGGCCCTGAGCACTGTCAAGGATGGAGCATTCACAACTTCCCTGGGCAACCCATTCCAGTGCCTCACCACTCTTACAGTATAGAACTTTCTCCTTATATCCAATCTAACCTTCCCCTGTTTAAGTTTTAACCCATTACCCCTTGTGTGGTCAATACAGTCCCTAATGAATGGTCCATCCCTAACACCATTATAGCCTCCCTTCAGATACTGGAAGGCTGCTATGAGGTCTCCATGCAGCCTTCTCTTCAGGCTGAACAGCCCCATCTTTCTCAGCCTATCTTCATACAGGAGGTGCTCCAAACCCCTGACCGTCCTCGTGGCCCTCTCCTGGACTTGCTTCAACAGTTCCATGTCTTTTTATGCTGAGGACAGCAGAACTATGCACAATACTTCAAATAAGGTCTCATGAGAGCAGAGTAGAGGGGCAGGATCACTTCTTTGACCTGCTGGTCACATTCCTCTTGATGCAGCTCAGGATACGGTTGGCTTTCTGGGCTGCAAGCACACACTGCTGGGTTAAGTTTCTCATCAACCAACACCCCCAAATCCTTCCCCACAGGGCTGCTCTGAATCTCTTCTCCGCCCAACCTGTAGCTGTGCCTGGGATTGCTCCAACCCAGGTGTAGGACCTTGCACTTGGCATGGTTAAACTTCATAAGCTCACCTCACAAGCACGTCAAGGTCCCTCTGGATGGCATTCCTTTCCTCCAGCATTTCAACTGAACCACACAGCTTGGTGTCGTTGGCAAACTTGCTGAGGGCGCACTCAATCCCACTGTCCATGTCAGCGACAAAGAAACAAGACGGGGTCCAACACAAATCCTTGAGGGATACCACTCATTGCTGGTCTCCAGCTGGACATTGAGCCATTGACCACAACTCTTTGTGTGCGGCCATCCAGCAGTTCTTTATCCATCGAATGGTCCATCCATCAAATTGATCTCTCTCCAATTTAGAGACAAGGATGTCGTGTGGTACAGCGTTGAATGCCTTGCACAAGTCCAGGTATATGACATCAACTGCTCTACCCCCGTCCATCAGTTCTGTAACCCCATCATAGAAGGCCACTAAATTGGTCAGGCAGGATTTCCCCTTAGTGAAGCCATGCTGGCTGTCACCAAGCACCTTGTTTTTCATGTGCCTTAGCATGCCTTCCAGGAGAATCTGCTCCAAGATTTTGCCAGGCACAGAAGTGAGACTGGCCGGTCTGTAGTTCCCTGAGTCATCCATTCTCCCCTTCATGAAAATGGGGAGTTGTATTTCCCTTTTTCCAGTCATCAGGAACTTCACCTGACTGCCATGACTTTTTAAATATGATGGACAGTGGCTTAGCAACTTCATTCGCCAGCTCCATCAGGACTCACAGATGGATTTTATCAGGTCCCATGGACTTGTGCATGTTCAGGTTCTTAAGACGGTCTCAAACCAGATCCTCTCTTACAGTAGGCCTAGGGGCTTCATTCTCACAGTCCCTGTGTCTGCCTTCCAAGACTTGGGTGGTGTGGTCAGAGCATTTGCCAGTGAAGACTGAGGCAAAGAAGTCATTAAGAACCCCAGCCTTCTCCAAACCCTGTGTAGCCAGTTCTCCTCAGAGCTTGTGGAGAGGGCTCACGTTATCCCTAGTTTGTCTTTTATACACAATGTACCTACAGAATCCCTCCTTCCTGGTATCTTTCACATCTCTAGGCAAGTTTAATTCAAACTGTGCCTTAGCTTTCCTAACCTGGTCCCTAGCTTCCCGGACAACATCCCTGTATTCTTCCCAAGCTGCCTGACCTTGCTTCCACCTTTTATAAGCCTCTTTTCCCCCCTTAAGTTTCCTCAGCAGCTCCTTATCCATCCAAGGAGGTCTCCTGGCCCTCCTGCTGCACTTCCTTCTCGTCAGGATGCAACACTCCTGAGCTTGTAGCAGGTGATCCTTTAATATCAACCAACTGTCCTGGGTCCCCCTGCCCTCTAGGGCTATATCCCATGGAACCTTACTAAGCAGCTTCATGAAGATGTCAAAGTCTGCTCTCTTTAAGTATAGGCGACTGAGCTTGCTGCACGCTCTTCTCACTGTCCTGAGGATCTCAAACTCGACCATCTCATGATCACTACAACTGATGCTGCCCTGGATTGTCACATTTCCAACCAGCCCCTCTCTGTTGGTGAGCACGAGGACAAGCATGGCACCTCTCCTTGTCAGCTCCTCTATCACTTGCAGAAGCAACTTGCCTTCCACACAGTTGAAGAACCTTCTGGATTGCTTGTGCTGGGCTGCATCATCAGGGTGATACATAACAGGTCATCAGGGTGGTTGAGGTCCCCCATAAGGACAAGGGCCTGCGAGCGTGAGGCTGTTCCTGTTTGTCTATAGAGCGCTTCATCCACACAACCCTCTTGATCAGGTCATCTGTAACAGATTCCCACAGAAATGTCTCCCATTGCTGTTCTCCCTTTAACCCTGACCCACAAAACCTGTCCCCAGACAGAGTTCTATATTCTCCAGCCTACCCCTAACATAAATAGCAACTCCCCCTCCCCATCTGCCAGGTCTGTCTAGAAACTAAAGAGCCTGTAACCTCCAATACTCCAGTCATAGGAGCCATCCCACCACGTTTCTGTTGATACCTATTGTATCATATCATATCCCCACTGACGTGCACACATCTCTTAATTCCTCTATTCTGTTCCCCATACTACCGCCGTTTGTGTAAGGGCATCTGAGCCGAGCTCCAAATGAAGCCAGCTCATTGGCTGGAGTGGCTAAAATATCTCTACATTGCTCCAAGCACGTATTATAGGTGCTGGCAACTGACTGGGAGTGTTGATGGAATGATGCCCTCCTCCCCCAACACATCTAGTTTAAAGCCTCATTGACCAACCTGGCAACTCCAGCTCCACCAGCCTCCAGTAGACCTGGCCTCCCACATTCTGTTCTAACCATTTATTAACCTGCTAAACCCCCTTTGCCTTTTTAAGGTCCTCCCCTTTATCCTGAAGAATTGATGAAAAGACTATTTGCACACCAGAGCCCCTAACCACCTCTACCAGGGCTCAGTAGTCCTTCTTAACATCCTCCAGGCAACTGCTATCTATATTGCTAGCACCCACATGGCTCACAAGAAGTGAATAAGTCAGTGGGATTTATTAGACCAGGCAGCCTCTCTGCAACACCCCTGATCCAAGCCCTTGATAGGCGCACACATCCCTTGAGACTGGGTCAGGCCAACAGATGGGTGCCTCTGTGCTTTTCAATGTAGGGTCCCCTACTACTATGACCTGCTGCTTTTTCCTGGCAGCACCAGTAGTAATCTTCTTTACCAGTCAGTTGTTCATGGTGTGGCTGCGTTTTCTCATTAGCTCCCTGCACAACTGCAAAGCTGCTCTGGGTGGGGACATCAGAATTAGGAGGAAGCCCCTTGCTTTTAATTGTCCTCTTCCTCCTTTTTTTTTTTGTTTTTGTTTTTGTTACTAGTTCCCAGCTTCCTGGGTTAACGGCCTCCTTCTTTCCTGCATGAGCTACGACAGACGCTTGAAGACCCTGCACAGTCTGGCCCTGTTGCAAACAGTCCTGCTTCCTCTCAGCTTCCCTGACATCTTTTAGCCTATTGACAGCGTCCCGCAGCTCAGCCGCTGCTGCAGGAGGGCCTCCGCCAGAGCTCACTCAGAGCAGCCCTGCCCGTTGTGCACCCTCCCCTCACCAGACCAGTGCAGGCACTCTCTACACTCCGAGCTCCGCACTGCAGCCTCCCCTCTCATCGGCTCTGTCTCGGTGCCGACGCTGGCCACCGCCGGGGTAGCCAGAGCAGAGCTCCCGGACCGGGCCCTGGTCATGACCGAGCGCCCACCACCGCAGCTCGCTGCGCCACGTCCTGTTCTCCGCGCTTCCTGGGGCGGGATTTTAACCACTCAGGGCTGGTGCACCTCCTCCTGCCTCCGCCCCCTGTGAGTCAGCTGCTCCCGTCAGAAGCAGTCGAGGACTTGAGGCTCCCGCTGCTCGGAGTTGAGGCTCCTGGACGCTGAGCTTCCCCCTGCTCAGGTGTTGAAGGCGTCCTCTCTTGAGCTACTCACCTCGGCAATTGAGGGCCTTAACTTGAGCTTGAGTTTGACAGATAAGCTTAAATTTTGCTTTGAAGAAAAAAAAAAAGCAAAACCAAAAAAAACAACAAAAACCCAACATAACCCCCATCCACATGAACTGCATGAGCATTATAATAAAATAACCTTGAAGAGACAACTTAATTAGTATTTAAGTGAACCTGAATTACAATGAAATTCCTATGGAAATGTGAACACCCACCTGCATATCAAATAAAGTCACAAGATCATTGCTTTTACAGTAAATACAATTTCAGTTTATAACAACTGAATTCCTTAAAGAATGTGTCATCAGAACATAATAGATCATTTCAAAGATTTAACCACCTAGGAATGCATATGTGATGCACTGGTTTATAGGAAGGACTGGGAATAAGCAAGCACTAAGAGTTAGTATGAGCTGAGTTCATACAGAATAACCTTGAAAAGTAATTTTCACCTGTTTGTGCTTCAGCCAGCCCAGCTGGAATACTGCATAAAAAGCAAAAGCCAGTTGATAAGCAGATGCTCCTTTTAAGCTGGCTGTTAAGTGATGTACCTGAATTTGCGATGGAGATAATTTCACATGGAAGGCAGAAAGTTCCTTTTGTTTTGATGTTCCTCTCATTTTTTTTCTCCTTTTTGTTTGTTTGTTTGTTGGGGTTTTTTGTTTTGTTGGTTTGTTTGTTCTTGGGTTTGTGGTGGTTTTGTAATACATAGTTGGGTTAATAATAATAATAAATGAAAATCTATTCAATAGAAAGCTGTTAATCTGTGTCCTGTTTCTGCACTTTATCTCGATAGTAAGTGCTAACTGTAGAGTAGGAAAATTCTCTCAATGTCAGGCTGAGGCTGGGGAGCATCCTGGCATTAACACAGGCATGACGGTGCACACTACGCTACAGATGGAAGCCTTGCTACCCAAGAGACTCTTACTGTTTTCTCTTTTTTCCCTGAGACACCTCAGCAACAAGAGTGCAATGGACTCTGAATTGAAACTTTGAGGTAAATGAATGCTCAGGACACAAAACGCCCTTCCAAACCAGAAAAGCTGGTGGAGTCACAAACCCAAACTTATTCTCCTCTCAGATGTGGCAGAAATGTCCCCTCCTGCTCATCTGTCTTCATGTTCTGTATTAAAACTATAATGAGTGCATAACTATATTGCTCAAAAAAACAAAGAAAAATATGAGGGAAGAAGGCAATGATTGTCAGACAGGAAAAGAAACATGCTGAGTTCAAACCGACCATGACTAATTTAGCTATGGTAAGGTACATTATTAATATGAATTTTAAATAACAACTGGAACATCATGTGTTATTTTGATAACAAATAACAACAAAAATCCAAGTAATTTTAAATAGTAAATTTCCTAGAATGTAGGGATCAAACTAGCTGGTATCTGTCAGTACATAACTGTATTTTTTCACATTTCCAGTCCTATACCTTTGGGCAGAGATGTAAAATAATTTCATTCTTAATGACAGGTTTTGGAATTATCTCATAGGAGCTGGCAGCAGCTCCTTTATGCTGCTGTGATGTAGCAAAAGCTAAAGGTACCTGCAATAGATATGAATGATTTAGTAAGTGGATCAACTTTCCCTGCCCCAATTATTCACTTAATGAATTGGTGGTGGTGGTGATGATGATGATGAAGACAATGAGGGTGCACAGTCGCCCTGTTGTGTTTGCCTTACATTGAGGTTCAGTGTTGCTTTCAATTACAGTGGGTTAAATTAGGAAAATTCTGTTGATGTCAACATAAAATGACAGCTACACTGCAGGATGAGGCTCTCTCTAGAGCTTTCTGAATCTGCTGAAATTTCTTTTAGATGTGCTATAGGGTTCAGTGTAAGGCATTGTAACAAAACACTTAATCAAATACTTAACTTTAAGCATATGTGTAATACCATGCCTGATCAGCAAAGCAGTAACTATGTGATTAATGTTAAATAAATGGGACAAAGTAAGACCATGTGCTTAAAATTCAAGCTTAAATGCTTTCGTGAGAGTAGAACATATAACTCCTTTCCTTAAAAGAGCTATATTCCAAAATCTTGGCTGAATGGTGGTGGTTATATTTTGAACAATGTTACACACAGAACTCTGACAACATCTCAAGTAGGAAGTGTTATTTCTCACTAGAAAAAAATATGTTTCCATATAGTTATATGACAAATAAACTTACGGATAGATATTCTTTGTTGTTCCTAGTCTAACATTGTGGGAGACTCCTCATATTTAATTTGGCCTTGCAGAATGATGACACTCTATTTCTTTCATAAGAATGAAAAATTGTGATGAAGTTCCCTAATTAAAGAGAGATGGTTTAATCATGAGACACTTTCATGGGGCCCTAAACCACTTATGACTAGTAAACACTGGTAACCATATTTTTTCTGTAATAAAAGCTACAAATCTGTCAGTATAAGCAATTACCATTCTCAAGGTTTGTAGAACAAAGTACTCTGTTATAGGATCCAAACTTTATCATTGGGTATCATTTGGCTAACTACTTCCAGTACTGATTTTTATTTTGCCTTGCAATGTCCACTCCTATATAGGGAGGAGCTGGTTCATTATTTGGTGAAGAATTGTTCCAAGTTTAAGTCATTCTATAAACTGAATGATCATTCGGAAAATATTATAGTATGGCTACTTTCTTTTTATTCTGTAAGCTAAATCTTATTCAGTATAAATACTCATTTCTCTCTGACCTGACACCATGTATTTCCTAACTTTACATGCACTGGGGTATCTGTAAGTATGGAGGCTGGGGAAAATGAAACCTGTCTCTGCCACCACACTGTCGAGATATTTAAAATATGCATCTGCACATTTTAAAAGTACTCTGTACAGCAATTCCAAAGACAGGCCACTAAAAAAATTTGGGTACTTATGACTTTGAGTGTTATTAGGTCCACTCAATTACTCTTTCATCTGAAATCTGCAAGTGCTACTTCAGCACCTCCATTGTGTTTTGAGACTCTATCCTCTTTTCTGCTGAAGCTTAATTTCACTCCCAATACTTGATTGCTCTCACATTTTATTATTATGCAAACTAAAAGAGACAATGTACAGCTAGTATTTAAAAAAACCCACAAATGAATAACAGGAGATTGTGAGGTTCTTCCCTAATTTTTTTTTTTTCTTTTACTATATGGTGATCAAGCATTCTTTGAACGTATTTTTTTATTGTAAATTCTGTTTAAGTCTTTCTTATTTCTTTTTCAGTTCATTACAGTCCAAAACCACCTCACTTTGAAATATGGATGTGGTGCAAAATTAATACCAGAGGTGTTCTATGTATGTGAATGTATACAGGTGCATACAAGTGTCCATATTACAGTACAAACAATAATTACAAGAATTGCCATTTAAAATATGAATAGTCTGAATAAGAAACCTTATTTTCTTAGTGCAAGAAACAGGAGTTCATAAAAACCTTCTTTATTCCATACTCCTTATTAAAATACGACCATGCTACAAAGAATTGTGGAATTCTGAAATGTATTGCGATTTAGAATAATACACCTATACTGTCTGCAGGATTAAACTTTCATTCCCACCAAACAGAAAATTGTTTTTTCAGAGACTACAAACACTGAGAAGTAACAGTTTTATTCTTATCCCAGAAGATATGTGTATTTTAAGACTGAAAAATCTTCACAGTCTGTCATTCCTTAACATGCTGAATGACCCCATTGTAGCTATACTTAAAAATATTATTCTTTACAAGGAACAATATTAGATTGAAACATTGTCTATTCAGAATTTTCTTTTATTTTAGGGGTGGGAAAGATTCATTGTCCAAATCCTACATAATAGTCTAAAGGCCATGCTTCAGGGAACACAGTGGGTTGGGAGACATGTATGCAATGCTCTGGTCATTGGTGTATAACTAAGTAGTCCAGAACTATGGTTTTCTTCAGCTCTACCTTACAAACAAATGGTAGGCTGGGTAGTGCAGTACATCCGGTGCCTTTTGGAATTTTCAAAGAAACACTTTTCCCATGTTTTAAGTAACAATGGCAGATAAAGACTGTCAGCTTAATGTCATGGCGGATTGGAGGTGTCTATTGTTGTGCTTTCAGGCAGGCCTGACCAGTCCAGCTGTGGAGCTGCTTAATCTCTGTATGATACAGCATTGTTTTCTCCGTTATCTAAACACACGTACAGACCTTGGCATCTGTCAGCTATAACAGGGGCATCTCAGAGGCACCATTATGTTTAATTCAGACGTTTCTTAAAGCTACAGAAGTGTGAAGGGACCAAGTTTTGTGGCCTTATGCTTTGTATAATCTTCAAAAATTGTATTACAAATATTTGTAAAGATCATTGTTTACGTGCTAAGAACATTGTCTATGGATTCTGGACAAGCATAAAGTGACAGTGGAGAAATAAAAATATACTAATTTTTTTTTTTTTTTTAAATATTAGAAATGCCTTGAAGTGTGATAGAGAAAACAAAACTTTCTGAGCTAAAAAAACAACTTGATTCTTAGATCACTGGGATGGTATGAAAATCACCTAGTGAGTGTATGGGAAGCTGCTGCAAAAAGGAGAAGAAAATAAAAATGCAGTGAATATCAGCTGTGTTTCATAGATGTTCCAGTGAGTGGTGATTAATATGTCTAACAAATTCATATGAGGGTACTTTTCAGTTATGTTATGAAAAGTCATTGGGCAGTTTTATTTTTCATTGGCCATGAGCTAAAACAGTAAATCAGTTAAAAAGAAAAGTACTTCTAAAAGAAAGTATTCTTGTGAAAGCCCTACAACTGAAACGGCCAAGATTTGCACAAGTCTAATTGCAATCATTGCACGGCAGGTTGCTGATTATTTTAGACTGATTTGTATGAAACATGGAGAAATTCTGAATATATTGAGAATCATGATTGATATAATAAATTGATTGATATAATAAAAGACTGCATCTGCTTCCATGAAGGAAATTGTATCCAGCTAGCTTCCGAAATTACTCAGTGTATTGCAAAAATATGCAAAATGAGATTAGGAAAAGAAAGTTCTTGTAAACTAACAAATAATTATTTTATTTGAAACATTAAAATTGAAATGGACCTTTTATTTGCTTGACAGTCTCCATAGGTATCTGCGAATGAGAGCAAGCAACCTTACAAGTATTTGATTCAATACTTGGGAAAGATCTAAGAAAAAAGTGAGAGCTTGAGAGACTTGATTATTTCTTTTGTCTTTTCCAAATACAGGTATTTTATTTTCTTCTTTCTAATCATTTAGATCCAACTATCATTTCCTTAGTTTCAAGCTCGCAATATCTTATAACCTCTTTTAGGTTTTGAGATTCCTTTTCGTTCATAGTCTAATTGCTGCAGATGTGCTGAATCTGACAGGACATAGTTTGGTACCTTCTGATGTAGGCACGATACCCCATATTCTGAAAAAGTGTAGCAGTATTAGTGCAATCATTTTTCTAAGATAACATTTCTGCAGCTTTGACCACCCCAAGTCAAGAACATTATATAACTGTGAAACTGCAGTCTTCTCCAGCTGTTTGTATTAATAGAAATCTACAAAAATATGTAAAAGCTTAATTTCATTTGCTCAGGAATCCATTCTCATACTCTATATGAAATCAGGTAGGCTGCATCTGTATCATAACTTAGGCTTGGACCAGAGGAAGATGGCTAAAACCAAACCTGATCCTTGGTCCCACTTAGATCTTCACTGTCATAACATGAAGTCCCTAAATAACAAAGGGGAGTCAAACTTCAGTTGTCTAAAAGGTCTCTCTGCATTTTTTGTACATGATAGAGGAAATCCCTCAAAAGACTTGCATTCAGCTTATCCAACTGGTATGGCAAGCTTCCATGTGCAGCTAGGACAGTGGTAGGCAGAATAAATGGCCCAAGGCAAGCCATATTCTGTACATGCCTAGGGTTTCAGCTCTTGACCCTGTGGGACCATCCCCTTATGTTTGGCCAATCATTTTGTCCAGAGCTTGAACTTCACTGAATGCCTGGAGCCAAAAAGTATAAAAATATCCACAGGTTTCTTATCTTTGATAAAGAAATTCAGGGCAGGGTAGCTGTGGCTGCATACACTACCTTATTGGACACAGATATCAAGTGCTTTGTTTCCATACAGGTGTATCTTAATAAGGGAAAAGATGTTACATACAGTTGTTTTTGCCCAAAGAGAACAGGAAGAGAAAAGGCTTCCTATTTCAGCCCTTAAAAAGGTAATAGTGTACATTTTCCATCAGTTAGTCAGTATTCCCCAGAAATGCTCTGCCAACACTTACATCTGCTCATCAAGTTTTCACCAAATGTCAGAACTCTGTGTTCCAATACACATAAGTAAGCCAGAAAGGTTTCTGCTGATAAAAGAGGAAATATTCACTGGGAACTAACAGGACTGGTAGTGTTGCAATATGGGAACCAGAATATCAGGCTTTCATCCCTGCAGAGTTGATGTAACAACTTCTCTCTCCTCTTTATGAAGTACAGATCCTTCATACTTTATATTAGTTCTTACCTTTTGGAAAGATGCTGTTTTTTAAACAGCACATTTAGAGATAGACTCTTAGCAATATATAGGCAATGCATGAAAAATTGTTAGCAGATATATGTGTTACAAGAAGCATCTTCTCTGTATGTGCCATAGTGCAAAGATCAGCCACAGCTGTGTTTCTCAAACACATCATGAATTTTGTCCTCCATGCAGAAGTAACTTCCCTAAAGGAAGGAAATATGTGGTCCTGCCTCCCGCCTGCACTAACCTGGAGACTATGTCTAAGAAGCTCCATCATAGCTTAGCTGAGCTGTGGAAATCCCAAATGCTCTTTCAGGAGGTAGCATGTCTCTCTCCCAGCTGTGGTCTCTGGCCCTGGTAGGGATCCTGAGTTACTATGACTACAGATGATTTCATTACCTTCAAACCCTTCAATATCACCTCACTCAAATACAATTTTTTATTTTGGAGGGAACAAGCAACTTTTTGTTTATTTCAGTTGAGAAAACAACAAAAAAGAAAACTTTGAGAGTAGCATGAATCTTTTAATAGCAGTTATTTCCCCTGGATTGACTCAATTGGATCATTAAATTTCTTTTGTTGGGTTTAATAGAGAATGATTGAAAAATCAATGTATACATGCTTGAGATCATGGAAATGATGATATGTCAAAATGTCAGAGGGGCTGAAGGGGTAATGATAGAGTGCGGAAGAAAAGTCTCCCTTTGACTGCTGTACTTGGAAACTTGAAAGGCTCAAAGTTTCTCGCTAAACACTGTCTTTTACTTTTTGAAGCATTTGACATTTATTGTGACTCAGTACACTTTTTTTAAAGAAAGCGTTCCCCAAAGAAACCACAGAAATTCTTCTTCCACGCTTAAAAAAAAGTCACAATATCTTAGTAACTCTTCCAAACATATTTCAACTACATGTGAAGTTCCATATGATATTCAGCAAATAAATTCAGTGATGAGAAAAAAACCCAAAACAAACAAAAATTATGGAGCTTACATAGGTTATTTCTACAGTTTTTAGATAATTGAGTGCAATTGGTACTGTAGATTTATAAAAAGATATGTGAAAGTTAAAGCTCTAACAGAATTACCAGGATATTGCTCCTTTTTAACCCGCAGAGTGGATTCAAGATTTTCTTTAAGCCTTCTCTGAGAAAACTGAAAAACTATCTAAAAATAAGTACCATGAAGTAATTGTTTTCTAATTATTTGCAGAGAACTTGAGATTTTAATATTTTTTTTAATTGATTTTGGTTGGTTCGTCTTGTTTTGCAATGCATTTAAAAAAAAAACCTAGCAAAAAAAATTCAGAAATTGTATTTCTTATTTGCTTGAGCATGGACAATTGTTTGAAAACTTCGGAGACCTCTTTTGTGACAGCACGATGGTTTTTACTTCAAGTTATTTGTGCCAGCCATCATAGTTATGGTTAACCCATGCTATCAAAGAGCTTCAGGTGCCCTGTTAAGGTAATTTACATTTCCTTGGCTGTGCAGAAAAATGAAGAAGAGAGTGAAGGTGTGCCCATTTAAAATGATTTCCCTGAAATTCATAAGATGAGACTCCACAGTTAATTTTAAAAACCATATTAAAAAAAAAGACAGAAAAAACCTCCAAACCCCAAAGAAAACAAAATAACCAACCCTGTGTATATATAAATGTGCACATATAAAAATACTTTTTAAGAGAAAAAATTTTGATGCCCAACAGCCACATGTTGATTTATAAACTGTCAACTATCTCCTATAGCCCATTGTCCAAATTACAGTTTGGAATATTATTTCAATTCTACTTTTATGGAAAAGAAGTATAAAGATAAAGGGATTGTCCCTTTTGTATTAGTCTAAGCATATACCCGTTATAAAACTGTGTAGCAAGTGTTCTATAATAGCTTCTCTCTTCATGACCATTCAACTTATATATCTAGAATTACAAAACATATTTCTTCCAATTCTGAAAACAGAAACTATCATCTTGTCTTACTCTTACATTTTGTATTATGATCACATTTAGGAGTTTCAATACTGGCCTCAAACTCCACTAGGATGTGAAGTAATGGAAGAATAAAAATATAGATTTTGCTTACAGGAGACAAGAGGTTGATAACAGACAGAAGGGCAAAGGAGATCTAATTTTCATCACAGTCATGGGATGAGGTTCTTGTAATACAGCAACTGAATTTTAGTCAAATATTTTGTAGCCAACTGACTTTTTTTTCACTGAACAATATGTTTACTGGAAAACAGAATTTCTGGGTTGAATTGAGTAGGCATTCTGTCAGATAAAATATGCATGAGGGTGCAAAAGTAACAAAAGGCTTCAGTTTTACAATTATAAAACCTTTTAAAACTTGTTTTATAGTGTCATTCCTTTGTTTCCAAATTGATACTAATGAAAAAATCTGAAGAATCCAAAGAAAAATGAAGTATTTTGTTTTGAAATTAATAGAATTCCAATTGATTTATTTTCTTAATGAGTTACCCATTAACCTCTTTTTGTTAAAAACTTAAAAATTTATCAACCTTTTCTGTTTATCTGACATGACTGTGTTTGGGTCCCCAAACAAAAGCCCATCATCCACTTATAGCAATGACCAGTTTTAAGGAAGATTTTACCATGCTTACATGAAACGGAAATGATGCCTTTGTGGATGTTTGCACAGTTCCAACTAACCCAACTATGAGCAGCAACATGACAAATCGTGATCTTTTTTGGGGGTTGTTTTTTTTTTTTTTTTTGGGAGGGGGGGTGTGTGTAAAGGTTTATGTTGTTGGTCAATAGGAAAAAGAAGACTGCAGTTTAACAGCCAGTTAATTGAATCATAGTTTGTACCTTAGGGGCTGGCACACCGATGAGCTGGAGTGGAAAGGCAATGCAGCTACATGCCTAGAGCTGCACTTAATGATGAAAAGACCACAAAGCCCCATCCTTGGCCATTGTAGTTATGTGACCAGGCTAGTGGTAAACTAGAGATGATACTGAAAAGTGAGATAAACAGATTATGTCTGGTATAACAGAAATAGAACCAATTGAATCATTCAAATTTAAAAAAATACTGTTAAAGTAACAGACAATCCATTCCAGTGATATTACAAGCAGATAAAACTATGTATTTTAGTGACTGAGAGATAGGATGATGAAAATACAATGAGATTTTGTTTTCATCTGTGGAGTCGGTCTAGAGACCATGTGAAAGAGATGTTATACAAAATTTGAGTATATCTGCATATGAGGATTAATAGCTAATATGGAAGTAGATAGTATTTCAATTAAAGACATAGAGCATTCTGGAAAAAAGAGGTTGAAAAATCAGTTTCCAAACTGGAGGAACACCAGATAATATTTATCTTACTACAATAGTTCCAGGATATTTTTAAATGGACAAATGGTCTAATTCTGTATTGGTAGACTTTCACTCTGCTTCTAGATATAAAAAATCCAACATCTGTCAGTCTTAAATAACTAATTGCATTCTGTCAATATCAAAGTAAGGCACAGTTCTACACCTGTATTCACATCTGCATATAAACATTTCTCTGTCCACTGCAGTTAAAATTCAGTGCATTGAATGAGAATGATTCCCCCACCCCCAGTCAATGGGCATAGTTAGAAATCCTTATTTATTTCAGAGTATGTAGACATGGCATTTAAACTGGAGCTGTTGCAACTCAGAAGGATTTTAGTTCAGGAGGTAGTTGGGTCAATACCTGTTGTGACAATGATGGATGCTAATAACATATTCTCTGGTTCATAATAGATTTAGTATGAAAGCATGATTAACTTTCTCAACAGTTTGGGGGGATTTTTTCCACACCAGATCTGAGTGTATGCATAATCACTCCTTATTTTAGACTCATGATGGACTTTTACTAGAGTGATTTTATCAGGTGCATACCTGCCATAAATTTCCAGTGGGGCTTCTTAGTGCTGCTATTTTTCCCCGTGAAACATGATATTACACTGACCTTCTGCTCTGATGATCAGGGGTACCCATGCATCTATACTGTAGCCTAGAAAGGTTTTCTATAGTGCCAGTCTTATTAGTCTCTTGGATAGCCATTATCTGATATTAAATCGTATAATGGAAAAATATCTACAGCCCTACAAGCTTCTTTTTTTAAAGACATAACTGACAAATTCATAATACATGATCCTGCTTTTTTTATGTCCTTGGCAATTTTATCATTGATTTCAATGAGAACAAGAACAGAACTTGAGGACTTAACGCCTTGTTCTTGGTCATTAAAGTGTAAATTAAAAATTGATGGTAATTTTGGTGAGATACCAGATGTAACTTACTCTGTATAAAGCAGTTTAGACTGCTTTAAATGTGAAATAAAATGTCACCCAAATAAAGAGAATGAATAATGAAACCTTTTGAAACTAGGCATGATCAAAGGGTAAAACTGTGTCTGGTCCCTCTTAACCTCAGTGAATGTTTTTATTTGGAAGTAGAGAACTTTGTGGTCCTTACGCTGCTGTCAGTTATGGTAGAGCTAAATTTGACAATTTCAGTATAAATCATGAATAAAAAAATAAAAAGCATAAAACATTAATGAAAATAGGCTTTTCCTTCTCAAGTACTAAAAGAATCTTGTTAATTTGGTGATGTCCTCAATAAGGAATGGCTTAAAAAATTCTTAAAAGGTCTTTTGGACTGCTGTCCATAAAAAACTTTAAAAACACCTTCTATTTATCCTTTTTTAGTAATCAATCAGATCTCTGAGTTGTCATCATGTCTAAACATTTGCAGCTGATCACGTTTCACACTCAGCAGTAAGTCTTCAAAAGGGCTCAAGAGCTCAAGTCTTGGACAAGCATAACTGAGAGGTGCAGTCCTGATTTGATTACAGTTGGTGACAAAAATTAAAAAAAAAAAAGGAAAAAAAAGGTTAGCTTTTAATGTGGACTAGGTTAAGCAGGAGTTTAAATTCAAATAATTGAATGCAAGCATGCTGCATTTACCTGGGGTTGCAAGGACACCAGATTTCTTCAAAATCTTCTAAAGATGGATTTTATTGAGCTTAAAAGCAACGTCTAATATGAATTTGCTTGACCATGAGCTTCCTTTTGGGCAACAAGCTATACAAGCTGTAAGTTACCAAAAAAACAGTTCACAGCTACTCACATCTAATTCATACTGCGGTATGCAGCCCTAAGGTGGCAATTATTTTTGAATTCTGTAACAAATAGAGGTCGATATGATGGCTAACATAGAATAGCTGGTTTTTTCCTCCTTGCAGCCTGGAGAAGACCTCATGGCTGACAATAATATGTCACCTCTAATCTTATTTCCTATTCCCAAACTATATTTTCGTTGAGTTTCTTTTTTTTTGTTATTTTATTCTGCATTCTACCATCTGATAAAGCACAAGCTTTTTCACTAAAAAGAAAAAAAAAGATGTCTGGCTTTATAGGGGCCAAAATGATTGTATGTATTATACTTCTGTTCTGTGAGAATGCTCATTTTTTTATCAATATTACTTGGGGTGGTCTGGTAATGGTTTTACTTAAATATCAATAAATTTTCTGTGGGAGAAATTAATTTAAGGGAGACTTTGTAGTACTTTTTGAAATTCAGTAGAAAAAACTTACCAAATAAATTGAATGTGTAGTGCTATCTTAAAAATACAGGTGTATACTGTGTTTTAATAACATAATTTTCAATGGTATGTGGAAAACAAAACATTGTTAACAGAACCTTCATGTTTAGTAATATTACCAGTGAAAAGATGTCTAACAGTTGGATGAATTTAAGGACTGGTTTATATAAAAAAGGACAATTTCATTACTCCAAGGCAATTATAATGTTACATGGGAATATTTTATTGTAAACAAGTATTCTCCTGCCTGAATTGTCTCAGAGCTCAGACAGTCTTAAAAGCTGCTATGGAAAAACACTCTCATATATGTGTTGTTCACAAGCCAACTTGGACTTATAATGGCCTGAGTGGCAGTCTAAAACAGATACTTGACTTGTGTCTTTCACCCTCCAGGTCAATCCTGAATATCTGGCAGATCTAATCAAACGTACTACTCCAGTTTTCTTTTGAAATTCCATTATGGCACTGCTGCCTTCCTTGACATAACATGATTCCTTAAAAAGGCACTAAAAGAGCATGAACTTTCGTTCAGTCTCACAAGCAGAAGCATAAAGAACAGCAAAGCCCTTGAACAGCTAGTTTCTCCTTGATAGTTTCATTTTTAACATCGATAAAATTTTCACCTTTGTAGGAGGTATAATATGAAGATAATCCTGGTCCTAAGTTTCTTAAAAGATAAAATAGAAAGGATAAGGAAGCTTACAAATAGAATTACTTCCTGAATTTTTGTGTCAAGGTATTTGCAAACATTGCAGAAGTGTCTCATCATAAAAAAGCAGTTGCAGAAACCTCTAAATTCATTACCGCTAACACAAGACATTTATAAATGGGTAAATAGTATGGCTGTATAGATTTTTGTAGAGCCTCTAAGCCTTTCAGGAACCACATCCTCTTTTAGAATAAATTGTCACAGCACTGCAGGTTTGATGCGCACTCACCAGAAACAGCTTGAAAAATAAACAATTAAAAGAAAAAAAGAGGTGTCAGCGATTTCTGTCCCAGTTCAGAAAAATCTGAGCCAGCACTGTGACTTCAGAGTCTTAACTTATGACTTTCAAAAATGGAGCTTTAAATCTCTGTTCTCTTAGGAATGACTAAAATTGAGTTGAATTTATGGAATGCTAATGCAAGTTTATTTTTAATCCATGAATAGAAATAATCGCACAAGGTCTATGTATGTGCCTGTTTGCATGCTTATGCACAGCTGAATTGTGACTGAAACTTTATGTCTCCAAAAGCCACAAGAAATTAGGAATCCTTAAGAGTACAGGTGGAAATTTGAATCTCCCCAGTGTACTAGTTAGTACAACTAGTAGAGGTCGACAAGAACTGACTACTTCTTACCCAAGTCCCAGATAAAACAAAATCAGAAGTCAGTTGTGTCCCTGAGAAGTATCAGCACTGGGGAAAGCAAGGACTGTAAAATTAGCATCCCTTTTTCTTTTGGATTCTATATCAAAGCATATAGTCTCATAAAGATACTCACCAATCCAGTCCCTGCTTGCAACAGGTAAGGGGTAAAGCAATTAAACAGTCATTGCCAGTATTTTATCAATGCACAGAATTCCATTTAGGAAGTACCAATCTCCTTATGGATCTGGTGGCTTAGCAAATTATTTATGATGGGTATACAATGCGCTAGTAATTACAAAAGATTCACCTAGAAACTGTTGACTCAGTTAACCTGCCAGTCAAAATTTTTGTCTAGATGCATTACAAGTGGGAATTGATGCAGAGTTTCACAGGCTATATGCATCCAGGGCTGACTTGATTTACAGAGAAACAACGAATCTTACTTAGTGTTTCCCCCCAGATCATCTGGGTATATCAATGCTCCCACTGAGTCACTGCAGAAGGGAGCTCTAGCAAGCCTCAGGTTTCACTTTGGTCTTGACTTATACTTCCAGGTGGTGAATTTATTGTTTCTTCATCTCGCTTCACCCTTTTTGCCTCCTTTTTGCTTGTTCTCTTGCGTGCAGGGGCAACCGATATTGGTACGAATTGGTCCTCTGGTTTGGCTGCAGTGATTATCACTGTAGTTTGAGTAGCAACTGTACTTGTTGCTGGGGGTGGTGTAGCTGCTGTGCTTGGAGCTGGGGTAACCGCGCTGTCTGTTGCAGTTGAAGTTTGAGCAACTGCTGTACTTGCCACTGGGGTAGCTGCTCTGTTCATTGAGGCCAAAGTTTGAGTAGCGACTGTTGCTTTGCCCTCAGATCTGCCAACATTCTTTTCCTTTTGAAGGTGCTGGATAGTGTTGAACAAGGCCCTGTAAGCATAGGCCAAGCCCCAGCACATTGCCATGATTTGTCCATCTCTGGTATGGCCAGAATGACCACACACCTCATTTAAGTGTTTTACTAAGTCTTCTGGATTTTGCAGTTGTTCAGTAGTGAAATTCCAAAGTACTGGAGGGGCCCACTGACCTAGATACTTGCCCATACTGTCCCACACACCCTGCCACTCATGGCTGTCCAGCCTCAGGGAAAATCTCTCGGTCCTCCTACATCGTCGTTTGACCCCAGACAAGACCCAAACCTGAATCTGCTTAACTCTTGAAATCAGTAGTGGGCAAAACACACTCTGTATGCGTGTTAGCATGGTGATTCCCATCACCATCAGCAAACAAGTCTCAACAGCATTAAAAGGCCATTCAAAAAATTCAAAACTCTCAAATGTAAATGGTCTGGGGGGACGACTAGGAGGGTAAAAGGATGTCTCCTTCACAGGTTGAGCACCTGAGAAGGAGAAAAAAGATGTGTAATTGCTAAGCACCTCCATCATATACCTCCCAAAGTATAAAGGTGGTGACCACACTGGGAACATAAGCCAGATCAGTTTCATGATCAATGATTCTATTGTATTACAAGTCATTACCATAAAGTACAATGGGACAAAAACCTTAGCCCAAGCCCCACACTTGAAAAACACTAATACAGCAAATACCGGATGGACGTAAGATACGATATACTGAAACTGTGAGACCAAGAGGAACAACCTTGAGAGCCAATAAATCAGCATTGTGACGAGTGACTATCAGTCCAGTCAGATCTGTTCTTATCTCAACCCCTCGTGCCCCATGTTGGGCGCCAAAAAGAACTGTCGTGGTTTAAACCCAGTCAGGTAACTTGTTCACTCACTCCCAGTGAGTGGTGCCGAGCTGACAACAATCAAGATCCGTGTCCCCCCCCCCACCGGGGCTCTCCCCTTCCCCGCTCCCGGAGGAACGGGGAGGAGGATCGAAAGAGTGCAGCTCCTACGGGTTGAGACAAGAACAGTCCAGCAACCGATGTACACAAATCACCACCGCTACTGTCAACTACAACAATGATAAGGGAAAATAACAAGGGAAGAGAATACGATACCACCGGCCAAGAAAGCGAGTTCCACCCGGAAGCCCGTGTCCTTCTGGGTAACTCCCAGTTACCCCCCACCCCGGGCATGACGTGCTGTGGTATGGAATACCTCCCTGGCTAGCCCGGGTCAGGCGCCCCGTGTCTGCTTCCTCACAGCTTCCCCTCCTCCCTGGCAGAGCATGAGCCTCACAAAGTCCTTGGTCAGGGTAAACATCACTTAGCAACAACTGAAAACATCGGATTCACCAACACTGTTCTCAGTCTGGAAGTCAAAACAGCACTGCACCAGCTACCACAAAGGAAAAAAAACATGACTTCTACTGCTGAACCCAGGACAATTAGGTAGATATTTCCAAGGACAGCTGAATTGAGCAGTACCCTGGGCTGTATACCAGCCAGCATTCATTGTGTGTGAAGGGAATTTGTGATAACCCTGTATAGTAAGTGGGCATTATATACTGCTAAATTTCAGTGTAATTCCTGTGGTATCACATATTATATTCACATTAAAACCAAATGAGCTCATCATGATTAATGTTACTACAATGAATGCTGAAGGAATTAAAAACGATTATCCACTCATTGTAAAGGGTTGCTGATAATTAGGGCTATTACACAAAAAGGTACATTTTAAGCAATCACCACAGTTAATTCATTCAGCATTATATTATGCAGTGCTGATAACAATGAGTTCTCTTGGCACTCCTGTGGTTGCCACATGCGTGTCCATCAATAACCCATTGTACTGTACCTTCACTGGTTGAGCATCAAGTCACAAACACTTCAATAATGTGCTACCTGTTGGGAGCATTTATTATGCTTTTTAAAAGTTATTTTCTAACCATTAGCAAAACACAACTATAGAAACCATTTTCAGTGCTTGTATCATGGTGCAAAGATAACTTTAATAAGTATTTTATTAAAAAGAATGTAGAATGTATGCTTAAATATGTATGGTCACTTGTGTGTATAAATAGGCAGTTATACTTGAAAGCCAGAAGTAGTTAAACCAAACAAACCACTTTATTCTTTCATCTTCTCCTTTACGAATTCCCTCCTCTATTTATTCTCACCATTTGTTGTTTTTTTCTGATATTTTGACGTGGGCAAAGCAGGACTTGTGTTTTGTAATGGCTGTGAACAGATAATTCAGTAGTATCAACTCATACCAAGAGATCCAACGTGATAGCAATGTTTGTTTAAATTTCACATAATGTTTGACATGGCATAGATGTTTGATTTTAGTGTCTCTAGTATATCTCAGTTGTGCCTGATTACCTGAGCCAAATTCAAAGTCTGAGGAGAGTTGCTGTGTAAGCTACTGATTTACATGTTCTCATATAATTTTAACAATCTGCAAGCCATTTCTTTGGTAGTAATCCTATAGTAACCCGTGGACACACTAAAGAAGGCTTTTAGGTGGGTCTGGCACTGTGTTGTTACCAATCTTGTTTACTTGCTATTTGTTGTTGGTAGCAGTGAGCTCATGTTACCTAGTCTTTCCTAGAAGTAAACATATATCAAAACCCTGTAACACCAAAAGAAACCAAAATCACCAATAATGTAAAAAACACTTTCATCTACGTCTGGATTTAGTCCAATATTTTAAGGTATGTGCCACTTAATCACAAGTTCTCCCAAGGAAGATAGAGCCTATTATTATATTTAAATTAGGCATACACTTAATCACTTTGCTGAATTAGGGCTTTAGGAGTTAGACAAAATTTGTAATACAAAAAAGCCTTTCTTTTCCTAAGGACTGCAGGATTTGCCCTTTAAGCAGGACTTCCTTGTTATTTAGTGGAAGTATAAATCACTTTTACAAATGTCCTTTCACTTGCATAACTGTCATATATTTCTCTCTTCCTTTGTATTTTTGACAGTTTTAACTTGCATAAAGCATCTAAAAATCATGTTTTCAACAAATGTATTCACCTGTGGATGATAAAATGAAAGAGGTGGAGGCTAATAGTACTGAATTATAGGGTGGCAATTCAAAGCTATAAAAAGAAAGTCTTGAGGTCTGCTGAGTGCCATGCCCATTAAAATGTCTATTTTCAATAACTGATAAGAAATGGAATGTCAGCACTCTGTTTGCTCTTTTCCTTGGTGATGCTGACAAAGATATACCTTGTTGGTATTAAGCATAGAACACCTATTTTTGCAGACTAGTTTATATACCAGGAATAATGGTTCCCTGTGAAAGAACGTAATCTTATGGTTTCAGCATAACATTAGGGACTCCCCATGTTGTTTTCAGCAACAACCACTGCATTCCTAATGATATTTATTACTCATGGAAATGCTCAGTTTATTCTCCTTGGAAATAATGTAGCTGTTTTCTGTAGATGAAATAAAATACAATTATATTTTTAAAATATTTTTCTGTTATTATTGTAAAACAGAATAGTAACAAAACCTGAATCAGTGGATCCTTCAGTGATGCAGCTTAGCATTTGTCACGCAGATACATTTATTGATGCAGCCTGCGTACTACTTAATCAGTGTCAGAATATGAAGCTTTGTCTGTGAACTTCAGATTTCAGTTAAATTCTCAGTTTTAAAAAGAATCAAAACATCAATTATTATCCAGTTTTTCTAATTCAATGAAAGAGTCCACTGAAGCCATGGACAAAAGATATCTTACAATATCAAGGACAAGTTTTAAGTTCATTATTTGTCAGAAAGAGCTGCCCATTTTTTGGTCTTCTCTATATACCAATAGTGAAATAAAAGCAGAATCCTAAAGAACTCCAACATTTCCCACACTGCTTACCCAGTAATCTTTCTGAAGACATTACAAGGGAGCAGGCTGTCTCTTGTTCTGTACTGTCAGTGCTACTATAGACATCACCTCAGTGTTTATTTGCATTTTTCTTCAGTCTTAATGTCTCATCCAACATTTGTTGAAATCAATGGAGTCAATGGCTTAGAGGGGATGTCATTTTCTGAGCCCCAGAGCTTGTCAAAATGCAGTGTTGAAGCTAGGAAGGAGTGAAAGTTGTTTGTTTGACGGGCTTTTGTTTAGTAAGATGATCTGTAAGGAAGAAGGGAGATCTGTCAGTGCTTCAGCTTCAGTTGTCGATATGCTACATTATGCTCTGGACTCCCATACCCTACTTAAATACGATAAAGGCACATTACAACCATTGCAGTTAGGTCAGGGCAAGGTAAAGGAATCTGCTTAGTGCAAATGAGAGTTACATAGTAACATAGTAAATACATTTCTAGATTTCCTAATTAAATAGGAACAACACTCTTTTATAGCAAAATTTAAAAGCAGGCTATTTATAAATATATGCTTGCAGCAAACCTAATTTCAGGAAATACTACAATTTCCTCACTAATGATGCTTTGTCATTGTGTACTTAAACACTCAGATCTTCATTTTTCTCTTAGTACATTGTTTTCAAGCTGAATTCATTGCAGCCTTGTAGATTTCAAGTGAAGACATTTTTGAGGCATTTGAGTGCAAATTAAGTGTCTGCAAAATGACAGCAAATGAGGACACTACTTCATCCTGCTTCAGGAAATTTATAAATGAGTGAACAGGAATTTTGCCAACATTTACATGTACATACCCACACAAGAGTATGTATGAGCAATTTCAAGGAAAGAATAGTGTATCCTGGAAAATAACAAATTCTCGAAATGAAAGGCTCTGAACAAAAACATTTCTCATCCAAATAAAGGGGCCTTCTGTGTTGACCACTTATTCAGCACCAATCATTTGTGTGAATCAAATTTCTGCCTGGACTATGGATTTCCAGCAATGGATATTGGAACAATGCCACCCACTACTAGAGAGCTGTAATATCCTGGTACGCTTTGTGAGACAGCTCTTGCCTCACAGAAAACTGAAAAATAGTATCTTCAGAAACAAATCCCTTTGCATGTGATGTTTTCTTCTTCTTCATAACTAAAGACATTTGCATGAGAACAAGGTCTTTGTTTTAGAAGAATCCAGCTACTTCCACTGTTTATTTCCTGACTTGAAGTCATAATCCCTGCTTTGTGACATCATGGTTGGTTACAGTGAAATTGGTTATTATTGAAGAAACAGAGGGATTAACTGCAATCCTGCTGACTCTGGGGTGGGGGGTAAAGGAAATGTAACTTCAAGTAGGTATGCTTTTTCACTTGCTAGCATTTCTGCATGGCTTTTGCTTTGACAACTTTGTCTTCTACTGAATTATGTTCCGCCTCCTTTAAATGAAAAGCTCTTTTATGTGTAGGTGGGAAGCGAGCAAGGAAAATTATGTATAAGGAAAACCAGGTGTTCACAGCTCTCTCTCCATTGTTTATTAAAATAAATAAATATATAGACAGAATGTGCTCATTTTTCATCCAAAGCAAAATGAGACAGAAAGAAACAGACTAAGAGAACACAAATCAAGTATTGAACATAGTGATGAATTTAGTTTTAATTCTGGATGTCCCCAACTATTGATGAGGGATTCTGTAAAGTAGATTTGACCACCACTTTTATTGCAATTAAGTTACTTGATTAGTGTTTTCTTTTTAACTCTCTTCTTAATTATGACTTTTTCAAACTTACAAATGTTTCAGAGTGGTTTCAACATTTTCTGAGTATGTGCTTGTCGTGAACTATCCATTTATTCTCATGACAGTGGGTGACAAAGCGAAAATCCTTCTTTATAGAACAGGATATTTGCTTATTTGGAAACACAGATATCTTTTCAGCATGTTCATATTACTCAAAACATGTTCATGGGACTAGAGTTGATAGCAAATGCCTATCATACGCTATACATTTGGCATATTTTGAGGGTTTGCCAAGCCACATATTATAAGTTTCTGCCTGTAGCTGACTTCTATTAACAGAACATACAGTGTGGTCAGTGAAGGGCTTAAATGCCCCCGGTCATCCTATGCAGCTGGTCATTTCAGCCATTAATGTGATTTAATCCCATTTGCAAATGGATCACTTTCCCTCTGAAATGTATTTGTACTTTATTACTCTTAGTAGAAAACAGATCCAAAATGAGAAGGCTGTAGGCCTTCTCAGAGCAGCCTTTCAGAGCAGCTCACCACTGATTCCCCATTTCTTTCACAAGGCCAGGTATGATCTCCTAGGCTTGTGCATTGCTTGCAGGGTACAGCAGAGCCCCTGAGCAGATGCAGCTAGTGTGCACCCCCAAACTGAAACCAGTGTATCCACAAACTGCAAACTGCTCTGTATGGGTTAATGAAACCTTTTCAGAGGCAGGTTACCTAGCTCAAATAAAATACCACACTATACTACTTTTTAAAATACAAGTTATTACCCCTAGACAGAACTGCATCATGATGTGTAAAAGTACCTGCCTGGCTGTCTCCATTGTACTTTATTTTACTGGATAGACATGCCATCAATCTCATCTCATGGGTTCTCTTTTCCCCAGGCAACTCTTAGTTCTTCCTTATGCCTGTTTTAGTTTAAATTCATGTTTCTTCACTGATATTATGAATACTTTCAGGATAATATGAATGAGTGCTTTGTGCAGAGGCATGTACTTGTTTGGTAGAAATAGCTTTCTCGATGTACCCTGGATTTATACCCTTTTTTTTCCACAACCATCTCACAGCTGTCTTGACTAATCTGCTCAGACCTCTGTCTCGTTATGACCATGATCAAGCATTCAGAATTCAAATTGCTGTTGTTAAACACTGATTTTTATTTTAAAAGGCTGCATAAAAAAACAGTCATCAAGGTACAATTTTGGCAAATCTAATAAAGTAAATTTCAATAAAGAGAAACAATGAACTGCAAAAATGTTTGGTAGCTAACGCATTTATAAAATGAATTTGAAAATGCATTGTGAAATGCCCTGAGATTCAGGAACAGAACCATACTGTTCTTGCATGTGATAACTGGTGATTGTCATTAGGAAATGTGAAGACTTGAGAACTTGAAAAGGGAATCGACATTCTTGGCACAGCTGACAGGAAACGCCTGTATTTTACCTTCTCCATTGTTGCTTACTGAAATCATTAGATATGGGTGCTTTTACAGGGAGGTCTGTGGTACTTGTCAGTTTCACATCATTAATCAGTGACAAATTTTTCACAAATCCTTAATCCCATGTTAATTCTAATAATTTTGCAAGGAGCTGCCAAAAATTACTTATTGTTCTGTTAATCATTACTAATAGGAACAGAGGACTGCCTTGAATTTCTTCACGAAAACCATACTAATTAGAAATGTCTGAATACATACCAGTCCTCAGAGATTAATTTATTCATCATAATCAGTTAATCACTTTTCCTTTACATAATTAGACAGCTCCTGGTGGAAAGGAAGACCCCTTAGTTTTCTTGGAAAGAAGACTCCTGTAAGCTGATATTAGCAGAATTATCATTATGGTTTCCTTTGAGTGCATACAGATTAGTGCAGGTGGGTTTTTTTTGTCCATTCACCACAAATGAAATCTCAAGCGAGAAACACTTTTAAAAAATGTATTTTCTAAAGCTCCATCAGGAGAAGTTTTCTACAGTCTTACCCTTCAGCTGTCCACTGGGACTACACTCAAAGATTGCTGAAGAAACTGGTAAAGTTTTAGTATTGATGTGCCCAAACAGAAAACTGCTCACTTTGCATGTAGAGTAATGCAGCGACAGTCCAAATATTTAACCCTCTTGCATATTTCAGAAGCTGAGCTTTTCTTATCCCCTCAAGAGATTTTTATATGCCCTTCAAAAAGATAACAAAAGTGTCACCACCATTTACCTGAGCAGATCACTTTTTAGGTCCCCTGATCATCCATTTTAAGAACACTTCTGTATCACAAGTATGGATTTACTCAGAAGAAGAGCTAACAAGGAAGCTGTCCCATTAACATTCTCTTTCAGGGAATGAATTTTCTACCTTTTGATGTGGAAAACTGCCAGGAATTAAATTATCCAGGGACCCTGCCTGTTGTGGTGGGAAGTGCTGTGGGTTTTGATGTCCTTTATTGCACATTGACATACCTAATTATACTGACCTGTTACAAGCCACTGTGAGAGTATAGACACTTACATGCTCTGGAAATGAGTGCTCTTGTACTCTTTCTGCTTTCTGCTAACTGTCCAGCTAGACTAGAATAGAGAAACACTCCTCCCTTCTCTCTTGTGTGTCTGTAGAGCAAAGAACACAGCCTTCTCTGGTATAAATATTTTAAAAGATAACTACTACAGTTCTGTCAACCACTGAAATAAACTGCAAGTTAGAGCAGTTGCAACATAATGATGACAGATGTGTACTGTAGATAGTTGTTTAAATCTGGATTATATCCCAAAATGATGTCTTATTTCCAGCAACTGTGACACCATCTAAAGTCTTCTAAACAATTCTACATGAGTTAAAACCTCAAAAGACATTGTTTAGAATACAACATCTTGCCTATTAGGCAAGCTAGAGACTGGCATATCAAGGACTGTCTGTGACCTGATAAAACCTATTCTGTGCCATTCTTCTCGTTGTTTCACACACAGAAAGCCCAGAGATAAGCTGTGGGGCAAAATTTCATGCTTCTATTTTGCAAATAGTGTTATTAAAGCTATTTTGCTAATAGTGTTATTTAATGATCACAGTTTTCTAAATGTTTCTAAAATGTGAGCTTATAGAATAAAAAAAGGTGGTGCATACATATACATATCAGGTCAAATAACTGTCTAAAATCATGTAAGCAGAAAATGAGAGAATTTTATATTTAGTGACTGACAAGGAACATATTATTTAAGGTGGATGCTTGAGACCTGGCAGCTTCCTGAACATTTGGGTGCTTTTCAAAGTGACTCATGTCAACAATATTAGACATTTTAAAGTGAAAATATGAAGTAAGACCTCATGAGAAAAAAGGGCATTTTTCTCAATGTATTTTTTTCATTTACTTTCCTAGTAATAAAATAAAATATTTTATTGCAATTTCTGGCTGGAAGGATAGCTTTTGTGGAGTTATACTGTCTTTATCTTAGTAACAGAGCCACTAAAACGTAAACTACTTTCAGTTTTTCAAAGATGTCTGCTTGTGTTAACTGCAAGGTTATGGTATTTGGGGACCACAGAGCTCTCAAAATCTATTTAGCAGAAAAAGCAAAGAAAGAATAAAGAATCTTTCTTATCATTAAAGCATCCATGTTCAGAAAGCTTCCATAGATATTACCCAATAGGTTATTTTTATAAAATGCCTGTTTTGCAAAGTAATGGGAAATGATTCAGATCAAATAGTTGTCATTTTTTAAATGATAGCAAATATGGATCTACAGAAAATGGCTTCAGCAGCTTTGCTGTTAGCTGTGTTTCACTTAAAGCATGTTACATAACTTTCCTTTTGGACGGAAAATGCAATGAGAAGGTGCAGAAACAAACACAGATGCAAAGATGATGTATATTAGCCAGCAGTTAAACTGATGGGCTTATAAGACATTACAACAATATGGTAAAGTATGACAAACATAGAAGTCTGTAATGAAAAAAAATCAAGCAAATGTCTTCTTCTCTGATTATCTTTACTTTTTCAGTAAAGGTCCCAAGATTTTAGTAAAATCATTTAGCAAGCTGGGTAAATGACTTGGATTAACAGAAGAGCAAATGAGGATGCGTTTTCTAGACCCACACCAAACACATTGGAAAAAAAAAACCAAACAAAACCAACCAAAATTAGACTATTTCTCTTTTGTGCCTTTATTTTAATTTCATACATTTCCTGGTTCTCATGTGAGTCAAAGCCCTGAGTGGCTGTCCTTGTCATTTGAGATTTCCATTTGTAAATGTGAGAGTTTCTGATCATTCAGATAAGATTAGGTAATTCTACCATCATTCAAACCCAACAAAAGTCAGAGCATTTGGAGTTTTGTGATTTTGAGAATGATTTGAAAATGAAACCATTGTGTGTGTATGGTTAATAAAGAACTTTTAACCTGCCAGATTCGGGGTTTCACTGAGCCTTTTTAATGGTGTGAGTCAGTTCATGCAATATTTGACTCCATTTTTTACTCTCTTTCTGGATAAGAAACTGCAGTGTAAGCTACAGGGTTATAATATTCCTGAGGAGAGAATAAACAGTTGCTTGAATAATCTAAAGAGCTCTTGTTCTCCACCATGCTGATGTTTTTAGCCACTTGTTTTATATTAAAATATTTAATTCACTTTCACTATCTTATATTGTCATCAAGAATGCTAAAACCAAAATGCAAGTATTTTCTACCCTTGTTTGGATAAAAGTGTCTAAACCAGACAAAAATACTCGTTAGCCTATCATACACTGCCTGTAACTTGCTAATACTTGCAATATTTGTAAATAAAGGCTTTCTAGTTCATCATACTGGTTTCCTAACACAAATAAAATTCTTGATAAGGAGATCAGGATTAGGATAATAAAATTTTTTTAAAATTGGCTCTTGAACTTAACATTTTGTTTTTTTATCGTATTATGTAAGTAGTCTATAGATTTCCTCTTTACAGTGGTTCACAAAGCATCCTGAGCACATAAAATTCTGGAGATGACTGTGTCTTGCTCTGAACCTATATTAGAAGAGCTTCTGGAGAAATAAGCCTTTAGAACAACCAGTGACTGGCACTTAGTCAGAAAATAGTTCTCATGACCCCCAGTGTGAGGAGGCATGAGCTTTCTTTTATGTCAACAAGTGTTGTTACCCAACCAGCATGCAAATGGATAAAAAATTTCTCATTCATTTGAACCTTTTATTTTTTTTTGTCATTTCAGGAAATGCTTGAACTTTTCACCCAAGTGTCCTGGGTTCAGCAGTAGCAGCCATTTTTCTCCATCTTAATAGCTGGTGCAGTGCTGTGTTTTTGACTTTCAGCCTGAGAACAGTGCTGATAACACCGATGTTTTTAGTTGTTGCTCAGTAATGTTGACTCTGACCAAGGACTTTCTGAGTCTTATGCTCTGCCAGGGAGGAGGGGAAGCCGTGAGGAAGAAGAGACAGGACACCTGACCCAAATTAGCCAAAGAGGTATTCCATGGCACAGCACATCACACCCAGTATATAAACTGGGGGCAGTTACTTGGAAGGCTTAGATCACTGCTCAGTCAGGCTGGGTATTGGTCAGCAGGTGGTGAGCGCTTGTATTCTCTTCCCTTGTTATTTCGCTTATCATTATTATTATTGGTGGTAGCAGCAGTGGTTTGTGTTATACCTTAGTTACTGGACTGTTCTTATCTCAACCTGTGGGAGTTACATTCTTTTGATTCTCCTCCCCATCCCTCTGGGAGTGGGGGGAGGAAAGGGGGGGAGTGAGAGAGTGGCTGTGTGGTTCTGAGTTACGACTAGGCTTAAACCATGACAAAGAGGGGTCTACTCTGTCTCTGCCACTGCTTTGAAAATCTGTTCATTTTTTCTGCACTCTGCTATCATAAGCATCATCTTTCTGATTGCAAATCTCATTTTAAGCTTAACTCACATAAACTAGGGAAGCAGAGAGTCATTATAGCATAAAGAGTAAGGCATTAGAAATACAGAATTTTATATATCTTTAATATAAAGAGCACCCACAGAAAAATTGACAAGAGAAAAAAACCACCCTTGTGCCAGTTGAATCATCACTGGGTTGACAGACCTCAAGTTATCTACAAATAAATCTCCATAGAGTTGGATTGAGAGGATCAGATTTACAAAAGGTGTTTCTGCATAGAAAAATAGAGACCATCCTAACGTTTTCATAAGCATGCTACATTTTGATAATGCTTTCCTTGGGTCAAGGAAGGAATTTATAGTTAAAATGCCATAGAAACAAAGAATATCCAGTGAACTAACTATATGCTGCTTCCCTCGGGCAAGTATGGTCAAGATTTTGCTCTGCCTGATTTAGAACAGAGACTAAACTTTGCCAAAAAACAACTTTTGGTCTCTCCTGCAGAATTTGTTTTACTCATTATGAGTTGTTATTCTCGCAGATAAAGGCCACAGCCTATTAGTTAAGGCCCTGAATCACATAGGTAGCCAGCTTCAAACCAGGTATTCACCAGATACTTCTCATCCTTTAATTCTGCATAATTTTCTTAAGCACTCTCTTTCAAAGTTTACTGCTAATTTCAGTGTGCTTTTTGTATATTTTGCATTGATTTCATATCTCTGTAAAACCCTTGAAATTTTGAGGGAAGCAAAATTTCAAATACTTAGCCAGCCTACCTTCTTCATAGCTGTTATCTCCATGCTCACTTCTATCCACAAATGCTATCTGTGCTGACAGACATGCCAAAAAGCAAATTATTCAAGGAGGAATTATTGCTATGAAAGGAAGGATGAGAAACATTGCGGAAACCAGTATGTTGACCTTGGCATTTCTACTCTTCCCACTTTCAATCCCCTTAGGCAAATATTTTCCTACCTCTGTTACCCTTTTTTCCTTCTAACCTATGTGTTTACTCTGTGTCTCTCAGGGTATGGACTGTCTCTTATTATTTGTTTAAATACTGACTAGCGTAATAAGGCCCACTCCTGGTTAGGGCCTTCCAGTGCTAACATACTACAAATAATCACTGCAAAGCACTAGAAACTTGCATGTTGGTGATTCCAATTGTTATAACTGCTTTCACCTAGTTTCAATTATAATATTTTTAAAACAGTAATTCAGAAAATTCTACTACTGTGTTATATAATTCAATGTCTTTTTAAAGAACATGACATCTGAAATAGCAGAAATGTATACATACAATATAGATTACCATATAATACTGTTAAATTTTTTTATTATATATGTCTTTATGCACTTTTGAATATTTGATGCAGCTGCATGTATATGTATTGTTATAGATACATACTTAGGAAGTCAGATAGCTAACCTGATGCCTGACTTTTGTGAATGACATCCATTATCATAAATTACAAGAAATAAGAGATTATCATGGAGTACCATGTGTATTGTTCTTTGTCTCCTTGCAGAAACAGGAGAATATTAGATTTTAAAGAAAACTAACAGTTAGATTTTAAAGAAAAAAAGGTATTTGTATTTCAGGAGCAGGAAATTGCGTGGTGAAATAGAACAGATTTGACTCAAAGTTGTATAATAATGTAGCAAAATCACTAGTATAATATAATCTGATATAATCTGTAGAACTAAATGTTATCATCACTTTTTTCATCTTTATTTTGTCTGTAACAAAGAAATTTTTTTTTTAATCTTTGACAGATTTTAATGAGAAACCTACCTTTTGCTGTGATTGCTTTGCACTATGAAATTTCTGGGCAGCACTATAAACTCTGATGATACAGTTTTTCAAGGCAACACATAAATTAAGGTGACAGTATTAAAAACAGTCATATACGTGCTTCATAAATATACCAGTCCAGTCATTCAATGTAATATTAGTAATCCCAAACATATCGTAACCTTGAAAGGACAGTGAAGTTCAGAAACTGGTAATCTATATGAGGGTATTGTTTGGCAATTTTTCTCAGTGGACCAGCCTGTTGCAACCCAAACTTCACTTCAGATTTCATTTGACTAGAGTCTAAGTCTCCTTGGGCTAGCTCAGCATTAAAATATCTTAGGATGATCAGCTGGTTTTGAGATGATTACTTTTGAAGTAGGGTTTCTGGCTCTTGTTTAAATACTAGACATTTTATTGCTTAAGTTAAATGATATTTATATATATAAAAACTGTTCTTGGCTTTCATGAGAAATGACCACAAAGTCTTTTAATGTGAATTGGAGCAGTTAATTGAAAATTTTTCTTATATTCACTTACGTGATAAACCACTGGTCAAAATAGGGAGATATGGTCAGCAGTTTGTGGAAGACTGTGGTTAGGCAGAAAACTTTTTTCAAGTTCCCTTGAGCTCAGCCTACTATCAACAGAAGTTAACACTCGTTTTAAATTTCTGCAACTAACAGTTCACTCTATTCTCATTCAGAGAAAAGCCTTCTAGTCCCAAGCTTGTCTCTCGTAAACATCAATATTAATTGCCAGAGGCAAGAAGGGGCCTCTTGGCATTAAAAAGCACATGGTGAAAATACTACAAATTCTAAGTGCTAAATGAAATGCCAGCTAAGAAATCACAACACACAAGATAATTTACATTTTATTATATAAAATGATGCACTCAAAACCTGAAATCCAGAACTACCGTTTCCTGGATAAATGCTATTTATCACTGGTCCACAGACTTGTACTTATTTTTCTTCTATCTTTCTGGCACAGTTTATTTTGCAGCCCTTTCTAAAGATCAGCCAATTTAAACAAGGGGAATGGCTGCTAACCTTAGCTATATTTCAGTGGAGAAGAGGTGAGACCAGATATGCAAGTGTCATGGCTTAACCCCATCCGGCAGCTAAACACCACACAGCCACTTGCTTACCCCCCTGCACCTCGATGGGAATCAGAAGATTCCCCCTTCTCAGGGGGAAGAGAATCAGAAGTGTAGAACTGAGAAAACTCATAGGTTGAGATGAAACCATCTTTAGAATTTAAATAAAACATAAGGATAAGGTTGAGGATAAGGATAAGTAATGAAAAGGAAAACAACAAAGAGAGAAATAATCCCCAAGAAATACAAGTGGTTCAAATTAGGACAACTGATCATCAACTACTGAATGACCTCCAGTTAGTCCCCCAGCAGTGTTCTCCCTCCAACCTCCCTCTAACCTCCCTCCTAGTTTTGTTGCTGAGCATATTCCATCATAAGTATGGAATAACTCTTGGGTCAGCTGAGGTCAGCTGTGCCAGCTATGTTGCCTCCCAACTTCTTATGCATCCCTTGAGGTGAGATAAGAGGCAGAAAAGGCCTTGCTTCTGTGTAAGCACTGCTCAGCGATAACTAAAACGTCCCTGTGTTACCAACATGTTTTCAGTACAAACCCAAAACATAGCCCATACTAGCTACTGTGAAGAAAATGAACTCTATCCCAGCCAAAACCAGCACAGCAAGCTGCCTAGCCTCGGGCTGTAGAAGACACTGACACAGGACACTTATAATCATTATAGTCATTTGGCTGGTACACATTTTGCAACCGTTACCACTATCCTATGTTCTAGCAGTCCTTAAAATTAAAATAATGGACATAAGCAATTGTAGAAAGCAAGTAACCGGGAGAGAGTGCTGGATACCCAGTTTTGAAAAAAAAATCGACAGAGGAGGCAGGAGTAATTATTCATCCTGTGTTCAGTACCTCCTCTCTGTAGGCTGCTCTCAGCTACATCCTTCTCTGTGGGCTGCTTGTTTTAGTTCTCACCTCATGTCCCTCTCTCTCCCTGCATGTTACGTATGTGCCTATCTGGAAAAGGTTTCCTTTTATTCTAATTTATAGTCTAATTTACTTTCTCAGTATCCAAGATTTTCCTTGGATCTAGGTTTCAGTCGCTTAATGAAGTTCACATGTCCAGCGGTAGAACCAGAAATAACTTGGGATTTCTGGATAACAGTGCCCTGTTATGATTTTTACACTATGACTCCACAGATACATGCATTATAAACCATTATAGCTGCTTCAACAGCAAATATAATGTAGATTTTTGTCTTCTTCGGTCCTGTTCTTAGTGTTCATTACAGAAATACAGATTGAACAAGTGTGTTTTCTTCTTTTCCTCTTGGGAACAATAATTATACATTGTTACTTTTCTTTCCTGCACATTATGCTAGGTCTAGCCTTTATACTTTGACGCTACATCATATATTTGTCTTAGTCTGTTAAAGCCTAAGGGGTTCCTATTGCTAGTTTAGATTTCAATTAACATTTTTAAACAGAACTAAAAATAGCAGCTGTCATGTTACATTCTTTTCCACCAGGAACGAAATATCCTCCACTGTCTCTAAACCATAGTCCGTAGGACAATAATCACATACTCTATTTTTCACTGAAAGAACAGGCAGAGTGCTTTGCTCTTTCCTCCATTCCCTAATTGGCATTAGTGTTTACTTACAGGGTTTTTATTCTAGATTGTGTGACTGGTATGATAATAATATACTTCTATGGATCTGAAAGTTTATAATTCTACCTAGGATCTCAAAGCACTTAACCCAAGGTAGTTATGAGCTGCTGCTTCTGTGAAATTCTAACAGAAATTAAGCTCCCAGGAACAGATTTCTCTTTAAGTATAATTATGTTTCATTTCCATAAGAGAAAAATGAACCTAAGATCATGACAACAAGGTTATTATTGTCCATTCGGGCTCAGTGATAAATCTTCTATGTATGGTTAAAACAAGTGCATTTTAACATTTTGTCACATTGGTGATCTTGTCTCATAGTAGAAAATAGGCTTGGCAGTCTTTACCTTTATTGTGCAGGGAGAATGAAAAGATGCAGTTGAAAAAGAAGAGAGGTGTTTTCTTAAAAAAAATTGTACTCTGTTCATTGAATAATCTACGAGTCACAGCATCTGGTGATTTATTTATGCCAGGAGTTCATTTTTTTCTGAGCTCTTAAAAGCTAAGACTGACACTTTACAGGAAGCACAACAAAATGTGCCTTCTTTTTTTTTTTTTAATGGAAGCAACGCATTTATTGGAAACATTTTACTTGGAAATAAACAGAAAAAAAAGGAATATTTGATAACTTTCAGGGGATTAATTTATAGCCAACCTTTCTTAACCTCTATGAGAACTTAATGGATTATTAGAATGGCTTGAAGATTATTTTATTAGGCACTTTTTCCACTTTTTCTTTCCACATGAATATTCTGTGAAGAAACCCCTAAACCATAGTATACAGTATATATATACTTTGTGATACTTTGAAGATTTGGGAATGTAGTTTTATTATCACTCCCTGAAAGGTGATAATAGGTCAAAGTTTTATTGTAATGACATGTTTGAGTTGACTTAGAAACATCTAAATCCAGACTGATGATTTAAAAGAGTTTTAAACTGCAGCATTTGGAATTTGAAAAAAACACAAACCAAAAAACCAAAACCCTCTGGCTTTAAAGAACAGTTCTATGTATTTTTTAATGAATACAGTAAAGAAGGATAACTTAAACTATGAACTTAGAATCATCAGGTATGTGGCTGGACTGAGAGCAGTGAAAAGTGAAATCCTCTGTCCAACAAGCAGGTATAGCAGTGGCAGCATGCCCCAGCTTGTGCGGTGCCAGTGTGTCAGAGGAAAGAGGTTGTCACCCTAGTTCTGCTCATGGAGAATGAGAAAATTGAAAATTTTAAGGGCAGAAACCACTTGGCATCTGAATTTTGAAAGGTAGAAATTTGCAGGTTGTTCCCAAGTTTGGCTATACTTGTTTTAACTTTGCATATTTTGAACCTTAAAATCACACTCAAAAGTACATCTCTCAATAAAACCTTTCAGTTTATGTTAACATATTTACAACGCAGTAGTTAATTCATTGCCACTGCATAGCTCCCCATTAAATAACACAGTACCCACAGATATTAGAGATGACTTTTCAACTGCAGCTATTTAGTCAGTAAATCTGGTGCACGTGATACTAAGCAAAGTCCACTGAATTTACCTGAAAGGATTCCTTTGATTTCACCAAGTTTTGGATCATGCCCTTGAGCAGTTAAATGCATCTACGCACACATGTTGATTGAGGTATTGTTTATGGGTTGTGAGGATAACTTCTGTATAAATGTAGAAGACATTTTACACTTTCTAACTCTACTCATGCACAGGTGAAATGGTCAAAGTGTACTGGCATTTTTGACGTTCAAAAAAAGTACTGCAGCCTATTCAAATGGCTTTCTTCACGGGACAGCCATGCACTCAATCAGGCCAGGAAACACAGGTTTAGAACAGCCTAATGGCTATATCTGGCAGTAATCAAAGAAGTCTATTGAGAAAGGGGGGTGGGGGTGGGGAAATGAGTGGGAAGAGAGAGGCAGAAGAAAGAGGAGTGGGGGAAATAAATGTGCCTGCTGTAGCTTAAAGCACAATAATTTAATTGTCACTATGCAATCAATAAAAATGTAACATTGTGAAGGGAGCACGACAAATATAGATTTGCTTTGTCTTAAATGGTATATACTAAATGAATGTTCCCCAAACTGAACAAGATTGACTAGTAAATTAGAAGAAAAATTGGTATTATTTTACATTTTCTGCTTACCTGCAGAAAAGATGCTCATTTGCAAGAAGAAAACTGGAAAATTGCTTCTTTTTCTCTGGCAGTCATTCTTTTAGGTCATTCCAAACAGAGGCAGCAGGCATATTCTAAAGTGATAGTACGATTCCGCAGGTGTCCTGCCTTAGGGAATCAAATCGGTGCAGTCGTCACATTGACATGAATGAATTTTATGGGATCAGGCCTTACCATTTAATATTCACTTAGAAACAAAGAGAAATATGAGAAATATACAGCAGTATAGACCCTAATACTGCACAGATGGAGTGCTAAGGTTAACAGGGAACCATGAGACAAATGGGTTCTCTCATTGCAGTCACTGAGAACTAAGCCAAAGTTTGTAATTCATTGTGAAGATGCAGGCAACCTGTAGTACATTGGTTTCTATATGAATTTTATATAAAAATTATCAAATGGTACAGAAAGTGTCATGAGAACAGTACATTCTCATTGCAATTCCAGCCTCTTTATGGACCTGTATATTTACAATATTATTTTTTGAGACCAATTCCCCTCTTCTGAACATGGTAGATGAGGAGATTTAATGAAGGAACTTTTACACTCCAAACAATTTGGGATGTTAGTCATGCATTCTTTTTGTCATTGGGAAATCATTTTTGAAGAAATAAAACAAAAAAGTTATGCAGACTACAATGCATTTTGCCTTTTAAAAACTGAATAAACAAAATATTATTTGTGTTACATTTGGTTTCACTGAGAGTATATTAGCAAGAAGATATAATCTAGACAGAAGAAATTTAATCCTGAAGTTTGTCTGTTAACACAGAATAAACAAACATCTTAACCTGCTTGTGTTTATCTTTGCTTTTGCTTGACAAAGCTCCCAATTCAGAAGGAAATTCTAGTTCTTTCAATCTAGGGACATCCTGTCTGTCTCCATAGTACTTAACATTTTTTCTGCTGACTCTTTAAGTCAGCAGCCTCAAAGAAACAACATTTTTTTCTAGAATTAATTCAGTGGCAGGAATCTGAACAATTATCCTTCAAACCTTATACCCCCAAATACCAGCAGTGCATCTCTATTAGTTTGAATAAAAAGTAGGAGCCATGAGTGGGAGAAGGACCAAAACTTCTAGCCACACTTCTTTAAAAAAGAAAGAAAACGAATCAAAACAACCAACCACAAACATCACGTGATTGATACACTGGCTGATACAATCATTTTTAAAACAATTGAAGAAAGATGGTAGAATTTTGTTTCCTTAGAAAATACCAGGATACCTCTTTTCTCTCAGCCCTGAATGCTATCAAAATGAGTTTTCTCTGGAAATGCCTTCATAAATGAGAGTAAGATTTATTGAACATTTCTCATTAAGGTGCACTGTTAATTGTGTTGTTCACAGAAAAAAGTAGAAGGTATGTGCATTGTGCTGAAAGGCAACAAATTCAAGTATGACTTGAAAACTGCTGGAAAAGGTACACGATGATTGAAGGATTTATCAACCTGTTTTGGCACCTCTACTCATCATTTAGCTTAGTATTTTGAAAGAGCTTTCATGTGAATATTGTTTTGTTTTAATAAACTTTGCATGGAGTGGACTGTATATTGCATTCTTACATTTCAAAGTCCTGCTTCTGAAGCAAAACTGCAAGTAAGTACTGAAGTCAACGGGAATTCAAAAATGTAACATAATGGATTGTGGTATAATTAGATGATAATATGCTCACAGCCTCATTTCTCATTCTTGAGGTGAATTCTTTGCATGAGGGAGAATCTGTGCTGGCCACATTTTGTGGATTCTTACAGGAACAGTAAAATGAGCTCTGACCAAAGCTATAGCCATTGTTTAGAAATTCTGAACCAGTGTCAGCTGTTATAGATAGTTGAAAGACTTCTCAGTGCACATTTTTTTATAGGACATAGTTTGCAAAATTCAAGGCTTCATACAGAAATTTCACCTCATACCTGTAAATAAACAAACTCCATGACATATTTTGTATGTGACTATGTATGTAGACATTTAGTAGTGGAAAAGTATTTTCTACATTTCCATAAACAGTTTGCGTAAACCTCCATAGCTAGAGAATCTTAAAATCCCCCCAGTGATGCTAAGTTATTCACTTGCATGTCAAGTTTCTGCAGTGAATCTGCAATGAAATAAATTGGGTCTCTTCCACAAAATGAGAACACATGTATCTTCACATCCATATATAAGTCAACTTCTTTTGTAATAGGTGCAGCACATATACATTGAAAAGAATGCATACTTTTTTTTTTTTTTTTGTACATTGATTTCTGACTACTGGCATGTTGCTTATACACTGTACTCTTACATATATCTAAATGTGGAGAATAAGGTAATAGCTATATTATTTTATATGGAAAATAATATATAGTTTGATTTATTTTATGGTAGCATTCTGAATTTATGGTGTTAAAGGAGTGTGTAGGCAGGAATAAAACACTGGCAGGCATAATGTATCTCCAGGGACAATACCCACAGTCCTTAGGACTGTGAACTAGTCCCTTAAAATTCCCAAGCCACCTGTCACGAGCCCACTTAACAGGCGTTCTTTTCCAAGGTCAGTAACTAAGATCAAAAGTATGCAATGGTGTTGAAAGTCATGACTTTCAGGGAAAAGGTACTCAAAAGATGACAAAAGACAAACACAAGGTAAGTATGTTTATTCTCTTTATCAGGGGTCATTCTCAGGATCCGATTTACCTTCAATTTGCACAGAAAGTATGCACATGTCAACTAAAATATTGTCTTCTTTTGCTTGTGGGACCTGGTTAATCTCAAATGTACAAGCATGATAATAGAAGAGGTTTCTGAGACCTGTTAGAAAAACATATCCAAGCATGATCTTGTGGTCATGTAAAAATTGTCATTCACATTGTGTGATGTGCCTTCTGGACACTTCAGAATAGGTCAGGGTCAGGCAATGATCCTAAACAAGGATATTCTGAATTCTACTACCTAATAAAAATAGAGAAAGGAGCTGATCAATTTTTGTTTGAGTATATGAATTATCATGTCTCCTTTGGGCTTTACTCAAAGAATGTAAGAAAACATCTTGGAAACTGGATGAAAAAGATATATATCCATTGTGACTGATGGAAATATATCTGTTGGCTAAATCAATGGAAAATGTGCAAAATAGCATAAGCAATTCCTGACCAGAAAATGCACTTGCTAAGTACTTCTGACACTAAGAAGCAGCGTATCACGGGTGTCTCATGAGCAGCTGACATTCAAGAACTAGCCAGACATATGTTCAGAAGTAGGGAACAATAACAGTAGCATTTCCAGGTCTTCAAGCTACTCTATTTGCTGGGATTCTTGTTTTCCTGATCTACCTGAGAGAAAGATTTTTTCTTCAAGTCCTCACAAATTTGGCAGTATGGTCCTCTGTCCTTCAGATAGTAGGCATGTCTCTACCTATCTGAATGGGCAGAAATGTGAGGAAGAGCTTTCTGCAGATCTTTGATAGTAACCCGGTAATTTAGGCTATTTGCATTACTGGCATAAAATTGGAATGTCTCAGATATTGCCCTGGGAAAGACTCTAACTCACTGCCACACTTTGTGAGCTACCACATCTCCAGGCCAACCATGTTCCTCTGATGCTGTCATTCTTACCAGAGGCTGTTCAAGGCCTTGAAAGGGAAAGGCAAGGAATAATATAAATCATTGACAGCTGCTGGGTTTTCATATTGTTAAGATCCTTGTCAGACTGCACTGTGACTAATGGTGGAATCTATCTAGTAGGAGCTTTCAACCCTTAGGACTCAGACAAGGAATCCTCCAGGTCAGATTCACAGCTGAAGTCTCTGAAAGCAGTGCTAGAACTAAGTGGTAAAGCTGCTCACATCAACATGTGAAGTAGTTCTGGTTTGCATTACTTTAGCCTTCTATATAAGTTAAATCCCAGGGGGAAGATGATGGAGAGCACACAGCTGCAGCTTTTCCTTTCCATTTTGGCAATCCCCTGTCCCTGTATAAGCCCCTACAGAGCTGTGACTGCCAGGACAAATTAGAAGAAGCAAGAGGTGACCTTAGAGGTGATGCTGGGTCTGTATGAACTCTACCCATTCAGCTTTCAAAAAGCATGTCAGTGAGAAGTGTTCCCAAGTATCTGAAACCAGACTGAACAAAACTGTGGAAAATGTATTATGGGGAACAATTACGTGCTACTAGAGGATTGGATTAGATGACCTAATGGGACTCTTTCATTTCTTAGTTCTTTGGTACTTTGATTTGGTGCTTTGGTCCCTGAGGAACAGCAGTGAAAAGGAGTTGACATGATCAAATAGTTAGTAACACTGCTTTTTAACTTTTAGTGGAATATTTTTTTCAGTATCTCTTTGCCAGATATGTAAAAAATGCCACAGAACTATGTATATTACATTGTGAAATATTAATGCTAGCTGGAAGTGCAAGGCTGATGTTGGAACTGACTAAAAGACTGTGCATTTGACTGTGCCAGTGAAAGCCAAGATGACAGGTTTTATTTTAATTTAATAAAATCTGAAGGTAGTACTGTGGAAATCTGGCCAAGGCTGCCTGGCAGACTGCCTTAAAGGGAGTCATTGATGGTTCCTTTCCCTTTTACTTTATTAGGTTCACCATTTTCCTGCATTTAACTTAAAAAAGGTAATTTCCCAAATAGCAGGATTCCTCAGTTGTTTTATTCTGCTCATCTAACATCCACATTTTACAAAACTTTCCATTGAAATTAGGGTCCCTAAAACTCACAGCATGAACAATCTGCATTTTACTAAGAAATTTCTTTTCTAAATTCAATATGATACTGAAAGTCGGAAGCACCATTTAATACATGCCACTATGGAGAGATGATGGAGAGTAGTAAATACTCTCAAGACCTTGAGGGGCCATTTATAAGAATGTAGGGTTTAAGATTTTTTTCTTTTCCTTCTGTAAGGTTGTAGATATAGGAGACTAGCTGTCAAACTGAAGGGTGGATTAAGAACCACTTGTAAACCAGTCTTCCAATCAACTATTCAATAAATAGTGTTTCATATCCATTTTTAGCTAGGAAATCAGCAGTACAAATTAGTAGGAACACTTATCCAGAATAATCAGGGCCAGGGTAAATAGATTTTACTGCTTATTCATGTCTTATCTGACCTGCTCTTTTATTTCACCCAACAAAAGACTTATAGCACCTTCCCACCTAATGACCCTGATGCTACCCATAATCTTGTCCCAGAGATTTACAGCTTCCTGTAACCCTCAGATGTATTACAGATTTGTTTTCTATAAATCAGCAGTTTCTAATCTACTTCAACCCAAATATATTCACCCCAATATCTGCTGTATTAAGTTTCCATCCTAGGATCCATGTGTTCTTTCTGAGGTGCAAGGAGCATTGTTTCCCTTAAGCAAGGAAGCTTATATGAATGTGCTTAGGAAAGTCCTACTCTCTTTTCAAATACTTAATCCTAGAAAGTCATAGGAACCATATAAAACAGGGAAATATTTGGACAAGGCCTATTCTCAAACCTGTCTCACAGACTTTTGCATTAGCCTAGCACCCTTTTTCTTTAATATCCTCTGGCAAATCCACTCTCACAAGGAAGCATCCAAATGCCTTATACTTTCCTAACCCTTGAGAAAGTGATAACTGTGGTCCTCACTCAAGCAGGTTTTGTTGGTTGGAAAATATAGTCCACAAAATCATAAAAAAGAAAGTGCAATGGCATTTTCAAAGTCTGTGGGCAATCTCTAGTAATAGATGAAGAAGAAGCAAATCTGCTCTCAACATCCTGGAGTATTGCTCCAGTCACTTGCTTGGCAGCTGTAGTAAATTGAGTAACTGGAATGGCTGAATCAATTTGTTCATACTGTGAATTCATTAAGCCTCAGAAGACAGCCTGTGGGCAGGGTCTTCAGTCATGTAAGGTTTGATATGTTTATTCATATTGATGGATTCACCAATGGTGAGCAATTTTACTATTCATTGAAATTGTTCTTTCTGATAAAAAATAATGTGCTTCCTCAGATCTTTCACTTTGTTTCAGTTAGCCAGAATGTGTGGATTTAATAACCATTTACAACATTGATTCCAATCTGGATAAAAATCCTTACAACCAAAATCGAGCCACTGAGTGGCATTATCTCTTTGACATCATGATACATGCTGTATTGAACCTTGCAATGCTTCATAGCCAACATAATGGGATGACACAACTGAAATTGAATAACAGACTACCTGTAATTAAATTGCAGCTATCAGTGTGAATACCATCTATCTAATACACAGAGCAGAAAGTGAATGGAAGTATGTAAACGCGTTTGTAATGTTTACAGCAAACTAATTAAGACTTCAGGTTCCCTATTACCAGCAATATCACTCATCTATTCAAACCATCAGCAGCTTCCTTCAGTGTTCTCTATTCTGACTGCACACATAAGACTCTCTATATGGTTGTCCCGTATCTGCTAGCAGCAAATGATTCCAAAGGTAATTTAATTCATTCATATCTAAATTTTAATTATTGTACTTTACTTTCGAGTGATTTTAAGAAAATAGACCCTTAATCAGTATAAATTATCATAATTTTGCTGATATCAGAAACAATTCCTAGTATCTGAAAACTTGGCCAGAGGCCACAACATTTAAATTATAAGTTTTAGACAAATGTAACTAGAGTTTAAGAACAGGTAAGAAAATTCTAAACTTAATAAGGTGAAAACAACATGTTCCACGTTTATTATGCTTGGACATTATAAAGCTCAGTAGTAGTAGCAAGGTGATATAGACCCTCCACCAGTATGGTCATTAATTCACCCTATATAAAAAGCAAAATATTTTCCACTATAGGCATGAAAGCATTTACAGTAATTTCTTCCCCCTGTTCTTCCCTCACAAATGTATGAAAACAACTACTACCCCAGGAAAGAGGCCAAATCAATATAAATTGCTCTCTTCAATTGCTTGGAAGGGATAAGAGATACCAGGATGGCACCAAAACCAAACAGATACAACTTTTGATAATATTTGGGTACCTGATTTAAACAAGGGTATTCAGGCTGAAAGGACCACTTTTATTACCTCTGTATGTGAGAAGTTAGCTTGGGAACCAGCTATTTTACGTGTCCTGACTGTGCCAGACAATCCAAAATGAGGTGTAACATACTTTTTGTGATACATTTATTGTGAGGAAGTATTAGTTTTCCTGTAATAACCATCTTAAATCTTTCATAACCAATAATTTCACCTTGAAATAAAAAATATACATATACCAAATTTTGGCACTTAAGAAAATATTTTAAATAACTGAACAATAGGATGCATAAAACAGGCCATCTTCCCATTTTAAACAGTTCTGAGATGTGTTAAAAGCAATCAGGTTTTTGCAAGAGACAGCAAGAGCCTTGATAGAATTTCTGCACACTTCAGGGAAGAAAGTTGTGGATTCAGCTTTTAGTTTACATCATATATCTGAATGCAAATATATATAGCAGATGATCAGCTTGAATAATCCACTTAGTTCACTGTTAACCTGGATGAATGGACAATTTGATTATTGTTCTTTTGCTTTGAACGTCAATCATATTTCAGATTGTCCTTTAATAAGAATGATTTTTCAGCACTGATGATCTTCAGATTATCTATGATCAATTTATTTTGAAATGTGAAAATTATAAGAATGAGAACTTAGTAACTACACTATTTTCTTTAAAAAAGCTTTGTAGGTTTGATTATAATGATAACTATTTTTTTTCCCATATATGGAAAAATTCAGAACTGTACATTTCAGGATATGAATCTGACAAGACATTTTGTTGCTTTTCCTCCAATGTAAAACTATATATTTTATAATTTTCTAAATTAAAAATTCATTCTTGCATGAGCATACTGTACCAGTAGATACTTAGAGGATAACAGCCCAAGAGGGAGACCCTCAAAAAATGTAATGCATATGGCAGATGAAAGCCAGTTTATTTTACACAATTATATATGAACATAGATTGAACTAACCAGTTTGGAAACAATTTTAAATTGCCCAGTGCATCAAGAAATAACTGGCTTTCTAGTCCACAGAAGGTTTTTAACCGATGACAGCTCTAGTCATATGAGAATGTTCAAAAGTTTTCCTTAGGAATGAATAGTTAATTTAAGAATAAAAGAAAAATTAAGACATTACATCCATCCTATCTGCTGCTTTGTTTTATTTTTCCTGTTATCTAGATGCAATTTTATTTATTTCTCTATATACCCATGAAGGGGTCTGTTCATTTCTCCTGGTTTTATCCCAATACCCCATATATCATCAAAGCCAATCTAACTTGTACTAAAGTACAAGTCTGGGAATATTCATGGTGAAAACATGAGAGCTTCTATAAAGATTCTTTAAAGGTTTTGATTTTTTTTAAATATTGTATATATGCAATGAGTTCCACATTAATCATAAACTTGCATGTTTAATAAACATAATGTTTTAATAAACTAATAAGAATGTTTGAGTTATATGTAGAACACAAAGAATGTGCCATGTACTTAATGATTATTGTTGTGGATTGTTCCAAAATGTTTTCTGCACAATCTAAGAACCATGTTGTAAACTCTTTTGCCCAAGGAGTTTTATTAAATTCAAATGATCCAAAAGCATTTATATGATGTGTCTGGATTGGATACTTTAGACAGTATAACAATAAGATCATCATGATATGCTGAAGTGGGCATTCTTTAGTTCATGTTAAAGTGAGGTCTTCAACTGCAATAGCTTAGAGTTATCCTGCTAGTGAGGAATCTCTATTCTGAACAGAGAGGCAGACAGAGGCCTTTTTTTGTAGCCCAGTCTAGAAAAGTTTCATCAGACTTGCCTGCTATTCCAAACTATCCTCACTATGGGCTTGATTTTACTTAAAACCTGTATAAATTTACTGTTATCCATATGGAACAAGCATCACTGAGGAAAGTAGGCAATTCCACCCTAGTGTTATCTTTGGATATGCTAAGCCATTTTCCCATCTGGTGCAAGTTAAGTTATGGCAGTTATATTAAACGATGTCAATATACACTAATTTAGAATGAGTTCCTTCATCATTAACATGAGTATTTTAGGAAACCAATTTAGAACCATACATTATGTAGATTCTCTTCTCTACTCATCATCTCCCATCTGATATTTGATTAGGACATCGATTTCCTCTTATTAAAAAAAAAAAAACAACAAACTCAACCCACTCACCTCCTTTTACCCTCTACATCCTACAGCTGTAGAATTCCACCTGGATTAGCAAATTGATTTATTGATAATAAACACATTGATCTTCTTTGCCCTTCTGCAAGCTGTATAGCTCAATTTCTCTATCCCCAGCTTTTTTCCTCCACAGAAATTTTTAGTATTAGCTCCTCTCTACTACTGGCACTATTTCTTTTTGTGAGTGACCTCTTCAAAGATTCATGTACTGTTTTTTCAGTGTTAAATTCTTCCAAATGGCTTTCCAGCCTGGAAGAAGTTGTAAGTGCTCATGCTGATGTCATGCAGAAGTTTCCCTGCTTGCTGAAGTGCTAAGATAAACAGGTCAATGCAAAAGTAGATATGATCCAGCAGTGGACTTTATGAGACACTTATGAAAGGGCAGAATTCGTCTAAAATAAAATCTCTGGGACTCAGCTCAAGGCAGCTCTACTGATAAATTGCTCTGTAGATGGGCTTACTTGGTCGGAAGAGATGTTGTGTTACAAATCCAGCCAGGTGTTGCTAACCGATGATGACAACATCGGAAGAAATTACTAAAAATTTGCTTTATCATAAAAAAGCTACACAGTCCTGTAAAATCAAAGTCCAAGACAAAGAATGAAATTTAGACACTCCATTAGAAAGACAGTCTATATACAAAACACCTAATATTTCAAAATATTATGTTTTCAATGCTGATCATCATGATTAAACATTCATATCTCTAGCACTTAGAGATCAGCTGGGTTACAGTTCTAACTGTGGCACAAATTCAGTGATAGTTCCTTGAAAAAGACCTAACTTAAGAGCTGTTCATATCGATTTCTGAGATTTCATAATTTGCTTTCACTATGCGTGGGAAAAAAGTGAGATCAAGAGAGTGGCACTACATCAAAACATCTGATGAATGTGTGTGGAGTTACAACAGGATGTGGGGATCCTAAATGTGATATTATTATTGCCATACTTCTCACCAGTATGGTAATCTTCTTAGCCTTTTCTTGCTATTGTCTTGGTTTGGATATGCCAGAGTGATATTCCATCCATCCCTCTTCATTTCCTGTATATTTTCAACAAAAATGTCTTGACTAAAGGACATATTTTGACATCGATAAAATATCATACTTTTCTAAAATTCAAATATATCAGAGGTGAATGAAAGATGAAAACCAACCAAAAAAAACCCAAAAGCCAAAAAAAGCTCAACACAAAACAACCAGACCAGGGCAATAAAATAATCTGGCATATAAAAATGAATTAACATGAAGAACCTTTAGAGTTAAGTTACATGAGATGGAAAACAACTTATAGCCCCTCAAAATGAAAAGCTTTGCTCTTTCTCCCTCCCTGGCTCCCACTGCCCTTGCAATTTGAGCTGCCCTGCTTTGTGGTGGTTCTGGTGCTTGTCAGGCCCTTCAGAATGAGCTCACTGTTCAGCTCAGTGCAATGCAGATCACTAACTCAGTGGAAATCTGCTTGTTTGTTTTTTACTGGAGTGTGAAGTAGTAGAATGGAGTCGCTTCTGAGAGGGTCAAATGAATGCCACTGAGGAGTGTGGAAGAAGAACCTGTACCTGCTTCAGTGACAGAAAGTTATTAAGGACATCTTTTACACAGCTTGACCCATATCTGAGGTAACTGTGGTTTCCACAGGCAGATGCTGATGCTGCTATAAGTGAAATACTCTGATCTCCTATACAAGGCATTCATACATAATTTTGAAATCAACTATTACATTAACTGTGAGTATGCTTTCCTTGATTTGGTAAGACTTAAGATGATAAAATGCACGTATTTAAAGAACTCAGCATTTGGATCCAGATATTATCTGGAAACATTATCAGGGAAAAGTATAAGACAGATTTAAGGCCAGAGAGTCAGCTGGTATAACTCAATGCACTATTGATTCCTGACCCAAAGCATAAAAAAGAAAGCAAAATAAGATACAGAAGTTCAGCAAAATGAATAGAATTAAGAGTCTCAAAATGTTTTCATGGAAGTATTTTCATGAGAAACTAATCTACAGGGACATTAAGTTCTGGAAGAGAGTGAAAGTCAGATGAATGTATTCCACACTATCCTTTGGAATGATTTTAAGCAATCATTGTATATGTTTACAAAGTTTTTATTCTATAAGCACATAAAGCACATAACGGGTGGATTGGATTTGGTTTCCTTTTATATAGGTCTCTTGCATGATTTCAGCAAAGCAAAGGCATGGCAAGATGGGAAGAGGTTTAGAGAGGTCTAGGAAGGCAATGATGTAAGATACAGTTTGATTGGATTGAATGTTAGCCAGCAGTACAATATCAAACCAGGATTTTCTGTTACACATGAAAGGAGGAGTTCAGCTTTCTCCAGATGAGGGCTTACAGACCCAAAACACCACATTGTCGGCAGAAGTAGAATTATCAATATCTGCCTAAAATAGATCCGATCTACAACAGTGACAGTGCCTTTGTATGCTGAGGCTACCTGGGTCCCTTGGACAATCTTAACAATGGGAGAAGTTGCATGTAGAGACACTATGTAGGAAGACACATCATTTTTACCACTAGAAGTAATTAATGAACAATGTCACAAGTACACATAATTACATTTTATAAGGTAAACTGGGGGATAGTTCAGACACCCATTGACTAGAAAAGTTGGAAAGGCCATGACAAATGATCACACTGTATAAAAATTGGAAGCACCTGTTTCTTTTGGCACGAAATGCTGAAATGAATGTTACAGCCACTTCATGAATGTGCTTTTTTCACGGTTTAATGTTAAAGGGGATGACAACAATACAGCAAATGTGTTCTGTAAAAGTTTTGTCAAAACCTGTGGATAACAAGGAAAAACAACTCCCTTCCTTTGAATAAAACTGCAGGTTATAATAAGCTTGGAGTGAAGCAGTGAGATCTGTTGAGAGCGGGTGTCAAGAAATGAGGTGTTTTATTCAAGGCTAGAGAAATTTTCACCTTTATGGATCTTCCACTATTTCTTGTTGCCAGCTGCAGAGGAACAGTGACAGAGCTGTTAAAGTTTTCAACATCTCCCATAGACAGAAGACAATAGCTGGAGAAGTCTCTCAAGACCACAGCTTTCTTCATGTGAAGGGTTCATTATTATACAAAGATGTGTGAAATAATCAACTTTCTATTTGTCTAGGTGCAATGCCAGACTAGTCCATGGATTTTATCTATGTTAAAATGTTACATTCCAGGCAGTTCGTGTGATTTCTTACAATAAAAAGTTGTTACATTCTTCCTATGTACAAAATTAAATAATTCAGTCTTATAACTTTGCCAAATGTAGAAATTGCCCTCTCAGAAATATTTTGCCATGCTAAAAAGAAACTTTTTTTGGTAGTAGAACATCTGCTGCTAAACTGCATCTGCCATGTAAGTATGAAGAATAAATACTTACACTTGGAAAGAGGGGTTTATGTTTATCCTCTCTCAAGTTCTACTTCTGGAAATATCTGAAAGTTTGCAAAACATTTCTAATATCTTTAAATCCCACTGAAGTCAATGGAACTCTTCAGAATATAGTAAGTACTCTTGTCAACAAGGAAATGTTTTCCTTCTGCATTATGCTAAGGACAATAAATCTGATAGTCACTATGTCCTATTATTTCATTTGGATAGAAAGATTATTATCTTTGTTATAAAAGGCTATATTCTTTGGAAGTATGACATTAGAATGTGAATTAAGCATGTGCATAAGGGCTTTCCTAAACAGCAATTATTCCTATGTGAGAACCTAGTTTGTGGTTGCCAAATCCATGACTAACACTTCACTACTTTTGAAGTATGAGATGCCAACTTGATTTGCAGATCTGAGCTTCAGGACTGATATCAGGATTTGAACAAATTTGGGATGGAAAATTTTGCATTTTTTAAAAGTCCATGATGTCACCCCTCATTGGTAGATCGGCAATAAGAATGATGGCACATAAGAACAAGCTTGCTGAACAGGAAAAAGGCAAATACCACAGATAAGTGAGTGTGTGGTAGGTGACATGACAATATTCTCTCAGTACCAGAGAGCGTTGAGCATTAGTTAAGGAAGGCAAGTTTTCACATCTTAAAACCACCACATCTAGGGGAAAAAAAATAAAAAATCTAGAAACGAAATTACCATTGAAAGAAATGAGAAGCACATCACTTCAGAAATATGAACTTAGATTCTCACAGACAGAATGGGGAAGAAAACTTTTACCCTCAAATCTCTTATTCTGAGATGCACCATCATGTAGAAATTTGATATTTTTTCCCCATGGTTTTCCTGTAGATGAGATTTTAGCTTCTCCCAGAGCAACTAGACTCAAAGAGTTTACACAGAATATTCTTTAATATATTTGTTCTGAATCACAACATTATATTCTGTGGGCTGTCTCTTAGTTAATGAAATAAGACACTGATGTAAACATTCAACACAGTTCTTTATTCATTCTCAGTATTCTTCATGATTTCTAGTAATGTTTCTAGCATTTGATATTGTTTGCACTATTTAAAAAATGAACTCAGTAGCTACTGCTTCAATTCAGTTTTTGATTTCATCTTGGAAACTGTGAAAACATGATTCTGTTACCACATGCAGATGCACACACACACATACATGCACAAGTGTCAGTGAGTGCATAAGAGTCAGATGGATGCTTTTAGCTGGAATAGAACCTCTCTGCAATGCAGAGCTCTTATTCTGGTCTTGTTATAATAATCACAGTTTGTTCAGTTGATAAAAGAAATATAAATTTAAAAAATCTATAAATTCTGATCAAACAAAAAATTAAAAATTTGCTGTGACTGAGTATGGCTTGTCTGTTTAATCTGGAATGCTTCTTTTTCTAATGCCTCTGAAGTCCAATGCATTTGTTCATGATCTTCAGATTCTTTACCATATCCAAAAGTCTTATATTTTTATCTACAAGATGACATTTATTAACATGTTTATATCTCCTGCAATATGTCAGCAGAAATATCTTTGTCACTAGAGGGCAGCCATCATCTTCTAGAGAGCCAAGAGAACTTGTCGTGTAAATCAAGTTCTGTTTGTAGTCGCAGAGGACATGATTCTGGATCAGTGGGTTGTGTCTCAGCTGTACTAATTTTCAGTAGAAGTAATTAGCAGGATTCCGGGTTTTTATCTAGGGATCAAATCATGGCTGGTTGTTTCAATGGTGGAATATGAAGACTTGGCAGTCTGGACTGACCAATGACTTTAAGAACCAAAATTTGGAGGTGACTGATGTAACAGAGCCAAAAAAACCTCCTACATTTTCCAGTTAATGAAATTTCAGAGCAGGCTGATGAAGTAGGAGCATTAAATATGGCTACAATGCTACTGGAAGCCCAATCCTGTCTTAACATCTCTTGTATGTTGTGCAAATGAAGAACAGGGTGTATGAGTGTTTGCTTTGCTGCTAAGTGCCTTTTGCTGTCCATAGTTGGGTATAAGCCAGTAGGTGATACTGACAAGTGATGAAGTTCAGCTCTGAAACACACCCTCTATGGTATCTGGCATCAGAGCAGAGGGAGGTTCATCTTGCCCTGCACTGAAGAATTGATGACGAGGTGAACAAAGCTTTGTAACCAAGTAAGCACCCAGTCTAACTGATACAAAAGTCCTGCATAATTAGCAGAGGGTTCTCATGGCCACCTTAATCCATTTCAAACTGTACGTTTCCTTCAATGTATCTGTGATAAAACAATCCTCAGGGGTTTGTGTGCCTGATGTTAATATATAAATAAGTCTAAAAAAAGCTGGTTTGTTGGAAACCTATACTTACAGCTCTCTTGCTTTGCATTATTGACAATTTTTTAGGTTACAGTCATTTTGCAAGGTATTAAATACTTTTACTGCTATCTGTTGTTCCAGGCTGCTCACACTCCATCCCATATGCACAAGTATGTGCATGAACAACAGAGGGCTTGACAAGATAAATACTGCACATCACAGACCAAAATTAACTCTGCGCCAGATCAAAATAGAATGTGGCTAGTCTGAAAATCTGCTTCAAACTCGCAGTAAGATAACCTTCTGAAAATCTAATATTTACATCATTTTTTGCACCTAGTAATAAACAATGCTTGAAATTTTCAGATCTTGTGAAATAAGGCCAAAGCCTATTTAAAATCAATAAAACAAGCTCAAGTGAAAGGAGAGAATTAGCATCCCATGTTTTGGTTTCCTTTTTTCATTTGGACAGAAAACCTAGTGGAATACATCATGCTGAAAATAAATGCTAGAATTGTTGGACTAGGAAAGGATGGAGGTAACAGTTGCAGAGGAAGACATAGTATTTGCTTTTATATTCTTGCCAGTGACATTAATCAGCAAGTAATCAGCATTTCATCTGGGTGTAAATGGGGAGGGAGAGGTGATTTTGCACCTTGCTCACATTCTGCATTTCCTGTCCTTGATATGCAGTCTATCCTGAGCTATAGTGATAAACAGCACTCAGACACCTCTGCAATTCTATAGGGTACTAGAAGCATAAAGGTCTCCACACCAGAAATTATAACAATTTTCCCTGTGTAGGAAAATATAAACTTCATCAAGGCCTTGAATTCCCAGTCTGAGTTTCCAGCCTCCCCTCAAAGGAGGCTCCAAAGCAAAGCCTTTGCTGCTCAGCTATAGCAACACGTATCTTCTAGAGCAGTTAGGGCTTGATCTCAAGCAGGAGGACAGGTATATGTTTCCTTTTGGCATTTTTGTGAACACCTCTTATCTCCCCATATCAGCACAAGCAGCTTTCTCCTGGGAGTAGAGTGGTTGGGAACAAGTCCCAGCACACAGCCATGCATACTCAATCACTTCTAGGAGGGAAAGAGCTCTTCCCTCCTACCCAGGCAGAGTTGCTCTATGCCAAACCCTGGCATTAATTCCTGATGCACTTCAAAGTCCTGGAGAAGAGCAGAGAAATACCTCAATGCCAATAACCAACAATTCAAAGGAAGAGTAAATTCAAGGGCTTGAAAATAGTTCAGGAGTGAAGGGTGAAATCCTACTGTCTTAAAAGAAAAGAGCAAAGAAAGCATCATCACTAGATAAATAATTTAACTGGCAAGAATGTGAAAGAGATTTTTGTGTATTTGTCTCTAGTGTTATGAAGTGGGCTCCAGCATTAAAAAGTTCCTTTCTGATTAGAAAAAAATACTTAGTGAAAAATACGAAGAAAAAAAATGTCTTTTTTGGGGAGCAAGGGGAAAAGGTTTCACATTATTTTTCCCATTGCAGGAAAACAAGCATTTTTCGGTTCTATGGCATAATATGATGTGCATTCTTTTATTCTTTTTTTCTATTGATATATTATTTAAGATTTTTTTTTCTTATTATTATTCTAGAGTTCCACGTGTATCTTTTCTTACACAGAAAGCTCAGCACTTAATACATAATATAAAAGCACAAAAAAGCATGCTTGAGGATTTTATTTTTTAATGTGAATCAAGTTTCAACCCAATGACAAAAAGTAAGGTTAGGAAGTTATTGCATTTTCCATCCAACTGTCACTTTAAAAATAATTGAGAGCGCTATATTTTATCTATAATAAGGAAAGGTGAGTAATTCATAATAATTTCTATATGAAATCTATATTTTTTTTTTTATTTCAGTGTTGCCTCGGTTAAAAGAAAAACAAACAAATATTAAATAGTTACTGTTATGTCCAGATGCTTAATGACATTTCATTCTGCCTTCTAACAGAAGAATGTTCTTAAAAAGCAGATTTTATAGTGAAGGAGCAACCAATGTGTGCTTTAGTACATCATCATAATGACTTTTTAGTCTATCTTTAATCCTTCCACTCAACGAATAAAGTAGTTCAAACAAAGAAAAAACCTTCAATATGAGCCTCTATTGGTTTGAAAACCATGTGACACACTAGACTGGCACCAAATGTGAACTAAAGGCTTATGATAAATTCAGAAGATCAATGAAGTCCATTTAAAATGCATTTCATAAAATTTAATTTACACATACATTAGAGATGGGCAAAGGCTTTCTATAAACCCTTTGGCTGGCACAAAATTACAATACATTCCTACTTGTCTGTTATGTAAATGAACCTTCCTACATATTTTTACTAGTTACAGATTAGATGCAGCTGTCTGTGTTATTTGTATGTTTTTCCGGTCCCAGAGACATCATCAAATTGTTAGTAAATGCCTTCCACTCTTCATAGAGAGAAGGACAATACTGTAAATTTCATGAACATTTCTGTTCATCACGGGACTTCGTGTACAACAACTGCTGCCCTTGGAAATATCCACCTTATCTTAAGGTGACAAGCTTTAGTGTTTTACATTTGACTATAAATTAAAGCATGTATAGAGATTGGGTCAAGATCTTTGGGGTTTTGTTTTGTTCCAAATGGTCAAATATTTTTTCCTTTTCATATAACCAGCAACTGAAGTTGAAATCAGATTTATTTTTTTTTTTACTATTTTTGTATTATATTTACACACAAGTATGTTTAGAGGCACTATTGGTACAATCGTAGAAATGTAAACTCATGAGACAGAATAAACATACAATTTTACATAAAGGACAAATATAGCCTGATGATGCCTTAGCTCAGTAGGTTTTTAACAGTATCCTAATGTAATGCTTGAGTTTGAGTCACCTGTAAGAAAAAATGTTATGCTGTTAATCAGAACAATTTGATCAGAATCAGAAGTCCTTTGTTAGCAAACTGTTCAAATTGTCTGTCATGTGAACCTCAGATTCTGATATCATATACATTTTAATAGAAATTTTAGAGATATGATCATTGACAAGTGGGATACTTTGTCAAGTGGAATGTTGCACTTACTTTCACATACTACAAATAGCTATACAGCTGAATAAACATTACATTGTATTATCATATAGATTCATTTGTTTTTTCAAGTGGTCAGCATTTTTGTGGTAACATTAACAGGTATTACAGATTTAAATGGGCACTCTGCTTGTAACTGATCGACGTGATCAATAATTTTAAGATCAAATACTAACAGCAGTCTGTTTTTTTTTTTAATCACTGTCTTTTTGTTTTATACCCATGCCTACAGCAAGATCCTGTTTTCTGTATGTAGACAGAGCTTCCTGCTGTGTGCTGTCGAAAGAATGAGAAGACAAGATGGAGAATCAATTTAAGAAAAAAGCCTTCGTTGACAAAGCTTTGCTGTAGATCAATGGAGTCTAGCTAGTTAAAATATCGCTGGTAGGAGAGATTTTAGTCATGAGCTTGGACACAATCGGTTTAGTTTCCTTATTCTGTTCATACATTATTTTGCCAGATGAAAAAAAAAAAGTATGCAAATGCCATCATTGTTTTGACAGCTGAATGTTTTTGGCTTTGTTGTGAAACAATAAAAGCAGCTTTAAAATATATTTCTGTGATATACAGAAAATCTAGGCCTTTAGTAGACCTTTTCTTTCAAAAAAAGACAGTATTTACTTAAGAGGGAGCTTGTCGATTACAGCAGAGCAAGCAACACATTTACCCATGGAGAGATCTAATAGCATACAATTCACAATTTGGGACTTAGGGGATTTTTTCATTGACTCATTTGGTCTTTTATCACTTATTGTTCAAACAGGTTACATAGCAAGCACAGAATGTGTACAAGCTGATATAAAGCACATCTTCACTGGCAGATTTATCCATATATCTGATATTTATTTAATTGTGTTTCACTAAATTTGCATAGTTGCAGTAATTAGTTGTTTCAAAATTCCTAAGAGTGTAGAGTGAAAATATGAAACTTTTTTGCTTAAATACACATTTAGGGTTATTTAGAAACAACCTAACAACTTTCACGTATGCTGTTAACTCATTCCTCATTTCAAGAAAGCAACAAAGTATTTTGGTTGTATTACTTAAACAAATATACAGTTAGATTACTTAGAAATAAATCAATCCTGCAGATGTTTTGGAAAATGAGGAGGCTGATACAGTGCTTACTGAACTTTCATGTATATGTATTGTAGGCTTCAAGCCCTTCACGTTGCAAATATCTCCATAGATGCTTAGGAATTACATCTGGATTAATATATTGCCTGTTGATTGTTCAGCAACAGGGAGAAGTTTGTGATTCAAAGTATAATAGATTAAAAAAGGGAGCAAGCAAAATGGAATTTTAAGGAATCGGAAAATAAAATGCATATTTGAATGAGTAATAACATTGCTAAATTCTGGACAAGATTTCCAGAAGTAACTGGTAATTTTAAGTATGTTCGTGGTGGAATATCAAAGCACAGGTAATTTAAAGGGGTTCAATTTGCAGAAAGAAAAGGCTGTTCCTTTTCTGAAAATCAATCTCTTAGACATTTTTTTCAAAGTTGCATCTCTAAAATCACTAATCCCTTCCAAAACCTTGGCTAGCAATTAGCATTAATCACTGCAGGCTATATCCTACTGACCTCTTGCAGACTCTGTTGCAGAATTTACTGCATCTATGGGAATTTTGTCTTTTGAATGAGAAAGGGTGCTGTGGGCTCTTAAATTTTGGATTTGGGGCATACTCTATTACTTCAGATCCAGTTCTGTTTCTGTAAATATGAGGGCATTTATGTTTAAAAGGCTTCTCCATTTAAAGTGAACATCTGTAATTCTACTGGAAAGTTAATTAAAATTATAGAAATATGTCAAAACAGGGAAAGTATAAATACTTACAGAAAAAAATCCACTATTTCTGCAAGTTATTTCAAGTAAATAATGTTAATATATAAAACCATCCTTACTGTGATTTAGCAGGCCAGAATATGCCTATATGCATGTGCACACGTTTGTATATATGTGTACTAAGGTTAAAGGTTATTTTTATTTTTTTATGCCCTTATCTTAGAGCTATCATGACCCACCTGGAATTCTCTGTACCTATTTTATCTCAAGCTATATGGCTTCAAGCAAACCTAAACAGAGGCAGCGAGGTGTCACGCAAACACATTATGTTGGCACCCAGGAGTGCCTGCAACTTTATCATTTGACAAATGTTGGCAAATTATTAGACCATTCTCTGCCTTCCTTCATCAGCTTACTTTGGAGCATGATACCAATCTCCTTGGAAAAACACATGTAAGGTCCACTGAAGCAAATTATTTATCTGTACACAGTATGTATATTTTAATGCAGGAGACAGAGGAAAAAGAACCAAGCCCACTCGCACTAGATTTTATTATTAAAAGCACACCTGTGATTCTGCCCCTAGATGGGCTTAGATTTTTCTCATTTTAATACTGAATGCAAATATGGCCATGAGGGAAACATCTGGTTTTCCTCCTATATGGGAAGGGCTTAAATCTTACTGAGTGCACTTTTATAGAACTGCACCTGTATAAAATAGGCATTGTGAGTGATAATATTTCTGTTATGCCGTGAAACCTAACAGTGGAAAGGAGTGGGTATGAAAAGATCGTGAATCCCTTGATGTTTTGGTCTTCATACCGGCAATCTGCTAAAACTGTTTCATTAAAAAATACTGCCACTAGTCATTTCTTTGAGAAAGAGACTTCCCTATATAATGCACTCTTTTACTTCTTAAACCTGCCCTCCAGAAACAGTAGAAGGAGCCTGCAAGCCACACAGCATAGAAGCAACTGTAAAGGTGCAAACTATATCCCTCATTCATCTTAATGAGGTGTTAACTTCTAATCCTAGTTGGGACCATTAAAATACCAGCTTCAGATCAGTTGACGAACTATCTTAACTCTTTCACTGCATTTGTTTTGGCATGGGATTTCTTAATCTGCTTGCTCATTACATAATTTACATTATGATTATTATCATTGTCATTACTATAATATACATAGTAAAGCCTTGAGTGAAAAAGTGAGCTATGACTTAAACAAGTTGTGTCCTCCAAGATAGGAGTTTTAATACACTTTAATACACATAATAAACTTTCTGAGTAATAAAAGGGTAGTGTTCTGATAAAGCAGTGAAGTGGGAATTTTAGATGCTCTACTAGCTGGTGGATGTAAATCTCTCTGTATGACCTTGAGAAGGTCACTTGCTCCCTTCTTGCCCTCATCTGATACTGTGTTTGTAACGAAAAGAATTGAGATAATAAGTCTACCCAAATTTACAGTGTACTGTGGAGGAAAATGAGAACTCCAGCTAGTTGAAGAATGCTGCACAAAAGTCCATAGATAAATCATCAAAACGACATTGTTTAAGTAATTCTAAGGTGCAATTTGAAAAAGCATATAAAATGTATTTAAAAAGCAGAAAAGTGAAATAATCTGAATTAAGTGAATTGATTCTGTGTGAGATATTTGTGTGTTTAACATGGGATGCTTCTTTATTCCCTGGCTCAAGGCCATGAAGCTCTGTATGAATGAAATTCTTCAGTAGGAACAGTTCAATTATTACTCCAGTAGATAGAATCGACACAAGGTAAGGGGACTCTCCTTATAAGTTCCCATCATCAGTCAGAAAAATATCATAGGATTTATTCTTTGAATCTGTTCTTCCTTGCTTCATAAAGTCTGATGGGTCACACAGAGATTATTTCTAATGTGCATTACTTAGTCTGTCCCTTTATACTGTTTATTTTTTTTCTTTGAACTTGCTATGTTCTTCTGCATTAAAGTAAAACTGCTCATTCATCTTTAAGATTGTCTAAACCAGGATGTGGGCTATGATCCTCAAAAATTTTTTTTTCAGGCTGCGCAGCTGGAGGAAACTTCCTTTGCTGCACACATTGATTATGGCTTTATTATTTGAGTGATGTATTGAAATCCTCTACTGTGTTGGGGTACACTGCTCACAGTCTAGCTTATTTATCCTCATCTTGTAGGTAATAGACAATCTTGGGCTATCTCCCATTTATGTCAGGCAGGACTAATTTCACCAAGTCAAAAAAGTTGGGCATTATATAGATGGTATAAAGAAAACTGGGATCAGTTCCTCAAGCTCACAATTTCTTGAAAGGCTTATTATTTCCCACAAAACCTTTGTGATTTCCAGGGAGTGCAAAGGTCATCTTTGTCACCTGGAACATTTTGAATCAAATCTTATTCACCTGAACAACCCTACTCACACACATTCTGAAAGCTGATGAGTCTTTCTCCTTCCAACTACTGACATCTTGGCAGGGTATGAATACTAAATTACATTGACAGAGGGTATATTTCATCTGATGTATTTATTCTTTTAAAATTCTCCTGTTTGATATATTCTTTAACATTTTTTTTTTTTTTTTTTGGACTCACTTAAAAATAGCTTGTCATTATTATTTACTAGTCATGATTGATTGAGTATTCTATTACACTTCAGCAAGTAGGTTTAAGTCTAAAATTTCTCTTAGCATAGTCATATCTACCCACCAACTTGCAGTGGGGAAAGGGGAAATAATGGAATGGCGAATCCATTTGCTCATTCTGAAGCATTTTCGACTTGTGTAAGACCAGCATGAAAGCTTCCAGGGTAAGCAACAATTTTTACTTGGAGTGGCATTCATGCTGTATTCAATTATATGACCATTTCCAAGCCACACTTCACAAGGCAACATGTGTGGTTGAAGGTTGCTATGCTATATCTTAGGACACTGCCAAGGAAAAATCCTGTGGAAGGCTGGAAGTGCAGCTTGGTCTGCTTCTGCATTACTGATTTCTTCTGAATGTATTTAAACACTATAATCTTTCAATGAGATTTTGATTAAGTGAAAAAGGGAGAAGTTATTGTTTGGCTTTACTCACCCCTTAGAATGAAGACAAAGCTCAGCTCCTCTTTGTAATTAATTCTGTGGTGACAATTAGTCTGTGATTTTAATACAGATATTTTAACACAAAAATTTTAACCCTTTCTGATGAGAAGCAATTTTTATGCTTAGGTGCAAATACCTAAGTAATATCACTTCAGAGAGAACCTATTACCAAGAGTAGAAGTCCTGAACAAGATTCCTGATTTTATTGCAGTTTTACAAGCTCTTTTCTCTTTTATATTGAGACAAGGAGGCACAAATGCACAAAATGTAATCAGTTCCAAGTAATGTTAAGTTTGATGGCTTTGTAATGGAAAATAACTGCTGTGCTTGTAGGTAGTTGACATAGTTTTAGGTCCTTAGGACCTTAGTACAAAAAAATGTAAGAAAAGTAGAACAGAGAAACAGGATGGGGAGTATCTGGGGCTAGCAGATGTCCAGGGTGGGCACAGTTAAACTAACTGATAAGTCGAAGGACAGGATGATTGCTATGTCTGTAATGTTAATTAAGCTGGTGCTTCAAAGACTGACAGAAGTTATGAAGATTGTTGGGAGAAGTAAACGACCCTCAAAGACCACCATCACATTTCTGTATGCATGTGGGAAAATGTATATATGCATGTATGTATGTATGTATGCATTTCTGGAAAATGATGTAATTCATGTGTAGCCTCATGAATATATATGTATTCCAAGTGACTATATAAGGATAGCCTGTGTAGGAATACGGTGATACACATTAGGAGGAGCTATCCCCGTTTCTCTGGGCACTGCAATAAAGAATACTTGCTTGTCAACTTGAAAGTCTGCTGGTGAATGTGTTCCTGGAGTTTTCTCTGATTCAATATCAAATGACTGTGCTTCAGGAAAAGATAGGCTACATTTCAATGCTTTTGAGATAACGTTTTATTTAACTACAAACTAATTAACTATACAAGAATTATAAAAACAAAGGATTAAACAATCTTAAAGCTTGAAAGAAGTTCTCAAATTATTCAAGTGTTTAATCTAGAAATCTAGAAATTTAAGAGAAAAATGCTTCATTTGTTCTCATACGACTTTTTCCTGATTTTGATCTTAAATCTGTCTTTTTCACTGAAATAATACCATTTAATTCAGTTCCACTCTGTGTAAGTGGGTGCAGAGTAAAGCCTCCAGGCTGTCTTGCTTTCTGGAATATTACCTCTCAGGGTTTATAAAACTGCTTTTCTCAAAAATCTTTAAACAGTATCTTTCAGTAAATAAAAGCTCACGTGCCCTTGCCTTCCAGTTATTGCTTCAGGTGTCTAGAGAACTCCTTGGAGGCTTTTGCTGCTCTGTCTAGTACAACTCAGTTCACAGTAATCACAGCAAACATACTATGAAAATAGATCACATAACCATGGAAAGATCAGCTTAATGTACATCCGAGTGTGCCCTTGCTGAGTGGGACTGGTCCCTTGAGGAATAAGACTTTGGTGTGGATGAAGGTCACTTGAGGCAATCACGGTGCAGCAAATATCCATTGATTAGTAAATGTGTGCGATTTTTGTAAAACATGCTGTGGAGTAGACTTGAGCAGATACTGACCTGATGCCAAGTTATTTTCATTTACAGAAATGAAACAAACTGTGGGCTTCTTTTCTTTAGGTATTTTTTTTTTAAGTTATTATTAGTTTTGTTCTTTGTTTCCAAAAAATCTAATGAATATACTACCATAATGCTTATCCACATCTTTACTGAAATCCTCTTTTTAACACTGATTTAATATAAGTGATAACTATAAATTTCCGGAAACATTTATGAAACATTTATATAGATGGTAAAAAGAAATTACCTAGTTCTGATGATATTTACAGTATATGCACAGGAAGAAGAATGTTTACATGGGAATGCTCACACTTCAAGAAAAAAGTTTTTAAATACAAAGGCACAAAATTACAGATGTTAAAACTATTTTGGCTTCAGTAAAAAGGTCTGAAAAAAAAAAAAGGGAATTTTAGGATGAATTCATAATTTGAATACCAGGTATGCTTCCTAGTGAGCATTTCTGAAAGACCCACCTGGATATTTACTCTTCTCCTGAGCAGAGTAAACAGCATGACTCCTTCCACCTATTTCAGTGGGGACTGACAAAGATTTTTACTCCTGGTAAGAGAGAAACTTTTCAAGGTCTTGAAAGCAGAAAGGTTTGCTTTTCTGCACCCTTATAGGCCACCAGGCTAACTGAGAATGTTTCCTAAGATGTATCTTTTACTGTTTGATTTTGCTTCCTGAGACTCTCATCACCTCATTAGGACTGGCTGTTTGATTTAAAAATAAGCAGGACTGGCAGGTTCTGGATAGTCCAAGTTTTGTCAGATCTGAATTTACTTCCCTTTTTTCTTAGAGCAGAGAAGCCACTTTTCTTTTTGATGGCTTCCTATAGATATTTACCGGATTGATTTCATTTTCTTTTGCTACAAAGAAAAAAATGAGTATGACCTTCCAGTAGACAAAGGTGAATCTTCTGGGATTTTTATTTCTTTCATTTTATACAGATTTCTAGAAAGCGATTCCACTTGCTAACTCTAGGTGGGCTCTCGGCTTTTTTGTGGGTTTTGTTTTGTTTGGTTTGGGTTTTTTTAAAACAATTTTTGTTCAACCCTTCTGCTTGTTTTTTTTTGTTTTTGTTTTTTTTTAAGAGCTATTTCTCTTGTTTCAGAGCAGCTACTTATGACCAAGCTTTTGTTTCATTTCTAAGAGTAATTAATCCTTAGCCCATTATCTGTTTCTCTGAAGCATATTATAAAGTAAACTTCAGATGATATTTCAGAAATTAATCACTCTTCATAAACATTTTCCAAACAAAATCTGGTGCTGCAAATTGGCCTCTGGAAGCTAGGCAGGGATTAAAAAGACAAAAGTATACACCTGTAAACTGCAAGAGAAACAGTAAAGATATGAAATCAATAATTGTATTTCAATAAAGCTGAGATGAGATACCCTGCAAAAATACAAGTTTATAGCCCTTTCCAGGAGATTGCACATTGATGATAGGAATGATGTTGATCCTGCCCCTCTGTTCTGCTCTTGTGAGACCTCACCTGGATTATTGTGTGCAGTTCTGGTGTCCTCAACATAAAAAGGACATGGAACTGTGGGAACAAGTCCAGAGAAGGGCCACGAGGATGATCAGGGGACTGGAGCACCTCCCGTATGAAGACAGGCTGAGGAAGTTGGGGCTGTTCAGCCTGGAGAAGAGAAGGCTGTGTGGAGACCTCATAGCAGCCTTCCAGTATCTGAAGGGGGCCTATAGGGATGCTGGGGAGGGACCCTTCATTAGGGACTGTAGTGATAGGACAAGGGGTAACGGGTTAAAACTTAAACAGGGGAAGTTTAGGTTGGATATATGAAGGAAATTCTTTCCTGTTAGGGTGGTGAGGCACTGGAATGGGTTGCCCAGGGAGGTTGTGAATGCTCCATCCCTGGCAGTGTTCAAGACCAGGTTGGAGAAGGCCTTGGGTGATATGGTTTAGTGTGAGGTGTCCCTGCCCATGGCAGGGGGGTTGGAACTTGATGATCTTAAGGTCCTTTCCAACCCTAACGATTCTATGATTCTATGTTAGCGACCGAGTTTTTCTCTGTTTATTTTTTTGATCATAGTGATTCAGATATAGTTTTGAAATTGGATGCTGTTCTTTATGAAACTAACAGGTTAATATTTGATTATTTTCCACATCTAAGCCACAGCATAACTCCAAGCCTTAAGATTTTGATAACACACCCTGTAGCTGGAGGGTACAAATGACTGAAGGAAAGCCACAACATAAAAAGATATTAATGTGTTTGGAGACAAGTTAAGCACTGGAGATACCGCAGTGGGGTGACAAATTTTACAATGAAAAAAATGACAAGTACAAACTAAAACTAAAGATTTCTGCTGGAGTTATGAAAGTGTATGACTGCATACTGCTTTGCTTTTAAAAAATATTTTTGTTCTACCCATATACAGGTTTTGTTACACAGACAATATGTTTGTTGAAAAACTGGACTAGGAATACAATGTAAGTATTGCTACACACTCAACCACTATTTCAACAGAAAAAGGAATTAATTAAAAAAATTCTAATCCTTCTTGATTGCTTAGAACTGAGAGAAATGCTAAGAAAAAGATTATGAAAAAACCCACACAAAACTGTAATGGTTTTAGATTAAAAAGTTCATATTTTTTTTGCTCCCCTCTCCTCTTCAAATAATAAACTTTACTGTTTAAAAATATTTTCCTTCTTCTCTACAATAACAGCAATAATATTTATGCAAAATATTTAATTTCCAAGTAATACATTTTGGTCAGTGATCAGATCAAAATCAGTTTAATTTATGCGAAACTGACTGGCTTCAAGGTATGCAAACCAAGTTAAGAGAGAAATAAAAAATCCTAAGTAGTTAATTATCAGTAATTTTTTTCTTTCTTTATATTGGCTGAAGATGTGTGTGGAAGGTTTCTATCTTGCCTTGTAGAAAAACCAAACCAAAGAAAACAATGCATGCTGACTCTGTTACAGCCTGATTTCTTTCACATTTCCCCTAGGAGGGCACAGTGCCAGCATTCTTCTGAACCTAGAGTCACTAACCTTATGTTCAAGTAACTCTCCCAGTACTAGGAACATCTCAAAAATTTTGCTTACTGTGACCATCTTTGGTGTGAGTTAGTAAGTGTGTTAAAACAAACAAAAGGAGATGTCACCTAGACATCTTCACATTCTTTTCCCTTTTTTAGCTTGGACAGGACCCAGGCTAAGCCAGTGTACTGCCTGATGGTCTCTAGAGGCTTTATAGATACTGCATTTGAACTTTCAAGTGATCTTTTAGCGATAAAAAAATTTTTCATGCCTTAAATTTGATGGCATATATCATGGCTCAGATAAGCTCACATTAAACGTGTTAACATATCCACATGATTTTAAGACCGAAACTGGTTCACATATATTAAATCAAAAAGTAAATGGAGGGCTGTATGTGAAGCCATCTCTGGGAACAGGTCTGGCCATGACAATGAACCAAGCAGAAGTATTTGCAGCAATCTGCAGAGGTAACAAGTCACCAGCTGCTTTCATAGTAAATTCATCTACCTTGCATTTAATATGGGTACAGATAAGACTGACCTCCTGATTGCTACCTAGATTTTCTACTGAAGAGGAAGCTGGGAATGTGGCAAGATTGCTCAGGGTTTAAACTCAGTATTTAGGTCAACACATTTCAAAGTTAGAAGTAACCAGCAAGATTATCAAGTTAACATTTTTCATTTTGTACACCTAATTATGGGTCCTTAAAACCCAGTTGTATGTCACTAAATCTTATCTTCAGAAAAAAAATCTATATTTGAAGATGTCAGAAACTGGAGAGTAGCCCCCTTCCTTTGTTATGCATTTCCAGTGGATAATTACTAACACAATCATCCAAAAAAAAAAAACCCAAACCAAAACCAACCAAAAAAAAAAAAACCCACCAAAACACACCCCCCGCCCCCCCGAACAACAAAACCTCCAAAAACCAGAGAAATGGAAAAATAAAATACCTAGAATTTCTAATGTGATTTATCCTGGTGTAAGATTTCCACCACTAACTGTGTCTTCATTCTTCTAGCTCAAAAGAGCTTGTTTAGCTCTGGAAAGCGTATGTATACTGCAATCAAATCAGCTTTCAAATTTCTTTTTGATAAACTAAACAGGCCAGATTCCAGGCATTTACTCAAAGACTTGAATAATTTCTGTGACTTTTTTTTCTTCATGTTTTCATCCTGTTGTGCACTTAAGCTTGCATACCTTCCTGTGTAACACTGGCTACAAGGATAAAAAGTACATGCCTGCTTCCACGCTCCTGTTTAATCACAAGCAATATCAACTGCTTTTGCCATGACATCTCTTTTGAATTTCATGTTAATTCTTTTTAGCCTCAGTTTTCCAGCACACAGTGCTTTTCACCCTTTGTTCTTGATGAATAATTTTTTCATAACCTTAAACTACAGTTTTTCTAGTTAGCCTAGATCATCAACCAATCCTGATCACTGTTTAACTGCTCTCTATTATTTGTCACTCTCCTAAGCAGGCTGTCTTTTGTAAGTTTGGTGTGTAGTGATTCAGAAATGCCCTCTACAACCAGATGAATAAGCATGAATAACCTGCTTTTTGAGACCTTAATTCATGTAATGTGTATGCTGTTGATGTCATATACAGCTAATATTTGAGCAACAATGTGGCATGGCTGTGAGTGCAATTCTTTCACAACCCCAGCCACTTTACATCACCCAAACTGGTAGCTTTGCAACCCAGGGCAGCAGCAGGCTTGGCAGGTCTATAGGTGGCAAGTTCTCCCTGGGAATGATTGTACCCCCACCAGGACTCACAACTGATGATGGACAGACAGGATATAGGCAAATTTGGATTCCCTTTTTCTTTTTTTTTTTTTTTTGTTTCCTCGCATGATTTTTTCCAGCAACAATCCTTGATATTTATGAAATTTGATCACTTTCTGCAACTGTGTGAAAATGTCAGCCTATTGATTAGTCATGGACTGTTGATTGTGAGAATTCACTCAAAGGCTTGGTATTCATCATTCATTATTTGAGTGGTGTGGCCAGGCTTCTGAGTCAAGTAACATTTTTATTTTTCCCTGATTGATTAATTGACCTTTTAAAAACTTCTTAAAGCTTTTTTCCAAAACAAAATTTCGCACATGAGGGATAGAGGTTTCTTTTTTATGTCTTGTCTGCTTAAGAGAGATGGCTGTGAAATAAGATGTCAGGCCACACCCAAAGTCAGTGAGACAGTTACTGTAGGTAGCAGCTCAGAAAGGAAAGAACGGTTAAGAAGAGCATAAATCAAAGTTTTATAGAAAATAACTTGGTTTGGCAAGAAAATTGACAGTGTTATACAGTATTTATGTTATACTAGCTGCATTTTAAAAACCTGAGATCAAGACATTTTTGACAGAATTGATTCAAAATGGATTGCTAAACATTTTGTAATCATCTCTAAGGTCTTTTTTTTTTATTTTGTTGTTCTTTCTCATATTTTTTACCTGGTGTTTCAACTTAACTACAGAAGATGGTAAAAGTCTTATGGAACTTATCCACAGAGACATTGTGTACTTTATCAGAACCCATTTTTTTTTCAACACTTCTACTTAGCTGTGAGCTAATGATGAAGATCCATCTTCTGGACTGTGTCTCACACGTATGAGAGATACATGTAAATATAGACTTTCTGAGAAAACACTTTGTTTTGCAGTCACACTTGATTAAGTCTCTTAGTTAACGATAACACATTGTGAAAGGCAATTAATGAATTGGTCAGTATGTACTAAAAGCAGCTTTCCTTTTTCTGCATGTTCCTTTCACATACCTAATAAATTATCTTGAATGGATCTGCATGATTTGCTTACCGGTCTTAGGCTAGAATTTAAGATGTTAGTATTCTGAAAAATCAGTATCCTGAGACCCTCTACCTGATGCATTGCCTCTTTTCCAGCCCTGTTCTGCCTTGGTGGTAGACAGAAAAGTCACTCAAGATGAATTGCTCATAATAAAAGAGAGCGAGCTGGCAAATCTTGCCCTGTCGGGAGAAGATCTCAAGCTTCTACAACAGATACCCCTTCTTGTCTCTGAATAACCCCCTTTAGGTGCCTCTACACACACTGTTAGACAGAGCTTGTGGACAGTGTACAGAGAAATGCAAATCCCACAGTTATGATAGGATGTAAAGGTAGTGAGGATTTTTAAATGTTGGTTGGCTTAGTACTTTCTTTGAAAACATACTTAATGTAGCTGATAAGAAGGCTTATGGAGATATTTTATTATTTAAATGTATATAAATAGCAAAGCAATTTATAATAGTGCATTACAAATCCGCTGAGTTCCCACCTACATTCCAGCCCTCATAGTTCTTCCCATTTTCTAACTGCCTGGGGAACAGTGGATCTTGCCACATCAGTAATCTGATGACTGAAATGTAACACCACTGTTTCTGACAACAGAAGCAGGTTAACCTGTGACAAACCTCTATTATATTTTTAAAATGCCACCAAATTTTCACCAACTCAACTCATTAGCTAATGTAAGCGCTTAGTAAAATAATTGGATTTGACATTTCCAATGTGTTGTTTACATCACAGTGTAAGCTCCTCCTATGGAAACCGCTATATGCATTGATGAGGAGATCTGGGAAAACTAACTCTGGATCCAGTATGTATAAATGCTATAAGTCCAGTATGCAACAAATACTGATTTGTTGAGCTCTCTGGAAATATTTTTCCTTACTGCATGAAAGATTTGTTTTAATATTTCCATGTTCATTTCCTTCTAAGTTCAGAGGACTAAATATAAATATGTAGGTTGATATCTATCTATTTATGTGACCCTGTCAATGCTACAAGAGCATTGTTAATCATCTAGGAATGCTCAGTGGTGATAGAAGTTACTACAGAAGGTCATTAGAAGTATTCTAACTTAAAAGCAGTTGTAAATGCCACAAAAGTCAAGCCAGAGACAATTTATGGCACTAATGTTTATAGCTTTTAGTGCTGCAGTGAATTCCTGGGAATAATATGTTAAAATTGTCAGCATATATATGGCTCTGTTGTTTTCCAGAATTTTCTGGTTAAGAGGAGTTGCTTATCTCTTTGAGAAAATCTTTGACCTGGCTAATTGTTTCTCAGGGAGATTCTATATAAGAATGTTGCACTGTAAACAATTCACTTTCAGTGCGTTCAGAAGTTTTTTTTAAAATTGTTCACTATTGACCATTACTAAAACTTTGTTATTTAACTCCTTAGGTGATACAAAGGGAGGTAGAAAGCCTGATAATTTGATTTCTTAGAGATTCCTTATTACAGAAAGTATGTGCAGGACCCAGGTCTGATTTCCAGATGAAATAGTAGAAGCTAATGCAAATATTACTTAAAGGAGTTCTGCAGTTGCTTAAATTGTGCTCTGCAGTTAAATTTCGTGCCATTAAGCTTCAGGACTAGGAAGGAAAGTTTTTCTCCCTGAAGATCAGATCAGAAGAGAAGACTCACCGTGATATTCCTGGTTTACATGTAAAAAAACCCTGAAGTCCAGAATTTATCCCTACATTATGTTTCTTCACAGAAGTGCATTTTCCAGACCCACAGGTAATATGTAGCTCCGGTTATATGAGCTATCTGCTAGAGGATGCATTCATCAAGATAAATGGATTGCTATGTTTCTAAAGGTGTTTAGTTCTGTGTATAAGAGACCATCTGTTTTCTTGCTCATATTTGTAGGCAGGTTATTTTACTTATTCTTTTAAGGTTTGCTTCATTTTGTTGAGTTTATTTTGTGTTGGGTTTGTTTTGTTTTGGGTTTTTTGCTTGTTTTTAATGCATTTAAATAAACATCATAACAAATTACCACAATCTAAAAATGGAAAGTAACTGACACAGCCCTTTTTCTTATGTTAATTATTATTTTTTAATTATTATTTGAAGGCTTTCAGTTTCTTTAGCTCTGTAAATTTTTGTTTGCTTTTATCTCCCACATTTTTGGATGCAAAAGGAAGTTTGCTATGTCTTTTCCAGAGCAGTCAATGAGCTCACTCCCTGTGTCTACCTATTAAGGGCTCTAACTTTCAATCTATCTCATCTCCCATGAAGCTCTTGCTCGCCAAAGATGATTAGAGCTAGCCAGAAGGCATAGGTTGCTGATGATCATGGAACAATCACTGAACACAACAGTCACAGTGCAGGGATGGCATAGAAGTAAACACAGAAGGGGTAAGACCACCCAACTTTTCATGATGGATAGAAGAGAGAGTAGTATTGATGGTTTTCTTGCTGTCAGGACACAGGGTCCCAGGAAAAAAAAAGCTGGAAGTTTCTGCTGTTTGCTACATGAATGAATAGTGTTTTGCACAAGGAGATTAAGAATGATGCATTATGGCCATTGATCCTACTTATTAAGGATTTCTTTTTATGAGCAGCATAAACACAAAAGATTAAAGAAAAAATAAAAAACAAAACCAAAAACCAAGAAAAGGACCAATTCATAAAATTATTTCATCTCTAGTTAAGATTGCATTGGAATCCTATATCCTGCAGAAGGATGCCATCAGGAACCATAATACACAATTAGTTAAATACTTATAATATCTGTCACATATGTCCATTAATTGACAGGAATCACTACATGAGTATTAAAAATAATATCTTACTTGGTAGATTACATTGAAGCAGCTCATTGCTAATAAAATCTGGTATTATCACTTGTGTTAATTATGACTGGATAAATAACTCCTTTTGTTTCTTAAAAAGATAAACATAATTCAGAGGTCAATTGATCTTCTGGAATGGCTGTAATATATATGAGTTTAAAATTTACAATTTTAGAATGTCCTCTAATATCCTCTTTCAAATGAACATTTCAGCAAACATTCCTGTGAGAATAATAATCCCAAAGAACATTTGAGAAACATAATCACAAAAGGAGTAAACACAGACAATTCAAGTTCACAGAACTTGAAGCATACTGTCAGTACATATCAAACAAGGAAACTTACTTATTATCAGTCATTTTTATTATAACAAATATTTATGGAATTTTCTGAGGTATTTTCCAGAACAATTTCTACAGTTTATCCTGGCTGAATATGCCAAACTTCTGAAAGAACATCAGGAACTTCTGTTTCTTTTACGCTGGAACCAAATTCTGCCAAAATTTAAAACCTTCCAGTTTTTATTTTATTTGTAAACTCTTTTGAGAGAGTTTCACAATCCCATTTTGAACTTCAGCATGGAGAAATGCCTTGAAAAGATAACTGTGTTTCTTCAGAGAGCTTCTGTGCAGTAATCAATATTTTATAACTGTCATTCCTGTTTTGTCACCCAGACTTTTCAGGAAAACAGTGGTTCCAAAACAATAAGTAATGAATGCCTAAACCCAGGCTCACCAGCATTAAGGACTGAATTGTAAAGCACATGCAAAGAGAGGTGGTAGCTAAAGGAATGCTTTAACTTTGTCTCTGAACTTCTGGGTGTTCAGTTCTTCAACCTAAATAATATTCTTTGAAAATTCATTTAATTTGTTTCAGTGGAGAATGACCATACATATATTTTATGCAATGCATTCCTGTATTTGGACTTAAAATTTTGACTTACCTGATACACTTGATGTAAAGGAATCATGTGCACTGGAACCTCTTTCCATTTTACTTCCCAGTCCTCATTTCACGTAATAATTTCTTACATTTAATTATACTTTAATGAGGCAGAAATTAACAAAAAACATGTAAACCTACCTGTATAGACATTTGATTCTGTTTATTTTCTTCATTTCAATAGAAATAATGTGGTACATATATTAGTTTTTGGTTTTGACTGCTCCACATGTTTTATGCCTGACAATAATAAGTTTGCAACTGAGAAGTTCCTTTCACTGAAGTGTTTTTGTGAATGAGAGAGGGAGATTTTGTTTACATATTATAATCTAAAGTCAGATATTTAACCAGGATAAAATGTTGTATGTTTATGGGAATAAAACTGAAAAGTCTGATTTGCTAAAATGGTAGGTTTACTGAGAGTATTAAGAAGATGGTGTACTTGCACATTGCTCTCTGCTTTTCTCCATCTCCTAGCATTGTAGCAGTATTGCTCATTAATGGTGTAAAATGCTTCTGCAAATCACAAAGCATTTTTTTTTCATTTGCAGCTTGGATTCTCATATCCTTAAAGCCTTCTAAAGGTCCTCCTCCTAAAATGTTATTACAGTGCCATGGCAGTGTTATGAAAACAGTAAGTATATGAGTCAATAATTATATGAGATGCCTGTATCTGTTCTTAGGCCACAGCAGATTAAGCCCATAATATTCACAGACAAAAGCACCACCAAGTAGATCCAGAGTGTGTTTTACATGGCTGATCCTTGCATTTAAATCATATAAACTTAATCCTTCCTAAACTATTTTAGAAAATTCTAATTTTAAATTCAGTGAAGCAGTTGTATCTCTGGTTCTTATAGTTTGCTTTGCATATAGTATTGAACCTCCAAGAAATCCTTCACAGACTGGTGATTGTTGTTCAACAAGACACAAGAGTCTTCATTTTCAAGTACAGGAGTTAAAGAGAAGCTTGTTCTAAACCACAGTAGATTACAGAGTAGTACCAAACACACCAAAAGAAAAAAACAAGAGAAATGGCACAGCACAGTTTACAGGAGCTAAGACAAAATCTCTCTGGAGCCAAAGCAATCCCCCAAAGTAGCACACAGCCTCAATGGACTTAAAATGGCCAGATTACATCAAACATTTTCTTTTCATATCCCTGGGAGATTTCTTAATAAATCTGGTATGACCATTCTTTCCATATAGTGCAGGTCTTCAGAAAATTGTCTTGTAAACCTGAGTTTTCCCTAGTCCATTACCCTTGAGAGTTCCTGATTTTATTTAGTCTGAGGCTGAATAACACTGGGCTACTGAGACTCATTAATTTGAACTCTAATAAAGAATAGTCCAATGTTTAGGTTTAACCAACTACAAGTGAAATATGTGGCACTCTGTTATTTTTCGGGATCATCACCTATGGACAACGCCACCCCTCATACCACAGCTTCACTCTCTTGCTTACTGCCTCAAAAGCCCCCTACATTTTAGTAGCCTCAGGCACAGAGACAAACAAAACTGATTCTTACCTCTTATTCCCATGACAGGGCGAGTATACTACTTGCTCCTATCAACTTGATTGCCCTGGCACTTAGTAGGGCACACATTGTCAGGGTTTTATTTTCATGAAATCAAGATGCAAAGAAGTGTTTGTAAAGCTTGCAAATGTGTCTTATTCTTAAACCTGCTGTTGCTATTAGCTAAGACTTGTCTCAGTCCATGATTTTGCTTACAATTTCATAGTGATTCAAAATCTTTTGGTTTTAATTAAAAATATTTTTTTGTGAAACTTAAAATGGGCAATATATGGTCAGAGATAAACAGTTCCTCAATTAAAAATAAGAATAAGAAAATCATGACTGTTTTTTGAACTCAAAGCAAAGTACTTTAAAATGTAATTCTTAAATCACATTATTTAGATTAATTGTTACTAATACTGAAAACACCTTGTTTTATGAATGGAAACATGTATGGCACATGACAATTAGGATTCATGTTCCGCTGAGCAAAATACAAACAAAATCACATGTTAGCACAAGAGCTAGCCAGAGAAAACACAATCAACTATAAATAGGATGTCATAAATATATAAAAAAATGAAGTGTACAATCTCAGAATATGGAAAATAAGTGTAAAAGAAAACCACAAGTAATTTTTCACATTTTAAAAAGCCAGGTACTTCCTTTTGATGAATTATAAGGTACTAAAAAGATTGAAGTTAAATTCCTTGGATATTTTCTGTGCTTATTAATGTAAAACTTGGCTTATACCTGAAAAAATATGGATTTTCTAAGTTCTAGTAATAAAAAAGCAAACACAACAATTAGTTGTTATTCCTAAAAAGTAATAGCTACTATTCTTTCATTATTGGAGTATACATCCTTTACTTCAAACAGAAGAAAACTGGTTTTATTAATTCTTATTTTTCCTCCTGCTTTCAAAGTTATGTTCCACTATTTTGTTGAGAATTAACTACTTTACATCAATTAGTTAGTAAAAGTAGAGATTGAGAATATTTCCTAGGAGGAGTTATGTCTTTATTCTTGGTATAACTTTTATACACACACACAAAAAAAAAAAGGTTTTAGAGCTTTGTTTTGAAAGAACCTGTTATAAATTTCCACAGATCCTTTAGGACTCTTGTTTAACAAATGTTTTGCTAATGTAAAAATAAGTGCTTGTACTACAGAGAAATCAACACTGTTACTACTAAAGAGTCAGTTTAAGTACATTCAACTACAAAATTGGCCTCAGGTATTCAGCTACTGAGAAGGGAGTATCAGAACAGAGGTGTGCTGAGGGAAAATGCAGACAGCTGCACTAGACTAGATACTGAATGAGGCCTTCAGATAAAAAGATAGAATAATGAAAAAAGTTCAGTTGTGTAAGTAACTGAGGTGATGATTGAAAATTAGGCTGATGAATAGCTCTTGTCCAAAACATCCAGCTGAGATACTCCAAGGATCAAAATGCAAGTCTAACATTCAGAAGATCCCAGTGGAAATCTGCCTGTTCTGCAGCCAACAAAAGTTCTGCAGTGAGGTAATTTAACAACTTGGTAGTCTTCCCAAATCTGCTATTTGCTTGTAGTATGATTAGTTAATCCAGTAAGACATTTCAATGAGCTGAACAACAATTAAGTTGTGACCTAAACTATAATTTCTTATGTGGGAAATGGGGAACTGTAGTCCTACAACGGTGAAACGTCAATGTTGATAGCTTTAATAGGGATGTAATATCTCTATCCCTCTTTATCCCAGTTGCAGAAGCAGAAAATTGAAGGAACAGAAGTGTGTTTTCTTTGGAAAGGACTCATATTGGCATGTATAAATCTGTAATATCAGATTTATATCTATCCTTAGTTCGGCAAGACTTAACAGAGTAGATTAGCCCCTGGAAAATGAAAGGCTTAAAGTATAATTAGTGAGTGCATCGAAATCACCCAAAAATAGGCTTTAACACACAAGTATGTTTTATGGTTTGCTTTGTACATCCATACAAATTCAAGTACACATTTGTTCAGAATGCCTTTAAAAAAGCTGGATAGCTCATGTTCCACTTCATCCTTAAAAAAAGAGAGGTATAGAATTTAATGATGCATAATTTTGTGCTGTTCTCTGTGCAGAGAGAAAACATTTAACTACTCACTTCCAGATCAGGAAAACAATACTGTGTGTGCAATGCTAAGACCATAGAGGAAACTAAATCTAATAAAATAGTAGTAATGGGGGGCTTCAACTGTCAGTGTATAAACTGGTCATATGTCATACTGGAACGAGGCTTAGGAAGAAATTTCTTGACATTTTAAGCAATTGTTTCTTGGAACAGCTTGTTCTAGAGCACACAAGGGGAGAGGTTATGGCCCTAAGTAACACACAGAGAGTTATTTCAAGAACTATAACTGAGCCACTAAATAATAGTGCCCGAAACACAATTACATTCAGATCCTTGTGGGAGGGACTGCACAATAACCTGACATTAAACTTTAGAAAGGAAAAAGTATTAAGTATAGGGAAATCACTACAAAAAAATCTTACCAAAACCAGAATACACGCAGTTGTAAAATAAAAGGCAAGCTTGAAAATTGCAACTGTGGAATCTGCAACATGGCAAATACTCACCCACCTTGCCTTAAGGGTCTCTGAAGACACAAGGGCTTCCTTATACAAAACTGGAAGTGGAAAGGCTTGGTACTATTAGAATGAAAGGCTTTTCTACTGCTGTGATATCAAAGATACTTCTTAACTGTTGATATAGCTACATCCATTTTTAGTCATGGCACTGGATTATTCATAGGTCTTTCTCCAAAATGTAACTAGTACTCATTAGTCATTAATAATACCTGTAGACCTACATAACCGAGTTTTACATATCATATATTCTATTTTTCTCATTTATAAAAAAATGAAATTTTGGCGGCCCTCATAACAGTTTAATTAAGTTTTCAGAGAGGCTGCGACATTTTCTTATTTATTTCAGTGGGAACAGATTTAGGACAGTTCAGGATAGCTTTCAGAATCCCACGCAAAACTTTTTTAAGGGTTTTATTTGAATTCCACTTCTTGCAACCAACGAACACTCCAAATTAAATGCTTAAGATTTTATTTTGTGAAGGCAGGCATTATAACTGAACTTTTTTTATCATTGACTATATTCAAAACTGGAAAATAATGGGATGAAGAGGTACAGATAAAGTGGTTTGGGAATTGTGATTTGTTACTTTTTGATGAAAATAAGACTGCTTGTTTTATGATGACTAATTCATATCATGTGTTTCTAGTTTTCTATCTCCATCACAATTTGCTTGCATTCTAAAGAGAGAAGGGTTTTTAAATCTTTTTATGAGATAACAAAACAGGAACAGAATAATAACTACAAGAAGTCAACAGAACACTTTTTCTTTCTGGATTTTTTGTAACAATCCCCATGACCCATATTTTCTGTCTTATATTTATGCTGTGTTATTCACTGGTGCCTAATAATTGCTTGCGTCCTTCCCATAGGACCCTGTAGCCTGGTTTCACTTTCCTTTTAAAGGTTTAGTATCCAAATTCTGGTATGGGGCATTTTCTCTTTTTTTATTTCCTTCTATTCTTTCTCTAACCTATGGCATTTCTAATAAATATACACTTGAATGATAAGTGGTTCTGCAGCATAAAAGAAGCCACTTTCATGGTAATGCTTTTATGGCTTTCTTGCTAAGAATTTCCTTTTGTGATCTCTTTTGTCAACTAAAGAAATAATTTTAACCACAAAGAATACCACTAAATTTGTGGGGGTAAGTAACAGGTTAAAGATCCTATCCACCTGATATGACAAATTACCAGTTACCTGCTGGCATCTGAGAGCTCAAAAATATTTCCATCAGAACAATTCTCCTCTTCAGAGCTGCTCAAACAGAAAACAAAACTAACCTCTAAAATGAGATTGTGAATAAACAGTAGAAAAGTCAGTTCATGACTCTGCTAATACTTACATTGTTCTTATGAATTTCATTATAATGTAGCTAATCTGCACCATACTACTTTGAAACGTCAACAGTATATGCTATATGGAAGGGAAAAATATATAACATATCAAGAGGTAGAATAGAAGGAAAGAAAACCATCCATCCATATCTCAAGGTACAGTTTCCTTGACCTCTTGAACACTTCATAAGTAGTGGTGGCTGATGGTTATCTATTGGGAATGCTGGAAAGTTGTTCCAGCTCCTGTATTAATATTTCCTCTACAGGCTGAAAGGACAGCCAAACTCCAGGCAAGAAAAGATTGCATCAAGTATTCATGTTTAATCCTAAATCAAGCTCTTTCCGAGAAATGTAGTTTCAAACTAATTATTTTTCCCAGGTCAGGAAAAAGTGGAAGACCTTCTGCTGCTTGGTTATGAAAAGGTAAAACAAATATGACTCAGACCAAACAAAAATATATCTGTTTTATATACATAAAGTCAAGAGTATAACTTTCACATTCATAAATACTGCATTAATGTCACCTCAGATTTACCTGTACATCATATGTTTACAACAATAAAGCATCCTGAAATTGACCTGTTATTCATTTTTCTTTGCTACATTTTCTTTAAATTACATACAAGGAAATTGCAATTTTAATATTGTAAAACCACAGTGTTTGACTACATATATATATATTTCCATATTGCAGTCAGCACATACATTGTTTAATAAATCAAGTGTATCTATTACATTAAAGGTTTAAATATTTGTTTCACGAAGGACCATTAAATATACAAATCAGGCTTTCATATGCAAGTCTAGAACATATAAAATTAAATATGATGTATTAAAAAAAAAGAAAATGCAAATGCACAAAACGCCTTATATGAATAAAACATTTCAATTCTAGGCAAGAAAAATAATACAGCACAACTGATTATTCCAAGGGTGTGCTCTAAGAAAGCAATAAGTGTTCAGGCAACTACAAAAGACCTTTGAACAACTCAACTGAATTTTTAACATAGGGACTACTTGGGTAACTTTTCCAGAATCATGACCTCAGATACACAAGAGCTGGACCCATTGAAGCTAATTGTAATTGCTTTCTTCCACTTACCTCTACAGAAGCAACATGGTGTGCATTTAAGGTCAAAGCAGTTCACGCATGTAAAACTGACACACATACTCAACTTCGTAAAAATTGTATGGCACAAGTGAGACTTCCAGTGCTTCCTGCATATAAAGTGGTCATGTTTTTGTTTCTTAAAACACCTCAACTTCAAGTATTTACATTTAAAAGGTTCCTATTAGGTGGTTTCTTCAGGAGAATACAGCAGATCACCGAGAGGCCAGATAGGTGAAAGATCAGTGTCTGATGAAGAGCTGTTGAAGAAAGACAGGGGACATGGCTAGGCAAGGAGCCTGTAGATAAGAGATATATGAGGACTCTAAGCATAGAACAGTCTTGAAAAAGAAATTGGGGTTCATGAATCGGGGAAACCAGAAAAGAAAGTCAACTATAAAAGAATCAGTGGCATCAGTAGGTAGAACAGAGTTACAAAGAGCATCAAAATTTAAGGAATGGAGGAGGAATATTTCTAGTTTAGGGCTGATCAGCCTCTCACAGTCTCAAGGACAAGACGATTAACATAATCAGCAGCTGCAGTTTCTGCAGAGGCAAAATGACTTAGGGTCATCTCTACTCAGAAGTACTCTGCCATCTTCTCTTCAGTCCTAAATCTATATCCTGCCACTCCTAGTTCCTTCCTGATGCTAGCAGAGCTCAGCCCTACTTATTACTATTCCTAGTTTTCACATATGTTTGAAAAGATCCAGGGTTGTCATAAGAGATCTTAGCAGCAAGTGATGCTGAAGTTTGAAAAGGGTTGGTAGGCTGTCTCTTGCCTACACCCAATAGAATATACTTTCTTGCCAAATCAGGATTGTAGTCTGAGATTCCTGTAGTCTGCTGTAATAAGTGTAGGTGAAAGCTAAATAACCAAACATGTATCTCATTTCATACTAATGATGATACATATGGAGAATGACAATCTTGTATTGCTAGAAATCAGACATGTTGTGAATCCAAAAGTTTTAGCTTTGCTGAGGAGCCCTGCTTGTTGTCAAAGTGATATTGCATAAAAGAGTCTGCTATTAAAAACCTAAATTAGTAGCTCAGCATCAAGAAGAATACGTATACAGAAGTTCTTGTCAAGTACAATGAGACTGCAATATCATCATTGAAAAGTCAGGAACAGGTCTATTAAAGTTGCTGAGCTTTAAACAATTTGTATTATAATTCTATTCTGAACATCTGTGGTGCTATGTAATAGTGATTACACTGAAAAATCAGTGTCAGACTGAGCTCCCAACTGACTGTACAGATGTCAGAGCAATGCTGGGAGGGTAAGTTAATGTTAAAGTATCACTCAAACACCGTACTGAAAACAGCCTTATAAATCTTCCTGAAAATACAGCAATTTTGTCTTCAGAGCAAGTCTGGACAGTGTGTGGTAGTAAAACATTGGAAACACCCACTGGACAGTAGAGTATATGTAAACTAACGTGCTTTCCCTGAGTACAATTTATACAACAGACTAATGAAAGAGAGGGGGTTGTGGAAATAAACTAACGTGTGACAGGGAAATTAAAGACTGTATCATAGTGCAAACATATCGGGGAAATAAATAAGGGTTAAACAGCTGGCCTTAATTCTGCTATATAATCATTTAAGGATGAGATTTGGAACTCAACAGGTTTTTTACATATTGAAATGTATATACAAAAGTGATGCAAACACATTGCAGGCTATATACAGCTGTAATGACTAATAACATATGAATTTTTAAAAGCATAACGCAGATCTCTTTATATGTCAAAGCGGGATCGATTCTATGTCACTCCTGACAGAAATTTGTCTAACTATTTCTTAAAGGCTTTCATTGATGGACATTCTTCCTGAGGCAATCTACCCTAACATTTCCCTCACTATCATTGCTGTTCAAAAATTCTTCCTAATATGTAACTTGAATTATCTTTAATGCAATTTCAATTCCTTATTTCTTTTTCTATCTGTCACAAATATGGACAGCAGATTGTTCCCTGCTTCTTTGCAGCAGCTTTCTGTATATCTTGTCACACTCAGTCTTCTCCTCCTCAGGTTAAACAATCCAGTTCATTTGTTCTCCAAGGTCATGTTTTATAAACATCTAAGACTTCCAGTTATAATCTTCTGACTAGCTCTAATTGGTCCACATTTTTATTAAGTACGGTACATAAAGCTGGATCTGATATTCTAGCAACAGACTGCAAGCTGAAGAGTACTGCTCTAGCCAAGAACAAAGGGTTACTTCACATGAAGCAATTAAAATAACATAAGTTTGAAAGAGACAGCTACCATATACTAATTTTTAATGTGGCAGATAGTTTGGGGGAATTAGTCTCAAATTAAACGAAATGTTTTTCTTCTAAACCTGTGCTTGCTTAATTGCAGTTACTGGAATATTACATAGTTGTAGAATGAAACACATCACCAGTGATGTATCGTTCACTCTAGCCCCTTCTGGGTTGTTCAAGAGTGGCAGCTACAGTGAATAGACTTACAGTTGTGCTAAAAAGCTTTTGGCTAGTGAGCCATGTTAGCTGTCATCTCAAGCGAATCCCTTCAATCAACATAATAAAATATATTAGGAAAATCCTAACATGATTAATTCATTGTAATCTATCAAACCTGAAGGAACTATTAGGATGGACAAGTCATGGATTCTTTTTATTATTGTCACCAGAGTCACAGCCGTTTCAAGAAGAATGAAGAAACAATAGGTCAGGTTGCATGCTGCCCTATACAGATTTACACTGAGGATTTTTCCCTTGGGGTTAACTAAAAATTGACTTAACTAAAAATCGACTCAGGTAGGAAGGAATTTGGAGTTAGGAAAGTAGAAGCACTTCCTAGTTGTAAAAGCAAATCTGTGTACAGAATTCCAGGCAGATAAAGAGCATATAGTTTCTGAAGCAAAGTAGCTCTCTATATGTTACAGGACATTGGATAGGACCAGCCCTGTGTACTGAAGAATTACTCCAAGCCTTCAATAAATATTTACTCTGCTGTTTAATAAAGGTTGAATAACCCCTAGAAATTGACAGTCATGTGATTGAAATAACATTCCCACAGAAGTATATAGCCACCTCTTGCAGAAAAAGATTCTGTATTTTAGTAAGCTTTTGCAGCATCTTCTTTTCTGGTTGGCTGGGGCAAGTATTGGAAATCATAGAGCTGCAGCAAACTAGAAAACATATATTATCTTTCCTTACTTCTTCCAAATAACATTTCTGTGACATCAGAGTAGCAGCATTTCCACATTAACTTTGTTCTGCTATCCTTTCTCAGATTCTGAAGCATCTTTAGATTGGCTTATGTTGACTGTACTGCACCTGAGATAAGAGTGCAGCACATCAATGCTCATTTTCAGTCAGATGTTTCAGCCATCGCTGTGTTGAGCTGAGGATGCCACATTTCCAATCATGCTGCTATTTTTTTTAGCCAGAGGTTTTCCACAATCAATGTCAGCTGGTGGCGGGGTTAATGTCTGTGCAGGGTGTGTCTCACATCCACTGTTTGCACCTATTGAACTGTCTGTGATTGCAGAACGTCAGGGTCCTTCCAGCCTGTGCTCCTTTTGGTGTGGACATGGTCCCGGTCAGTGACCTCCCTCACTTACAGAGGACCTCCCTCCCTTAGAGAGGACCTCCCTCCCTCGCAGAGGACCTCCATCTTGCTGTTCCTTGGCAGACACAAACTGAGTGAGAGCTCTGCATTTACTTCAGCTTCACACTCACATCTCTCTGTACCGAGATTTCTACAGGCTTCAGTAAACATGGTTCTTACTACTCTGTCATAAAATATTTTGAAAACTTAACACCTACAGGGGAAGAAGGACAGTAAGTCTTAGATTATAAACTTGCATGGGAGATAATGTGATTCATAGTCAATAATGATGGAGATGGCTTCATCCCAGTGCTGCACATGTACTGTAGTACGTGTCCTTAGGAATTTTATACGCAGCTCAAGCATATGAAACTGAGGTACCTTGATAATTCCTTGATAAATAAGTTATCTGCTTGTGCATTCTTTGCACGTACCTGCAGTGAAGGGCTTTCATTCTCTCAGGAACACAATAAAGCCAAAGACAAGCACTTGATATCATCTGTAAGCAGTTTGGGTTTTAAAACTTTTTAGGAAGGAAGGAAGGAAAAGTCCAGAGATATTAACATGTGCTGAGCAGGGTAAACTGTTTTACTATTACTCTAGTAGTTCTGTCTTTATTCCTCATTTGGAAAGGTCTCTTCACAATCTCCAAAATGTAGTTAATGGGTGAACCTACATTAACATTTTGATTTAGAGCAAGAATGCAGTTTTTCAAGTAAACACCTCCTTTGTTCCCATTTGCTGAGATTTGAGTCACATCACTGAGTGGTCTTGGAGCTTACGAGCTGGAATCCTTTCAAATGAAAAATAAACCAGAAGCAAAGCTCCAGGAGCAAATCCAATGCACTCTGGCCGCTAACGGGCATACACTTCACTGGAACTGCCAAGAATTAATATGAAATATCTTCCCCTCCCCAAATGCAGACATCCACACCAGCTGTTACGTTCTACAGTTCTACTATAATGTTTTAGTATGTCTAACATAGAGCCATTATGAATGATTCAGTCTATTAATAGTAATGAGGGAGTTTTCTTCTTAAGTTATATTGCACAGTTTATATTTGGTGTGTATGGATTTCAGACAGGCTCCCTGTGGCAAGATTTTACAGAATTAGTATGCTTTTCTTTAGTATATGACCCAAGATGCATGGATTAGTAATTGGTTTAATTATAACATTTAGAGTGATTTTGAAAGACTTCAGTTATGATTATGTCTCTTTCAGTAACTTTAAAATAAAATGACATTATGATATAGTGATAGGAAATTCACTGATGAAAATCGTGTTTCTCAAATGAGTATCCAAAAAGGTGCTTAAGCAATCTATAGAAACAGTCTACTTCAGTTTATGAAACATTTTCACTAAATGCCTGTAAACCTAACTTCACTATTAAATTATGTTTCTTCCTTGGTGCCAGTGAGTTGTGAAAAATGCTATAGGCTATGAGGGAAGACATCTTGTGATTTATAATACAGATATCTGTTGCAAGTCTGCTTACTATTATTATAACTTAAAATGATTCTTTACTAATCTCAGTCTTACTCTACATTGCTACAAAGAGTCATGAACTATTAATAGGAAGATAAACTGAAACATCAGGGCAGAACAAAAACATTGATGAGTTTATATACATTCCTCTAACTCTCTGATAAATAAGGCCCTTGAAAATAAATCTCTGAGATATGTAATTTGCATCAGTAGCCTGAAAAATAAGACATGCAAGTGTTTGTGGGATCTGCCTATTTGGGTTTAGGAGCATGGGGAGTTTCTACACAAGAAATCCAGTTGAGTTAGTTACGTGCTGAGACATTTGCAAGGGCAGATCCCAGATGAGGAAAACTACAAAACAGGAAACCTGAAAAAATTGTGCTGGATCCGTTTCTGAGCATTTAGGAGCTGCAGAATTAATCAAGTGAAATCACACTAGGAGCCAAGACAAATGTATGCTGCTTTCCTTTGATTACAAGTCTTCACATTATGATAATTTAAAAAGGGGGGTGAGGGGGTGGAGGGAAATAATCGCATTTGCTATTTGTCACAAATTGCAAAACGATTTTGTGATACCAGGTTAAACAAAGACCAGTCAGAGCCCTCTGAAGTAAAAAAGATTGCAATTCCTCCTTAAACAGAAATAAAAAATCCTGGGAAAAATCAGCTAGGTGACTGTTCTGTGATCTGTACCTGAATATGCAGAAATGTTAACACTGCCCTTTCTACTTCTGCAGACCTTCAAAACCAAGAGTTTTGCCCCTTTTGACCCAGAAGGAGGAAGTGGTATGCAGAGTGCCAGAAGCTCAGGAGGACACTTTGTTGAAACCTAGTCAGTTCAGGGCTTTAAATGTCAAAACCAATATTTTAACCCAATCTCCAAAACCAGTGAAAAGAGTGGGCAAAATTACTAATATCCAGTTGTGCACAGTAAATAAGATAAGGTTCTTTAAAATAACCTTTCATTCTACATTTTTTGGTGTTAAAAAACCCCAGAGCTTGGGTAATAAAAGGTCCTGCTGAAAAACAAGGAAATCAGTGTGCACAGGCATGCTTCATTTTAGAGCATAAGTGGGATTTTTAAAAGGTTAATGTTGCAACAAACAGAGTATTTTCAGCAACATTTTCCATGGAAAGAGAATCTCATCTGAAAATGCACTCATAATAGCAATGTCGATTAGAGGAATTCACATGGATTTTTCAAGTGCTTTAAACTTTCTATTACTCTCTTGCAAGCCTTCCTTTGCTCTGTGGGCTGTTTCTAGATAAATCCCAACCTCACCAAGTCAGTGGCAAATTCATTAGTATTTCACCTTTTAATATTTGTTGCAAGCTTTCACAAATGGAAAAGATGGGTAATGGTGTTCAGAGAAGACAATGTGCAAATTTCCACACACTGTATGAGAAATGGAAATAAGTAATTATTCTTTATTTTTGGCACATTTTGAAGGGGTAATTTTCTTGACTTATTCTTCAGTACTCACGCGAACTCCTAGCCATGGTATGGCTTCTCTTCTTTGACAGTGAGCTAGGGAAATGACATGCATAACATTCAGATCAGGACACCAAGTGACACAGCAAGTACTCTTACAGCTTTGACCTTCAACTCTTTTTCCACACTGACTCACACATTACATTACCCATCAGGCAGCAAAAAGCACTTTGCTGACAGAAGCTGCTTTTCAGTTATGGTCAAAGTGGTGAAAATATCCTAGGAAAAAGGACTTTTTTCTTTCCTTTCCCTGTGATGAATGCCAAAGAAAAATGAACAAAAAAGGGAGCAATTTCTTGGCAAGTACCTAATTTTTGATACAGCTATATTTTCTGCCTGATTTAATGGGAGGCAGGAAAGTGGCAAATTTAAGAGCAAACTTGAAAATAGTCATTACATCGGTTTGCTGACCAGTTAGTTCGGCAGTGACTGACCTAATTTGCTCCCTAAGAGTCCCTCCTGCTTGACATAGCAAGAAAAGGCCTGTGTGTTAAAATGTGCATCTCATTACATTATGCAGCACAGTTCTCCATAATGTGATGAGATATGACACGGAGTTAAAAAAAATGTCTTTTGTGCTTCTGCTGAGAATGTATGTTCCAATATTTTTAAAGTCTGAGAACACAGGTGCCTCAGAAGTCACACTTCTATCTTAGAAGGGCGTGAGTACCCCACTGACAGAAATTGTCCTCTGAATTCTGGCCTTATCTAACTGTCAGTTTTAGTTTTTAAAACATTCCTTGTTTAGTGCCTGGTCTGTGTTAAAAGGAAAGAAATCACTCATTCAAACACAGCTAACTGACTTTATCCCAAGAATGAAAGACTGTGTCAGTCCCACAATTGATTTAAAGCGGGCAGAGACCCACTGACCTCAGGTTAACAACAGCTAAAGACATGGCCCTCTCTATTTCACAGCCTCAACTTCCAAAGATACTGTTCAGCACCAGATTCTGGTGCTGGCTGTTCTGCTGTAAACTGAGGTGAAATCAATGTTACTTAGACTTGTATGGGTAATGTTAAGACTTACCCTGCATCTTCAGTTTTACTCAGAGGTTCAAGTCCTACTGCCTCAGAGCCAATGGGAATTTACCTAAAGACTAGCAAGGAAAACTTCAGTAAGGAACTCCTTATTTCATTTTCTGGGAGATCTGCCAAACATCTCATGTAATTTCTTATTTGTTCCTCCATCAGGTGGATAAAGCAAGATTTAGGCTTCCAGCTCAGCATACAGCTACTTGTACATACATTTTTCTGGATGTCTTTTCAGTACAAATAGCACATGTGTTTATTTAATTGAATGGGGCGGGGATAGGTTTGAACAGAGAGTTGGACGAAAGCTTGCAGATTGCTATGGAGACCTCTGTGTGTGCACATGTGCATGTGTGAGGCTGAGGGGTGGGCAGGGCATTCAGGCAGGAGGGTGAAGGGACACTCTACTCTCTGCAAATATTTGGTCAGCCCATGTCAGCAGGGTTCAGCTGCATGTATGCCAGGAGATGTCTTCCCTGAGATGCTCTGTGAGGAGAAAGTCAGGGATGGTGACGCTGTGGGTCCTGCCCTGCCAGTCCACCCCACTTCTTTCATGCCTTCCCACATCACAGGAGGGGTGAAAACCTTTCTATAAAAGGTCATGTAAGTAGGAATCAGGAGGCAAAGGGTACTATCTTACCTATTTTCTTTCATTCAAATTGATTTAAAGATCTTATGTGTAAACAGAGATGAATACTGATCAGGCTGCTCCTGAAGCCTGGACTTGGTCCTTCTTCAGTCAGGGAACATTAACTAAGAGAAACGTGAGTAAAAGCCCCCAGTCTTAATATAAAAAATAATGAGCAAAGGCATCATTAGCAGGAGGTGCACATTTATCTCCCTCTTGGGGTCTTCCCCTGCTGCTGCCCACTACTCAGTTCTATCCTGGCATCTGGCCACAGGGAGCTCCAGGCTGAAACCAACTGGGGGCACAAGGAGGCCACGGCTCCTGGATCCAGCACCAATCCTTTACTCCTTCCATCTGTATTGCTGCCCAGCAAACCACCCCCATGCAACCAAAGAGAGGTGTTTGGAGGAGCAGTCTGAAGCAATTTTATGAGGAAAAAGACAACTCCAGGTTAAGAAAACCTTGAAATATCTTGACCATATTAATGGTTTAATTGCACTGTGTTAGAAACTGGCACTTGCTCAGGAGGAGCTTCAGGGTAGCAGAGGTGAAGGCAGTGCAGGAAGAGATCTTTATCTCACACTTATTTAGCACCAAAACTCTCAACAGAGTAATGGACCAGGAGGGAATATTTTGTAACACAGTGATACATATGTTCCATAAAACAAAGCAAACTACTAACCCACCTTTGCCCTCTTGAAGTCCCCATAATTAAAACACTTTATCCTGGAATGAAGTGATCATCAGCAGGGGGAGAGAAGGATGTTTGACAGGCTGTTGTAAATTCCCCTAAGTTATGGCACCATCTGAATTCTGCAAGTGGGAGTTTCATTGAAGGAATATTTTTCAATCATGATATTATTCTGTGTTTTGCCTATGAATGGTTGTGAGTCTTTTCTACTAGGCTGTCAAGTGTCTTCAGGAAGCTGGAGAAAAAACAAATGAAAATAAAAACTAAGCAATCTCTTACTTTCCCTTGGTATACACTGGAGTGTCTTTTCTTTCCAGTCAGTTATGTGTTTGTCTTCTCTTCATTCACTCTCTTCTAAAAAAACCCCACTTCTCTGCTGAGATCCAAAAGCTCTGACTTCACTCAGTTAATGCCTCATTATATACTGAAGAAAGCCTCGTATCTGCAGTCCCTGCTATACTCTGTGTGCTTTTTGTCTCTGGGAGTGAAAGATGAGGCAGAGAGCCATAGGTGAAATCCTGGAGCCATTAAAGCAAGAGGAGTTTTGCCATTGACTTGTATGGGGTCACAGTTTTGCCTGGAGTCATTTATTTCCATCTTGTACAATGTCAGGCAGCCTGTCAAAGCTGATGCCTAGTTGGTTCATTAGGCTGACATGATCAGATACAAATTCACCAAATCTAAACTGTTGGGATCTGCATGGAGTTTAGATCAGAGAAAACAGCCATTTTTAACACCAAATTTTCAGACATCTATGCAAGTATGCAACTCATTTCTAACATGAATACATGGCGAGAATGCACCTAGCAGTTTTAAAGCAAATTCAGTTTTGCACAATGATATAAAGTAAAGCTGAGATCACAAATTGTGAACTGTGAAATCTAATTGCTTTCATACCAATTCTTCACAACGCAGCCACCAGGATTTAACTATCATTACCTTGAATTTATACCAAGGCAGTGTAGGGCTCTTAATCCTTCCTAGGAGAAAATGCTAAGAATGCACAAGTAATAAGAAGAGCAATATCTGCAAAGGTTTGGAAACTGTGAACATTATGTCAGCACATCTGTGCATCTTGTTTGGACATAGAAATTAATTACCTGGAATTGACTGGCAAAGCAAGGGGAGTTTTCAAATCCTTTGTTCAGCCTAATATACTATTGTAATGGCTATTGAAGCTCAAAATGTTTTACAGGTTCCAGATACTTCAAAATTTTCACTACAGCATTTCAGAAAACACAAAGCTGAGTGCAAATTGTACTGTATGCTTTCCAAATAACAAAATAAAACCTAAACTAGAGTTTTTGTTTTAGAATTATGCAACTTCAGTGGGGATATCATAGAATCATAGAATCGTTAGGGTTGGAAAGGATATCCTAACTACTAAAAGTGATATCTTAGGAATAACAACTCCATCCTCTAGAAATTATAAGAGCAACGGAATCTCTAAAACCTGAAGATTTAAAGCGACATTTTATTTTAGCATTTTAATCTACCTCTTGCTTTTTCACTCTGACCCAGCAAAATAAAACCAGACAATCCTCAGTATGGTTGGCAGAACAGCTCTGAAGAAAGGCTGGGTTTTTCAGGATGTATTAGTACAGGACTTTTTAATAAAGCTGTAAACTTCAGTAAAGGTGAGATGAAACTTTTCACAACATTGTCAGCCTTGATACAACCACAGCACATAGTCCTGTGTCAGGCAAAGCTACTGACAGAGGTGAGTGGGGGCTCAGATTAGAGAGGTCTACAGGGTTTGGGCATACTGCCAGTAAATCTGCATAATGCTGAAAGCCTGAGTGTGTTCACATTTACCCTCATATTAAGAATAAGTAATTGCCTTCCGATGAGTGGAGTTACATGAATGTAAAACTAATGCAAAAGGGAAGATTCTGTCCATAGGATGGAGATGACTGCTCATATAGAATAATCACCTCCACTGATCATTCCTGTATTTTTAGAACTGAACTTGAGCTGAACCTTTCTCAAGGTTACGAAACTTTCTGGTAGCATATGTCCAGGCCTCTGCATTTTTGGCTCCTGGCCTAGATAAGGACTGAAAGCACAAATAATCAGTCTAAGGGCTGTTCTCACAGTGTTTCCCGCTCGAATGAGAGAGGCAGCAGGGGGAATCTCACTGAGCTGCCTGTTTTCAGATGACTTCCAGCCCTATTTCCAGGCATGTGGGGTTTGTCAAAGAACCCTGTAGTGGACTGAAGCCTTTTCCACTTCTCCCCACTTTCTGCATCAGTTGCTGCTTTCCCAGCAGCCTGTCCAGGGGTTCCTGGTGGGACAGAGACCTGTTTGGTGGCTCTTGCTGTACTGACCATGGGTCTTGTCTCAAAGAATAACCTGTAGACATCCTGAATATCTGACATGACTTCAGTGAAATACCCTCCTTGGCACACATCCTATCACACATCATTGAGATCGCAATCTGAGTTTTTCCATAGGAAATAAAAGTACATACTTGTGCAGTGTTCTAAGCCAAATCCCAGTTACAAGGCCTTTTAATATTTGTCCACAAACTTTTATATAGTCTGCTCTCTCTGTGCCAAGAGTTTTAATTTTTTCCCCTATGTGCCTTCTCTTCCAGTCCCTTTCTCTCCCTGTTTGAAAATTGCATCTTTTTTTTTTATTGGTGAGAGCAGAGTTTTGGGGAACATGGGATGCGGGTTTTTATGGGGGAGCAAGCATGGGTAGTGCAGAAAGTCAAAACAATCAGAGTCAGCTGGAAGTCCTGAATGTGTCTCACTGATGTCAGACACAAAATCCTAAATTCTGGTCTGGGTCCCCTCTTCTGGTCCTTGAAGGATAGGGAGTTGTGGGAAGAAATCTCGTTCACCAGGGGACCTTGGATGAACAGAGGCACCACTTCTCCCCACAGGTTTCTGCCTCAGTCACCTTCCCCTCATCCTTTCCCACTGCTTTCTGAACACTTTCCCCTTCAAAAAATCTGGAAGATACATACCATATTTTGTGATCTGTTCTTCTGTCTTGTAATTTCCAAGCAATTTACAACTAAAATCAGTAGTTGCTTTTTAAGAGACAGAAAGATGCATCACTTCACAGAGGCACATATACTTGTGCCCATCAATTTACTTTTTGGGTCTCCTAAACCTGTAATAGCACTGCTATATAGGATATTACAGTAAGGATAGTGAGATTGCTAAAGTTGACTCTAAAGATGAAATTTTAAATACCTATGCCCAAGAATTACCCTTTCCTGAGTTACTTCTACAGGTTGTGCAAGTTTGCTTAACCTCTAAATGTATGAAAAGCTGTTCAGTACTTTAGCCATGCAGTTTGTGTTGGACAAGACCTGTCGGTTTTAAACAGCCACTGATTAACATTTATATCACAACTTTAATTTTGATTCTAACTGGCCTGCCGATATTTGCTTTTCAAGCCTGTTTTCTGATACACTGCTGGCCTCAATGTCCAGAATACTGCTGGAGGCTGAGTCCAATGCAATTATCACTGCACGCTATTGCAAGCATATGTTCATTATCACTGTTTTGCACAGAGCACGCTTGATGAGAACCAATTGATTTTATAGCACCAACTAAGGCATGACACAAATGTCTCTCAATGGGAACAAATTCTGGGTGAATTATTTTGCTGATTAATAAATTGAGTTTCAGGAGGGATACTACTTGTCATTCAACAGCTGGTTTTTATGCCCTCCTACAACAAAAAAAAATTCACTGCTTTTCATTAAAAACAACACCTTTGTTACAAACTAACCCAAAAGTAAAAAGAAAAAAAAAAAAAAGAATTAAAAGCATTAAACCCAGAACACTTATTTTCAGGAGAAAAGTAAAGATTACCTAAAATGAATAATGGGCTTTCTCTCCTTCCCTCCATTTCACCATATCCTGAAAATTCTTTTTTTAAGTTTAGTCCTTAAATATTTTATTTTCATTACCTGGGTTTAAAATTTTGATTCAGCAAGATTTTTTTTTTTTTTTGTTCTTGAAGCTGCCCTAATATTGCATCCTTTTGCACAAATTTGTCCCATGAAAATACATTGCTAGTTTTGAATTGCTAAAATGTATTCAGTGTTGTAACACATTTGCTTAAACATGCCAGATGGCAAGTCAGATTCCCAGAAAATCTATGCTGTTTTTATCTCTGTGTAACTCCTTTGCTTTTAGTATAGCTCCTCTAGGTAGTGCAAGTGTCAGGAATAACATAAATGTCAGGAATAACATCAGGTCTTCAAAAATCTTTTTATTTGATGCCTGCCTCTAACTTCTCTTATCAGCAGCACTTCACAAAATGAAGTTGACTGCTTTTTTTTTTTTTTTTATAATAATTGCAATACCTGGGTATAACAGTGCTGTCCACGGTAGATATTCTGTAGCTGGCACTTCATTATTAGCATTTTGATTGCACCAGATTTATCTTGAGATGAAAAGTAAACATCATTATCCTCACTGGAACGCAGTATACTTACTTTGCTCTGTAATTACAGGTCTGATCATTACCATTGCCTTTCTTCAATGACCCAGGAGTAGTAGAATATGGAGGTAGGATTAGAGTAATGTGTGATTGATGAGGGCTGCTTTTACTACATTATGTGGTATAAGTGAGCAACTAACAGATGGATTTCATCTCTATGTAACACATAAATTCCAGTATATGATAAATTTCTGTACCTCCAAGATACTGCAATGTTCTTTACAAAAATAATGTATTATTCTAGTCAGACCTTTCATTAAATTACAGTTTATGAATTTCATTATAGAGAAGTGTTTTTATCTTATAGTAAATGATTCTTTTTTTTTACTTTTATAAAGTTTTGTTTGTTGATTTTCTTTTTAATGCTAAAAGATAACAATTTTGGGTTAAAAATGCAAAGATAGAAAAGATATTATTAAACTTTTCATATTCTCATGGATCAGAGATGACTGTCCAGCCTGAGAGCTTTTCAAGAAGTTTTACTGCTAGTTGTTACATACAAGCAGACCTTTCTCTTTTGCTCAATTATAAAGGACAGATCTTGACCTATGCTCTGGAAAGGAAAAAATAACTAGATGGCTGAGGATTCTTCCAATGAAATAGCTTTTATAACCCAAGGTTGCTCCTAAGATCTGCTCTGTCTTAAATATCTATACTCAACTCTATAAAGATGGATCAAAGTTCTTTAGTAGAAGAAAACCAGACTCTCTGTTCTCCAATCTGTTTCCAGACTGTGTGTATAGATTAGAAAAGCAATAAATACATATTAAAAATCATTAAAATAGCATTTTACTGATCTGCCAAGATCTAATCACTAGCAGTGTCATTTAATACTACCCTACTTTGTTACTTTAAAAAGCTTTCAGTGTTTAAAGAGGACCATTCATGAACTGCTTTTCAAGGTAAAATTTTTAATAAAATAAAATCTGGTCAGCATATTTTTAAGGTTGTCTGCATTAATTGCTCTGTACATGTCATGATATTTTTGCACAAGTGAATCCTTGCCCTCTTTAAAGAAAGTTAAGTTTGGTTTCCCTTGTCACTCTCATAGTAGCCCAAAGTCTTACAAACTCTGCTTATTGTGTAACCTTCTTGCAGCCTGTGATAATAGGCTCAATCTATTCACTAGCCATAAGAGTAGGTCTTTTAGTTCAAGCTGTAGAAGTATGAACACTTACCGCTCTAGGATTTGCTTAGGTGTATCTGAGTACATTAAGAAGTTGGGGATTTTTTAATACTAAGACCTTATTGACCTCATTTTAGGAACTTCAAAGCAGTCTTCAGAATACCCCAGTGAGAAACATCAGGTCAAAGCACCATTAAAACTGGAAAAAAAGAATTGGATTTTGGTCCAGAAAATTTCTACATAAGGCCACACAAAGCAGAAATTTCAATTTGTTACTCAGTGTAGACCAAGGCAGGAGTTGTCAGACTTCAGTGCAACCAGAAAAGTTCTGCTAAATAACGGTAAGGACTACTCTGGGATGAGGGGGTAGCTTGTCTGAAATAGCTATTCACAACAGCTTGTTCATATCTTCAAAAGTCCCCATCAATCTCGATAAAAAAAGTAGGCATGTAGACAAAAGCCTACTTTTGGTCTAGCCTAGTACCAAGAGAGACAGACCCATGCCCAACTCCTCAGGTATCTTTACCACAAAAAAAAAAAACAACCAAGACTGCAAAATAACAGGGGACCAGTGACAGGGCAGAATGCAGGTTGGCATGCTGTGCAGCACAATCTGATCCTCAGATGCCAGTTATTGCTGTGATCTGTGGACTCTTCCTATGCAACCCAAGCAGCTGGGCTACCTCTCAATTTAACAAGAAAGCACACACCATCAGAGCACACAATGTTGCAGAAGCAGAGAAGAGTTCCCAAGTCTGACAGCACAGCCCTGCTTTTTATACAAAGGATTCACTGATGTGATAAGGTACCACATATTTAAGTTAATTGGATTTTCTTTATGTTTCTAAGAAACATATTTTACAAGTGTCTTCAAATGAATCAAAGTTCACAGTGGAGTAAATTTTACTGCTATTAATGTTTCTACATGCTTTACAAAGTGGTGATATAATCCAGCATAGTGTCTGTGTCCCTTCTGAGGTTTATCAGAAAAGACGACCTCAAGTGCTTACATGTTTCCTTAATATTGTTTCTTTTACAGCCCTTACAAAGCTCTTATGACCATTAGAAATTCTACACAGAAATCCTGCATAGATTTAGGCTGCTATTAATGTACTCAGAAAAAAATACATGGGCCTCTTTTATTCCTCCAGAAAATGAATCCATAAGTTGTTTCTGACTTTAGCTGACCTTCATGCAAGTGTTTCATGATCAGTATGGAATGTAGGATGCCTGTGTCTGTAAAATGTTTTGTTTGAAAATATTGTCCAATAACATTGATTTATGGTGATGTCTACTCTCTAAATCCTTATGGATACTGCATTAAGAATGAATGAAATAGTGACAGTACATCACTCTGTGTGAGGTGAGCAGTCTTGAAGCATGAATCAAACTTGCGCATGTCTAAGTGGAGTCACTTTAGAAACATTAAAGTTCAGAAATGCAGTTTACATTTCAGAATCTCTTTGTAAACGAATGGTTTATTACTGGCTTCAACATTTGTATCTTCTGCTTGTGCATTCAGTGTTGTAAAAAAGTATAGAATAATTTAAGAGAAGTTTCATGGTGAACAAATAGATTTTAAAATGGCAGTGAAAATTCAGGATTTTATTCTTTGTAGTTATGCATGTTATTAATAAGATTAACTGCAATATCCTGATGTGCACTGTAAAAATATACTAGATATTAACACTGAAAACTGACAAATGTGGGAGTTAAAATCAAGATTTATATCATGGCAGGTCATTCTCTATTTCTCTGGAGATGTATGCCTCTGATAATTATTTTTTTTTTTTTTTTTAAACAGAAACCATAAGATACATTGTTCTAAGTTCCCCTAGCTTTCCCGGCAGGCATCAACAGAGTGAAACCCTTGTAACAGATGAATAGCTCTCCAGTATATGTCCCAAAAGGAGGAACAGAAAAAAAACCCACTAGTGTTACACTACTGTCTGAAGGCAATTTAAAAGTACCTTGCTAGCTGAACTGAGTAATAGAAGAGCCTGCACTTAAACTGTTTTGCTAGCAGGTGTTCCCACTGCAGTGGTAAATTCCTAAGTGATTTAACCCATAATGGAGATGTCAGAAAATATGGTGATACAAAAGGACCAGTTTCCGGGAATTGCTCATTAGGCTGGAATTTTACAAGTACATGGCTCTATGTATAGTAGTAGTATTTTATTTCTGGAAGGTATGTTAAGATGAGATTCCAAATATGTAATGCAAACACACTGTAAACAAATCCAACCCTGCAAAATCTTTCACACATGATTAATCTGAGAATCCATATAATGAAGTAAATCAAAAAGCATAAAGTTCAAGCATTTCTGCTCAATTTTCCAGTCCAAATTTAGAAGAAAAAAAAAAAAAACACATGTAATTCTACCAAGATCTAGACAACCTATCTAATTTGCAAGAATCTGTCAAAATCTGTCCATTACTTGTCCTTCTAGGCATCTGGATGAAAGAATTATAAATGTATAGAGTCAACATAGGCTTCCCGAGGCCACCTTGTATTCTGCTGTATACAAGAAAACAAGTGCATGCTATGAATAATCACTTATACTTTAGCTCAGATTTTCATCTTTTTCTATGTAGTCCCTAGTCTATTTTCAACCTGGTCTATAAAAAAACACTAGCAGGCAGCTAGTGCAGACCAGATATGAATGCATTACCTATGAAAGTGAATTGCGATATTATTTCAGTTCAATTCTTTGAAATACATTATAGTTGACTCTAGACTGATGTTGGATGGAATATCATTATATGACAAAATAAGGACTCTAAAGATAAGTGCACAAGCCCATGTGTCCTGATGAGATCCATCCGCGGGTCCTGAAGGAGCTGGCAAATGAAGTTGTGAAGCTGCTGGCCATCATATTTGAAAAATCATGGCAGTCAGATGAAGTTCCCGATGACTGGAAAAAGGGAAATATAACCCCCATTTTCAAGAAGGGGAAAATGGATGGCTGGGGGAGCTACAAACCAGTCAGTCTCACCTCTGTGCCTGGCAAAATCTTGGAGCAGATTCTCCTGGAAGGCATGCTAAGGCACATGAAAAACAACAAGGTGCTTGGTGACAGCCAGCATGGCTTCACTAAGGGGAAATCCTGCCTGACCAATCTGGTGGCCTTCTATGATGGGGCTACAGAACTGATGGAAAGGGGTAGAGCAGGTGATGTTATCTACCTGGACCTGTGCAAAGAGTTCTACACTGTCCCACATGACATCCTTGTCTCTGAATTGGAGAGACATCAATTTGGTGGATGGACCAATCGGTGGATAAAAACTGGCTAGATGGCCACACACAAAGAGTTGTGGTCAATGGCTCAATGTCCAGCTGGAGACCAGTAATGAGTGGTGTCCCTCAGGGATCAGTGTTGTGACCGGTCTTGTTTAACATCTTTGTCGCTGACATGGACAGTGGGATTGAGTGAGAGCTCAGCAAGTTTCCCGATGGCACCAAGCTGTGTGGTTCAGTTGATACGCTGGAGGGAAGGAATGCCATCCAGAGGGACCTTGACACGCTTGTGAGGAGGGCTGATGCCAACCTTATGAAGTTTAACCAAGACAAGTACAGGGTTCTACACCTGGGTTGGAGCAATCCCAGGCACAGCTACAGGTTGGGCAGAGAAGAGATTCAGAGCAGCCCTGCCCAGAAGAACTTGGGGGTGTCGGTTGATGAGAGAATGAACATGAACTGGCTTCAGTGTGTGCTCGCAGCCCAGAAAGCCAACCGTATCCTGGGCTGCATCAAAAGGAGCGTGACCAGCAGGTCGAAGGAGGTGATCCTGCCCCTCTACTCTGCTCTTGTGAGACCTCACCTGGAGTATTGTGTGCAGTTCTGGTGTCCTCAACATAAAAAGGACATGGAACTGCTGGAACAAGTCCAGAGAAGGGCCACGAGGATGATCAGGGGACTGGAGCACCTCCTGTATGAAGACAGGCTGAGGAAGTTGGGGCTGTTCAGCCTGGAGAAGAGAAGGCTGTGTGGAGACCTCATAGCAGCCTTCCAGTATCTGAAGGGGGCCTATAAGGATGCTGGAGAGGGACTCTTCATTAGGGACTGTAGTGATAGGACAAGGGGTAACGAGTTAAAACTTAAACAGAGAAGTTTAGATTGGGTATAAGGAGGAAATTCTTTCCTGTAAGGGTGGTGAGGCACTGGAATGGGTTGCCCAGGGAGGTTGTGAATGCTCCATCCCTGGCAGTGTTCAAGACCAGGTTGGACGAGGCCTTGGGTGATATGATTTAGAGTAAGGTGTCCCTGCCCACGGCGGGGGGGTTGGAACTAGATGATCTTAAGGTCCTTTCCAACCCTAATTATTCTATGATTCTATGATTCTATGATATAATATGTCATTTAATATGAAATTCTTATTCTATCTTCAAAGCAGCTATTTTTTTTTCAGACTCTAAGCTATGGTGCCAGTAGAATTTCTGATGGACTACTCAATGAAAATCCTAGTTGTCTGGTATAACATGAGAACAATATAGTGTGAGAAGTACACCACCACTAACCAATACAAGAAAATTAGCTTCTTCCTTTGATAAAGTGCAACATAAAGCACAGTAGTTTCATTAAGTCTGGTTTTGCAAGTAATTTTTAGTGTGTTTTAAATCTTTAGACTAGGGCTGTTTTGTTTTTTTGGGAATGACCCTGACCTAATTTGTCACAGGGGCCTTTTTTTTCTTCCAAACATGCTCCTCCCCTTCCTCTTCCTCACATGGAATCTCTTAATGCTTCTTTTAAGATGATTAAATGAGTTCATATGACACATTCTCCTGTTTTCTATATATTTACCTTTGACCCTATCACAGGTCATATACTTAATGCCAAAATTGATATTCCTTGTAAAAAGTGTCAAGAGGTTCAACATATCGAGCCTGAAGGAAATCAATTTTAGATATAAACGGGAATGTGTAAGTTGTAAAATTTTATGCAGTAAGTTGAAAATGGTCTGTTTAAAGTCACTTTAAATGTACAACAGCAAGGCCTGCTGCAAAGGGAACTAAAAAGTTGTGTCATGAAAAGAGGAAAGACAAGCGAAAAAAACACAAACCTGGAACACAAATGCTCTTACCTGAATTCATGATTCAGCTCTCAAGCTTCCAATTATTTAAAAAGTTTGGGGCTTGATATGAAAGAGCAAGACAAAGAATACAGTTGTTTTCAAGTTTTGTTCTAAAAGTTTTCTCTTTGCTTAGGTCATCAGTGAAAAAAAAAAAAAGTTCAGTCTGATGCCTGCTAGTTCATGGCAAGGAAAATGGGAGTTTGTCGTACCCTAGTAAGCTAGTAACAGCATGTTTCACAATCATATTCTTATTCCAAGATCTAAATTTTATTTGGCTATTGACAAGAAAGATAATGAACTAGTAGGTTATCTAGTGTTTCTGGGCTCTGTTCAAGTGGACAACTCTCTTTGGGGCTTTCTATTCAGACTGACTGGTTGTGAATATATGAGGTGATCTTGAAAAAATGGGTCTTCTGAAAGATTGAGACTGTCAAAGCTTGAAATCTCACACATGAAAAGGAACATCAATAATCAATACACAGGCCAGGAAGACATGTTGTCATTTGAAAAGATGTTAATTAATTTCCAGTAGAAAAAGAAATTATGGAAATTTTAGACGTTGAAAATCAGCACAAAAAGGAAGTGACATTTTAAATGGAAGATGGATGTTAAAACAGCTAAAAGGGAAAAGAACAATAGCTAAGCAAACTTGAAAGTAAATGAGAAGTTTGTTAAAACATTAGAAGTAAGCAGCTTTTCAGATAATTCAGGCAATTTATCAGAACACCAGGTACTGAAGGAATAGCACAGAAAATGGAGTGGTTTTCATTGCATCTTGTTTTAAACCTAGAATATGGTGTAAAGATGCCACTGAATCATAGAGCACGTTATCTTGGCATGGTTATGCAGTCTGTTGAAAGGCAAAGGATGCTTTTGGCAGCTTCTAGCTTCAGGGGTATCCCTAATGGGTAAGCTTGAGCAATATCAGTGCTTCTCTAATTTTTGTCACAGCCACCTGTTCTGCCTGCAGATCCAGAGTTGCTCTGGCATTTCTATCCTTTTCACCATGATGCACTTCTAGGACTGTGATGATGGGAATCCACAAAAAATCCGTCCATCAATGGGAAGGTGCAGTCTGATTGAAAAAAAGTACATAGAACAAAAATAAACCTTTTCTGAACATTTGTGTAACTATGTCGCCAAAACACTATTTCAATAACAAAAATGTTCTCATATCTATATCCAAAGAATAACATCATTTATTGCACTAAAAAGAGGTAGGAGCAGCCAAACTGGTTCTAAGTAAACTTTACCAATTACAGACAAAGCTGTATGGTAGCTTCAAAACATTGAACCACTCTGTACAGCCATGCACTATGATTCACTAATTACTCTCCTTTATACTCTAATCAAAGCAAATACAACCATCTCAGCTTGTTTTAGCCAAACACTTAAAAGATTTTTCTACCATTTATAACCTCCTTATACAATAATTCAACACAATTATTTCTCACAAGTATCCCAGTCATCAGTTATTTCAGTGCAATTATAAACTGAATTGAGTTTTCTGTTAACATAGTAAGAGCCATAACCCAGCTTAATAAACCCTTTTGGGGGAGTTACTTAGCTCAGAATAGGTTATTATTTCACCTATTTTTCTTCTGAGTAGATCTGTATATCTATCCCATTAACAGTGCCATCAACACATGAAATGTTCACATCAACACATGAAATGTTCACATCAACACATGAAAAAAATGTAGTTATGTTAATGTCAGAGAGATGTGACAGACAGGAAATGGCATTACTATTATTATATAAAAACTAACTATTTTCCTATATTGAGAGACTTTCATGACAGAGTATTAATTTTTAAAAGTCTGATGGTTACCATCAACTCTGTAGGGCAGCACAGGCTGAACAATTCAGTGAAGGTTATACACTAAGGGGATGACAGAACCAAGCAGAGTTGTAAGACATTGTAACTCATGTTTCTTTGTTCACCCATTAGGCACCGTTTCTCAATTTAATTTGCTATTCTTTTTAATACTGTCTGAAGTAATCATAAATTAGCAGATGAAACAGAACAATGAAAACCTGGTTATTCCTTATCTAATAATTATGATTTTATTCCGTGGACTACTATATTAATCAGTTTCCTTTCCCCCAGCTACTTTGTCTTTCATAATTGTGCTTGTGCTGGAAAACGGTTGGGTTCTCAAATTACTTCAGTTTTCTTCCCTTGGGAAGAAAGAGTTAGATATTTATAGGCACTGAGCCTAGCACTACAGTTTTGAATGACAACATCCATAATGAGGCTGAGGTGATCAGCCTGAGTGCAGGGACAGAATAGAGTAAAATTATTCTGTCTCAAGTGCAGGTCCACCTTAATCTGCAGGGTAACTATGAACTACTTTTTTAGCATCTATCTACCTTAAATTGGTATCTGAAGTTTATTTGTGATTAAAAATCACAACTATTATTTTAACATCATCAACGTAATAGTTCAATAACCAGAACTGCATGGAGTAAGTCCCAGAATGTTTCAGCTCTGTATTATGTTGAGTCACATGTCCTGTCCTCCAACAGCAGGTATTCCTAATCAGGAATTGACATGAATTTCAGTGTAACAAGAGCTACTGAAATAATTAATTCAAACACATGTTCTCAAATAAAATTTTATTTCAGTAGTGAAATTAATTTCATTAATTTAGATTGGTTTTTGAGATGACTGCAGAAGACCTAAATAAAATTCCCCTGAAATCCATAAGAAGTTGGAACATTGGTTGTGACTTACTGCCATTGTGCAGACTAGTGTTTCCGACTACTGTTCCCCAATAATTGTCTTTTATGAAAGACAGTGGTGGTTTTTAAGCTATTTGCAAATAAAGCATGAATATTTATCCAAACAGTGTCTTACAGCTACAGAATTTTATGCTATGATCCTGTTGTAAGGTCAGAAGTTGAATTACTGAAGTTTTCATTCAGGACCTATAAGGATAGTGAACAGCAATACAGGTAATCTAACATACCACAGAATCATAGAATCATAGAATGGTTAGGATTGGAAAGGACTTTAAGATCATCTAGTTCCAGCCCCACTGCCATGGGCAGGGATGCCTCACACTAGACCATGTCACCCAAGTCTCTGTCCAACCTGGCCTTGAACACTGCCAGGGGTGGAACATTCCCAGCTTCCTTGGGCAACCCATTCTAGTGTCACACCACCCTCACAGTAAAGAGCTTGTTCCTTGTATCTAACCTAAACTTCCCTGTTTCAGTTTAAAATCATTACCCCTTGTCCTATTGCTACTGTCCCTAATAAAGAGTCCCTCTCCAGCATCCTTGTAGGACCCCTTCAGACACTGTAAGGCTGTATGAACAGCCTCAATTTTGTTAGCCTGTCTTCATAACATGCTACTTACGGTCTGGTTCCATAAGCACGAAAATATAATAATTCTTAGTGGACACTAACACCGTGCTGGTATCTTCTGGTGTTTTAGAAAAGATGTATAAAAAGCATGTAATTACTTAAAGTTACTAAATAAAAAACAACTTTAGTGTTCAGACCTAATGTCTTGGTTATAATGAAGGCAGTTAATGCCTTGAGCTGAAGCATAAACCTGTGGTTCAAAATAAAGACAGTTTTTCACATCTACTGTCCTAACCTATTATGCTGCATGCTTCAAAATAGTTACCGCAATTGAATTCCCAAAGCAGATGCATTTTGATAATTTTAAACAAAATGAAACTTCGAGCCTTTACGCCATAACTTCACTACAGATACTTGAATGGGCGGCAGGATCCTCAGTTCTCTAAAAACCATAGTTAAAGGACAATTTTTTGCAATCATCTCAATCATTTTAGGAATGTGTGAAGACCAGCATTTCTAACAAACAGTGCATATTTTTATGATAAATTGTATTAATGGCTGCCTCTAAACTTAGCATTAATCTATAGATTAATCATGGAAGTTGCTGTTCTTAACAGTTATTTTAGTCCTTTTTTTTTCTTGCAAGCTAACAGGGTTCATCTGTCTGATTGCCTTTTGTTTTAAAATAGTGCCATCAAAAGTTCAGTAATCTGAAATATGGAGTAAGGCACAAATGCCTACAATTTTATATAGGTACAGTTATATATATACATAAATGTACATGTCTGATTTTTAACAAAAATGTAGACATCCACAGTATGCATTCCTGAGAGAACTGATATGTATTATTACAATGACAATATCATGATTTCATTAACATGTTTTCAGGAAATGTTTTTTTCAAAGGATAGGAAGGAGAAGTGGAAAATACGGAAAGTATGATCCTTCCCAATGAAAGAAACTAAAAAGTTCAAGTTTCATAAATCAGGACTTAACCTAACGCAAACTTAGATTTTTGAACAAATACAAGTGAAACGTGTCTAATTATTCCTGCATACCGATTTCTTGAAACATCAGAATTATCATATTTCCTGGGTGTCCAAAGTGTTTGACTAGATCTAGCTGCAATATTCCATAGGATTTGCAGGCCAAAACAAAACTGACTTTTGCATAAAATGAGAAACTTTAGACTGTTGGTTGTTTTTTTCTTTTTGAAGCTGGCTGAATGCTCTACAACAGTACCCAGCTGGTCTCCAAAATATCTAGAAACTAAAATATTAACTGTCATTAGCCTACATTTGTAACTCTAACAGAAACGAAACTGGATTTCTTTTGAAATCCATTTATTTACAAGACAGATCTTCTAGGGGGTTCCTACATGCTTACATTGATGACACAGCCCTTTCCAAGTAGGAAAGGGGAGGAGAGTAGTCTATAGACCAACTCCGAGAGAGATTGTAGCTCTTTTCCCTTTTCAGTTTTGGAGATTCCGGGAAGGAGAATTGCATTTGCTAAAAACCTTAGTTGCCAAATTCAAGGAGACTTAAAATGTTTCCTTCTGAAAAACCTGCCTCCCAAACAAGTCAGGAGTTTTTTCTGGTTTTAATGCCAGCTATGAAAAGAATAGCGCAACTCCTGCCCCATTTACTCAGGAAATATATTTTCCATTTTTGTGCCACAAAACCAATTTCTGATAAGTAGAGTTTTATATAACTGAGGTTTTATTATGGATTATATTCATTAAGAACAGCCTTTTACACATACATCACCAATGTGGAGGATAGGAGCAATGGTAAGTGTGTCAAAACTAAGCATGTTTGCATTTAAAGAGGTGGGAAAGCATTAGGAGACAGTGGGGTGGTGACACCAGAAAAGTGAAAGAAGATCTGTGAGGAGTGAGAGAAAAGAGACAGCCCTCAAGCACAAAGCAAAGCAGCAGGCTGAGGTGAAAAAGTGAAAGGGAGGCTTGAGGTAAAAGGTGACAGAGGATCAGAAAGTGTAGTCTGGAAATCTATATAAAGGGAGCACAAAGCTACTCATTCTGAAACAAAAAGTTGACCCTCATCCCTTCTATGGTTCCAAAGGAAAGGGGAAACTGTAGAAAGGAAGGAGCAACAGACTCATCTAAGGGATTGAGCATCATATCAGAGAGACATATTTTAATACTTGGTGCTGGATTTTTACTGCTTGCAAAATTGCCTTTTCAGATAAAACACATGAATAGAATTTATAGTGTTTCATTCTTTAATAGAAACCACACTTTATGCTTTTATCAGTTCCATCCTGCATTTGTTGTGATATTCAGCTCATTTCCCTCTCAACACACTCATTGCAAAGGCTTTTTGGACAGGAAGAGTAGAGAGGGAAATGCTTTAAATGCTTGCAACGTTTATGTGTAGTACTGCTCTGGAAATTGTAGAACACCTTTCCAAATAATTTCTTTTGCTGTGGCTTTCTAGGACAGAGTTAACTGCAGTGTGCTCACTGGACAGAACACTCCCATCAATTTGCTTTGTGAATGAGACAGCATTGGCAATATTAATAACCCATTAAAACTGAGACTTTGGCACAACCTTTTATCCTCATATAAAATAATCTTTAACAAACCAGTGAAATAAAACCTTTCTTCCCAATAGAAGGTTTAAGTTGCAGCCCAAACAGGGTCAATATTACCCACCCTTTCAAATTTTCCTTGCACAGAGGCATTTAAAGGCAATTTCCACTCTTAAAGTTCAACAGAAAATGCTGATCTGCTGTAGAGTTACATTTAAATGCACATGGGTCCACACAGACATCTCTTTTTGTAGTATTCATAATTAACACCTTCGCAGGCCGTTGCCTGTTACTGCTTCCTAGTGATACAGGAAATTCTTTCTCTTTGGTGTAAAGGAAGCCTTAGGAGAATTAAATCTTCAGCTGTATTAATCCAGGTGCTTTGAAGTTCGTATGGAATTCCCCAAGAAGCAAATGTCTATCTGAATTTAGAATTTCAGTGTTTTTCATCACATACCATACTGAGCATAATGATGATTCTGTCAAAACTTTCCATGAAACAAGTTTTTGTTCTCATTTTACTCTGATTTGAAGGCTGAGCTTCAATACAAAACAAATTTTCAAATGAAAATCATTAAAATAACTTGCCAAACATTTCAGTTTGAAAGTGTCAAAACAAAATTTTCGGACCTTAACAGAACGTCTTTTTCTTCCCAAAATAAAATTGTCGAATTTGTCAGATTTCTGTAAAGCATTTTGCTTGGACGCATTGGCATTTTCTAATCTCTGGTAAAATGTTCTGTCAAAATATTCCCAGCTGGCCCTATAATAAGGCAATAGAGATTTCTACCAGTTGAAGTCAGGTCTTTTTGGTTAAGATACAGCCATTATGAAGAGAAATATGTACATACATATTTAAAATTTTTATGTAGACCCTTGGTTTTGTTATTCTTCCTATAGTTTTCTTCAGTATTAAAAATTAAATATCAGGATATTAATGTTCTTATATTTTCAAGTAATACGTTTAAGTTACTCTGTAAAAGCACTAGGAAAAAAAAAAACAAACTCAAAACCAAAACCACACTGTACTTTAAGAAGCACATTCAGCTGTTCTGGGCCAGCCTTTCTGAAGGAGATCTTATGCTTTTTTTCATTCTCCACAAAACAGTGCACATTATAAAATAAAATGCCATAAATAATAGGAATGTGCTTCAAAACAAATGTCCGTGGTACTAAAAGATATTCTTCTTAAGAGTGCAGCAATCTACTAATTTGGTCAGGTTGGCGTAAGAATCCTATGAAAAAATATTGTTAAAATGAGCATTTTTTTTTTCTTTCTGAATAAAAATCTTCCTTTGGTACATTAAAATCCTACATTTTGGTGGTATTTAAAACTATGACATGTCACTTACATGGAAACAAACCCTTTAATGACTCTTCCACTAACATTATCTATGTCATTCCTTCCCTGGTACTTCGCTGAAATCATTATGCTGAAGTCCCATCTGGCTCTGACGTCAGAGGGCTGCAGCAGAGGCTGTCTTTTTTCCTCAGTAATCTGTAAAGATTTTATTTTTTTCTTCATGGATTTTTAAATTGTGAAGTGAAATTGATGAGTAGGCCACGAAGTCATTCTACCATAAGAGAGAAAATTGCCAAAAGATGACAGAAGAGAGTACGAAAAGGAGTAAACAGAACTGGACTAAGGAATGAAAGCCTCTTTTCATAAAACATTATTTTTTCCATTTTTTTCCCTCTGAAAGTCTCTGTGTAATATTGGTTTTAGTGGCCAATTTCAGCTTCAGCTTGGGTTGGATTTATTGAGAGAGAAAGCTAGAAAGGCTGGCATTTCTGAGGTGGTACAGCACAATGCAGAGCAGCTGCACAGCCCATCATCCTTAGCTCCGCAGGAGCATTTGCCCTGGCCAAATCATGGAATGGCCAAGGCAATTCTGCTCTTCAGACTCATCCTCAGTGCATCATGAGCCATTAATACAAGCCACCCAGCACTGATTTTGTAGCATGCAGACTCTGAACAAATAAAAGTAATTAAAAACATCATTTGGGAGGATGTTTATGCAGACCTTATCAATGAGAAATGAAGTTAGCAAGAGCATATACTAGGAATCTCCTAAATTAACTTATTTGAGAACTTATAAACAGGCTTACTCATTTCTCTAAGTGATCGGAAGGGGTTGTTTGAGGTTCCCAATTCAATTAATGATACATTATTTTGAATGTTTAGTGCAGGTACTAGTTTTATGATATGCAGTTCCCTATTTTCAATATATAATGTCCTGCATCACAGCCACTGAACATGATTTGCCCCAAACTGTACTTTCCTAGCCACATTCCAGCTGATGCTTTTAAGACCCTATAGCAAGGCAGACTAGTGAAATGTTGCTGACAACCAGGTCAAAACTTCCACAGCCTTGGCTAATACATATCTGGAGATGCTGATGCAATTCAAAGTGGCCAGACTGTAACTTCATTTTTTCCTACTTGGCAGAGTGATTCACAGCTTCCTCTCATTTTTTCCAGTAAGTTTATTCTCAGTGAAATCCAAAGAGGTTAAAAGAAAACAAGATCTGAAAAGAAATGAGGGGAAGAAGCAGACAGAGGGCAAAGCAATGATAAGCAAGGGAATAGAATAAAAACAATGAAGAGGAAGCATTGAGGTCCTGAGACTTACATTTATAGGAAGCATAACTTATATACATATTATCTGTTCATGTTAAGACACAAGCCCCATTTTGCTAAGAAGATATCAACGCTCTGAGTAAATATATACATTCCTATTATAATACAGTAGTATTTTACATGAGTAGTAGTGCTTTCTATGAATTTAAAAGTCTCAGAAATTACAGTTCCACAATTTGTAGAAAAATGAAATGAGAAACACTGTTCCTATCAGAAGCAGTCAGCCTGAAGTAGATTGCAACATGACAATTCATCCCACTTGAGGTTTTTATCTCCCTAAAGACAGCTAAATACAATCCTAACCAATTATTCTTTCTTTTTTCTTCTTTCACCTTATATAATTATTCTAAAAATCCTGTGCTTTCAATACAGTATTGTTCTAAATCTGAAGGAAGTTTTCAAAATGACTAATTTCTTTTTTTTCTTTAAGCAGAATTGTGATATGCATTTAATTTCATAAACTTAGATGACATGGGAACAAAAGAATATCTTAAAACTACTTCAAGCATTTCTATCACTGACAGAGTATGCTGAATATAACATATAATTTTCAAATTTAATCTCTTGAACTTGTATGTTTTATAATACTGAGTTTACTCATTGAAAATTAGATACTGTCTGTTGGAAAAAAATTTCCACCCAGAACTTTATGAAATTGTAAACTGGAAATTTTCCCCATTTCTTAATGAAACCTATTCTTAGAATGAAGTCATTTAAACATTTGAGGAATATTTTTGAGTTATAAAATAAGTAAAGTGACAAGCATGTTCAACTATGAAGCTTCAAGTACGTGAAGGCTGGGATATCGGTTCCATCTATATACTCCTTTGCCTAGAAATCCACACTCACTTGGCTATGAGGCTGGGGAGATGAGTGAGTGATAGCTGAAGTTAATAAGAGGCTGTTTTTCTAGTATAGTAGGTAGCAGCTTATTCCTTTATTGCCTATTGCCCAGTATATTCACCTTTAGATATCACTCCTTTTTCCCCTAATAGAGAGGCTTTGCTTCCAGCATAGAGCAAAGCAGCCACTCCAGGGTTTGGTTTTGGGTTTGCAGTTTTTTTTCCCCTTTTGAAAGGCAGAGGTTTGGTTTGGTTGTGTGCTCGGTGGTTGCAGTTTTGAAATTTAATTTCTCTATTTTAATTAAAAAATTTGGTAGAATTACTTGTGTCTAATTACTTTCAATGTTCTTAGCCAGTCTCTCACTGACATTCATTGACTGATATTTCATAATTTACTTCTAATATGGAATCAAGTGTGGACTTGTATTCATGTTACTAGTTATTGATACCCTATTTGAGAAATGCTAACTGAAAGTGCCAGCATGTACTGCATAGATATATTAGACAAAAAACACTCACCTGGAAACAGAAAAAATAACCAACTCGGGAAACTCAGGACAAGTTAGTGTGCGTTTGAAGCATGGTTTAGCATGTAAAATAAAAGTTTTCATATGATGCATACATTATAAGTTTTACTTCATGACAGTTTCAACTGAAACACCTAGTAAAACAAATTACATCTGGAGATAGTTACTGGCTCTTGTCTGTCTTCTTTATTATCATGTAATCTCCTGGATTTTTCTTCCCGCACAGTGTAAATACCCTCACTACTGCGCTGTACTTTCCCTGTTATACAGGCATCTTAATTCTAAGAACTAGTCCTATTTGTCATGATGGGTATCAGCATTACAGTATAATGAATACTCTCATTTCCTCTAATTTTTAATAGAAAGTTTAAGCAGTTAAACTTTGCAATCCACTGATGCTCATTAATGACAATGCGTACTTTAATGCTGTATTTATTATGCAGCCATGCAGACAGAACATAAAAGATATTCTGAGGATATTTTTTTAGTCTCCAGTTCCAAACACTGCAGCTAAAATGTAAAAAGACCTTGTCTTCTACATAGATGTAGTGTTTAGGGAATTTTCAGATGAACTGCTTTGGAAAATTGAAGGTTCCTCTTTTTCTACATTGAAATGTCTTCCAGAAACATGGATAAATAGATATTTGGCCTTTCTGTTGGTAGAATACATCATCATTGGGAATCAGTCCTCGTTCTCTTCTGCTTTGCTCTAGCTCTTCAAGACTAGGCAGAAGCAATCTCTCCACCTCCTTCTATGAAATACTGAAGCAATTGACTTGACAATCCAGAGCAACCCTGTGGAGAAGGACTCGGGGGTGTTGGTTGATGAGAGAATGAACATGAGCCGGCTTCAGTGTGCGCTTGCAGCCCAGAAAGCCAACCGTATCCTGGGCTGCATCAAAAGGAGCGTGACCAGCAGGTCGAAGGAGGTGATCCTGCCCCTCTGTTCTGCTCTTGTGAGACCTCACCTGGAGTATTGTGTGCAGTTCTGGTGTCCTCAGCATAAAAAGGACATGGAACTGTTGGAACATGTCCAGAGGAGGGCCACGGGGATGATCAGAGGGCTCAAGCACCTCCTGTATGAAGATAGGCTGAGAAAGTTGGGGCTGTTCAGCCTGGAGAAGAGAAGGCTGCGTGGAGACCTCATAGCAGCCTTCCAGTGTCTGAAGTGGGCCTATAAGGATGCTGGGTAGGGGCTCTTCATCAGGGACTGTAGCGACAGGACAAGGAGTAACAGGCTTAAAATTTAAATGGGGAGTTTAGGTATATTTGGATATAAGGAGGAAGTTCTTTACTGTAAGGTTGGTGAGGCACTGGAATGGGTTGCCCAGGGAGGCTGTGAATGCTCCATCCCTGGTAGTGTTCAAGGCCAGGTTGGGCAGAACCTTGGGTGGCATGGTTTATTGTGAGGTTTCCCTGCCAGGTTGGAACTGGATGATCTTAAGGTCCTTTCCAACCCTAACTATTCAATGATTCTATGACAACCATCTTTGATATGCTTTGTGATCATCTCCTCTTGAATATTTTGGTAAGCTACATCACCTCATGTACTTCTAGAACAGCAGGCTGGATCTGGGATGGTCCTTGCACTGTTGTTAGCTGTAATACCAGCTCTCCTAGTTAATGTGGCTCCACTGCTTTCATACTCCACATTTTGCATAACCTTGGTTAGTGTTGCAAAAAGGAATGCAGGATTAGCCCTGAAAAACAATTTGGTCTCCATGATGATTTAATCCTAGGCCTCTGTGAGGAAACTTTCCGAAGGTGACCATTAGAGCTGTTAAATTGTTCATTGTGAATATTTACTCCAAATACTTTTTCCTGGTTGAAAATGACTCCTGAGCCAGGTCCTGTTGTTGTTTAGGATTAACTGCCAAGTAGAGTAAGAGAAAAAATCTCCAGCTCTGGTTTAGTTACAAGCATTTGCCTGCTCCTGATGATAACCCGATGTATGTGATTTTGCACATACTATCAGTCAGGATGATTAATCAGATAAAAAGTCAGACCAGAAATAAACATTTAAAAACAGACACATAGAAAATGGTGAAAGCATAATGCACACAAGTCTATATCTTAGATGATAATTGTTTTTGTTGGAAATTATTTTCTTTAGGTTTCAGGCTCTCTAAATTCCAGTAAATGATATACCACAAGTAACAACAACTGACCTTGCTGTTTCTGTTCATAAAAATTGTCAAAATTCATCTAGCTGGAGAGTACACTATGATAGTGACATTTGCTACAAATACATTTGCCTGTAAGGAGAACACGTTGATTGCACTATGTTGGTTGCAGTTTTCAGAGTGGTAATGCCTTTCAGTCACTACCAATCTGGCTAATAAAACTCAACCTGATAATTTAGATGTGAAAGACTATCATGCCATTATTACAAAATTCCTGAGCTCCTGCTCCCTCCTGGGACTACTCAAAACTAGGTGCATTTTTGGTACCACAAAATGATAAATTGCAGAATATTTCTAGAGTTTAAATATTTCTGAGAGAGCAATTCTTCACTCCCTCCTGTTTACAAGGGAAATACTGTCTACAAATAATACGTTACATTAGCTGTCCTCTTTATCATAAAGCCATGTTGAATACTTGTAACATTTATAAAAAGACACCAACTGATTGCAAGATGAACGTTACCCTTGAGCAAATTATGAACACATTTATATCAGTCTTATGCATTTGAAACTAATTTTCTGGTAATATCAAAAGTGTTCATAGAATTAATTTCCTGTCAGTTCAGCAGTATTCAAGTGAATATTTTATGATTTTGCATTAGCTGTATTTGTCTAGAGTTGTGACATGATCGAGTCATTCTCTGAGGGAAACACATTAATAATTAAACTCTGTCCAATGTGGAGTGCTAAAGATGACAGCATAATTGTACATTTCAGAGACCATTTCACAAGGCAGAGAATGAGAATTGCCCTGCCAACATTTAAATGTCAATTTAGAATTTCTTTCTAAAATTAAAACAGTGTTGCAGAAAACAAAGAGAAAAAAAGAGGGGAGAGAAAAACTGATGTCAAATTTGGTACCTTGTCTTCTTTTTGCTTTCCATTTCTTTTAAAATGTGAACTAAATGTAAATGGCATTACAAGAAGAAAAGGATAAGGGAGAAGGCAGATATATGATCTTAAGATTTTTTTTCTCCCCTTTCTTTTGGCGATATAATATCATTGCTGGTTGTAGTACTAGAGCTGTTTAGATGATAAATGCAACATGCATAGATTAGCTCCAGAGAAAATACTGCTGCCTGACACTGAAAGCTTTGATTGGTTTCAGCCCTTACATTTGCCTCTTTTTTGCCCTGATAACTTCAGCAGTATTTTAAGATTTTAATCTACTTGCTAGTCAAATACCATGGATAGATCACTATATTATTTATTATTTATGTTTCTTTTTCAGGTTCTGAAAGTAAAACATTATTGGGCTTTAGCTAAGAGATCTCCAAAATTTTCAAAGCATATATTTTGGAACCACTTAAGTTTCCCCAATGAAAAGTGCCTGTATTATCCTGGAGAGACAGCTGAGCCACATTTACAGATTGTGTATGCAGACCTCCCAATGAACATGTACCCTTTAAAAATGCATAAAATAGAGACGTATCAGTGTTTCTGTAAGCCTCTTTTTTTTACTCCCACCGCTTGTGGCTGACACCATGCCAAAGAACTCCCTTTTAGACTAGAACCAAGGTGATACCTCCCTCGTTCACTTATCTTTCTCCTTACAGCTTTAGACAAAAACCCAAATAAGAAAAGGTATCTGGATGGACTCAGGCAAATATGAATAACTTTAAGAATTCTCCTTACAGTCCATTTGCTTCAGATTCCTGCCATGCTGCCTTTGTCTTCCATTTTCCCTACTCCTACCTTACGCTTACAGATCCCAATCACTTTTCTTGCATGTTCTTTTCAATTGATACCCTCCTGGCAAATCCTTAATTTCTTTTCATATTAAAAATTTAGCAAATTACGTCCACTTTCTACAATCTCTGGCGACTCGTTCACTAAATCTTTCCCCTAACCCATATTTTTCATCTCATCTGTTTAGATTATAAGCAGTTTAGGAAAAGAATTTGCTCCTCTGCCTCTGTACCTCATCTACCACAATACTTGCTACTTGGCCACTACCATCTGAAACATGATTGATCATAATAATTAATTTCATTTTGTTTCTCTCAACCCATTTATATCTCTGTGGTATAATTCAGGAACATTTTGGGACAAACAGGAGCTCTTAATGGACAAAATGCCTGTGTTTTAAGGAGCATGTTTCAGATTTCTTAGCATAAAGATGTAAAAAAGGGGCATTTGATCACAACAGGGTGCTGGTTTCAAATTTTGATTCTATTTTACTTGACAATTAAGTGAAAAGAAAGTGAGCAGAAGAGAAATTGCTATGATGCTAAAAGTGATTGATACCCCTTATCACTGAATATGTTCATAGTTGGGATCTCACTAGAAATACAGTTCTCAAGTACTACTTAATTTTGCATTTGCTAAAGTTTAGCATTTTTAACATTTTTTTTAAATATCTGTTGGATGACATCCAAAGGAACCTTGACAGGCTGGAGAGCTGGGCTGTGCAAACCTCATCAAATTCAGCAAGGACAACTGCAAGGTCCTGCACCTGGGTTGGATCAATCCCAAGCACAGATACAGGCTGGACAGGGAGTGGATTCAGAGCAGCCCTGAGGAGAAAGACCTGGGGCTTCTGGCTTAATATGACCCAACAATGTGTGCTTGCAGCCCAGAAAGCCAAACATATGCTGGGATGCATTAAAAGAAGTGTGACTAGCAGGTCAAGGGACACGATTCTCCCCCTCTACTTTGCTCTTGTGAGACATCACCTGCAGTACTGTGTCCAGCTCGGGGGCCTGCAACATAAAGAGGACATAGACCTGTTGGAGCAAGTCCAGAGGAAGGCCGTGAAGAAGATCATGGCTGGAGTGTCTCTTCTATGAAGACAGGCTGAGAGAGTTGCTGTTCAGTCCAGAGAAGAGAAGGCTCCAGGGAGATGTTATAACAGCTTTCCAGTACCTAAAGGGTGGCTACAAGAAAGCTAGAGAGGAACTTTTTACAAGGGCATATAGGAATAAAAAAAGGGAGAATGGCTTTAAAGTAGAAGAGGGTAAATTTAGATTAGATATTAGGAAGAAGTTCTTTACTGTGAGGGTAGTGAGACACTGGAACAGGTTCCCCAAAGAAGTGGTAAATACTTCATCCCTGGCAGTGTTCAAGGCCAGGTAGGACAGAGCCTTGGGTGACATAGTCTAATGTGAGGTGCCCCTGCTCACAGCAGGGGGGTTGGAAGTAGATGATCTTCAAGGTCCCTTCTAACTCAAACCATTCTGATTCTATGCTTCAGGATTATGTCTCTTTTTCCATTTAATAAAATATGGTTTTATGAATATATGTTCCTATGCTTTAAGGAACAGTATAAAAAAAAATGTTATTAAAACACTAGTAATTTTTTGCACCTAACTTTTTACTTCTGTTTATAGAGTAAGCTCACTATAGATTACTGAAGACAGTGAATGCTGTATGTAAATTCATACAGCCATCAAAACACTTTAAAATTTATAGCTAAAGCAATAGATGTTACTTCTACAGCGATTATAGCTCATGCAATAAATATCAGTTCTAACTTTGCTGTGAACTTATTTCAGTAAAGATCACCTTACTCTAATAAAATATTTGACCAGAGAAGAAAGCACAACTGATCACAGTGTTCACTACGCCTTCCAATATTTCTGAACACGTTTTTATCATGTGTCTTATTCTCCACACTTTCAATAATTGAAGTCTCTCCAGTATTCAGATATTAGAGCTTGAGAACACTCAATTGCTTGTGTTTGTTTTTTTTTTTCCAAATATTTCTATAACATGTTAGGATAGACAAAAATCTTTTTCAACTGTCATTCTTTGAAAAGCGTGTAAATAGGATCACACAAGGTACTTAGTGATTCACACTGCTAGGAGGCTGATAAATTGTTCCATTTTAAATTTCAAGAGTATCTAAGGAAGCTGATAGGATTCATCAGAATGATTCTTTTCCTTAGAAAGAATTTTAAACTACTCCTCCAGAATGTTCCTTTTGAGGTAATTTGTCTTTGATTCCAAAGCACTCATCTAGAAGAAAGTGATGGCATGACCCTGTAAGTATGCAACATGTAACACTTAAAATTCTGCACTTCTGGGACACAGCATAGTATTTACACCTGGAATATACTTGTCCACTAGGTCCCTTTGGTCAGGCTGTGGCCCAGTGAGAACACAGAACACTGAAAACACGGGAATATAGTTTAGTAAATATTTATAGATCACAGGTAAATATTTATAGATCATAGGTAATTAGCAGTAATGAAAATGTTAATGCTAAAGCTTTAACAAATTTAATAGTTATGCATGCTTATCCTGGGAATAATGCAATACAAACCCTACCTCTGCAGTAGAAAGGACAGTGGCTTGATTCTTGGTCTCCAGTTAAGTTCAGTATTTTTTATTTTAACCACAGACAGTTTAATGGTAAAGAGAACTTTGTGAGATTCTGTAGCAGCAAAAGTGTAGGTTTTCCGTTTCTATGAATTTTCAGATTGGAAATAAAGCCTCTACCCAAGCATTCCTTTGGGAGGAATGAGAACTGGCCATGCTGTAAGTCAAAGTCAGCTCCAAATATAAAAAAATCCCCTACTTAAAATAAGAACAAAAAAATGCCATGTCAAAAAATCTGAACTTGAATGAAAGGAGGGCTGCTTTGTAGCACTTGCAGAGACAACTGAGCCAGTAGCTGCAGCATGAATCTCACATGCATTTCTCTTTTCCAGTCAGGTTCTTCCTCAGTAACTGCTGTTTATTTCATGGACTTTGGCAATCCAGCAGTCTAGGGGAGAATCCTTTACTTAACTCACACAGAAGACCCTATGTACTTGTTTAGTATACTTTAATAATATAGGTGTTTTATGACTAGAAGTAACTTCAGTCTCTTCTTACTATTCCACCTTTTCTGCAACTGAAACCTCAATTAAGATGTCATTTTCCCCATCTAATGTCAATGTTGTAGATTTTTCAGCTCTATTGACATCTTGCTTCTTTTGTTTTGCGTTACTATACCCTAGAATTTGGTATGCTGAGCCTTATTCTTGCATTACAATCTATGTACATTGTTGATACAGTTTCACTCATAAAATTTGTCCTTGCATGCATAGCTAGAACTTCATTAATGCAAACAGGAGCACTTCTGCTATTATTAGTGACATCTAACAGAGTGAAGTTCTCTTCATAGCCAAAGGAGAGAGAATAGCTTCCCTAGACAATGATTCAAGGCACTCAGAATCCAACTTTTCTCCACTCATTGCATAAGTAAATTAATATCCACTGTCAACAAATTAATGTTCCGTTCCCTAAAATTAGAATTTTAATAGACAAAACTCTTATTAGTCAAGCAGCAGTTTATACTTAAGTGTTTTTGTATGGAGAAATAATGACTTTGGATAAAAAGACTAAAAATACCTCTTCTAATTTAAAACAACAACCACCCCCCCCAAAAAAAACAAGACAAAAAACTCAACAACCTCCCTTCCCAAAACAGATTCATTTTACTTCCTTTAAGTGCATGAGGAAACCTTTCAAAAACAACTCACTGCCCATCCAAAACACTGGCTATTTATAACAAATGAGTCTTGTAGGAATTAATTCTGGATCTTATATTTCTGCTAATGATGATGATTATGATGAATAATTGGCTTTTGCTGTTGCTTTCTGCTGATTCCACAGTTCTTGGTAGACATATTATTGCTACAGTTACTGCTGCTGGTCCAACTGCATAATGTGAGGTGAATCCACAGAGATAGACACAAATAAACTCTTTAGCAGCCAAGTGAAGAAGCCTGTAATTTCACAAACAGGAAATAAAATTTCTGGTGGTCATCAGGTACTGCAAGAAGGTTTACCACAACAGAGCACTGTGAGAAAGTTCTGGAAACAAGACCTGGAAGTGCCCCTGTGTCTTAATTCTTTAGAGACCTAGGTTTCGGTTAGGGGTATTTTTGAAGTTAACTGATATAGCCATGTATTTTTAAAAAAGTGATTCAAGAAGGATCTTAGCTTTATTGACATCTCTGACTCAGATGTAATTGAGGTTGGTAGCACAAATGGTCACTACCAGAGCCAAACTGTGTCATGACTATTGCATTATCTTCCAGTAAGTGATTCCCAGGCATATTTATATTTATCTCTTTGTAAATACTCCATGTTTTTGCAGTGATTTATAGCACTTAACATTGTATGGCTCTGTTTAATGAACAGAGATACCCTAAAAAACCCTGAGAACAAAGTAAGATTAACATATTTTTAAAAAGACAGAAAACTTAAGCAAATATTTTTGATCTAGGTCCAGTAGTAAAATCTTCATAGTTACAAATACTTTTTCTGATCAACTTAGGAACCTAGAAAGATATCAACTGTTTAAACCAAGACATCGATTATCTCATTTACAGGCAGCTTAACATCATAAAGATCTAATGACTAGCAGGATACTACATGACACTGTCTTCTATTTGTTTCTTAATAGACTTCTGCAGCACACAAAGCCCCTGTCATTAGTGCAGTTGATATTTGTCATAATTTAGGGAACTTCTATAGAATTAATGAACTACTGACAGAATTAGAACATTACAGTATTTCTTGTAAGTATGTGCTACTAGGTATTTGAACTTGCAGACAAGGCTCCTAGAAACCCTCACAGATCTGAGCACAGATATGTTACTAAATCTTAATAGAAGTCTGTAGAGACTGAAACAGCTTTGCATAAAAGGTATACTCCTCAGGAGAGCTAATTTTCTCATGCCTGTCTGCAAGACGCTGGTGTCTTTCCACACTGCAATTTCCAAAGACAGAAAAAAATACCCTGAAAGTTTTGGTAAGGAAAAAGATAAAAACTCTGAAAGCTGTGAAAAACAGACTTGTGGCAGCATTTAGAATTTTGAGACTGTAGAGGGAAATTCTAATTTTGCTTTCACAGCACGACAGAGGGCCATTGTTTAAATGTGGAACAACAGTCAGAAATAAAAAACTGCAAGGTTCAAAAATGCAGGCTAAGATGCATAAAAAGGCCTTACGTCCATGGTGTCCCAAAGAATACCCCAGCAGGACCAGTGATTTGTTTTCCTTTTTTGAGGCTTACATCCAGATACATGGTGAAGACCAATGATTTTCTCAGAAGCTGTATGCAAAGACCAACTGAACGTAACATTCTAAGTGGTAAACCAGAAAGTTCTTACCATCAGAGGTGCACAGAGGATGCTTGGAGATGCACTGGTGTGACACTGAGATTTTTTTGTTAGACCTTGAAGACAGCAAGCAGATTCAGCCTGTTACAGCAGTCTGGTAAATATTTTATGTGAAAACTTAACAGAACTCATAACTGTCAAAATTGGTGACATTTTTAAAATTTCCAAGGATTCCCAATAGCTTTATTGTTTAAATACTGTAGTATTGTAGGTAGTATAAATCATTAATTCAATTAAATCAAGGAAAGAAACAACTTCTTTATATAGTAAAGAGAAATTAATAAAGGACTGTGCTTTTTCATTGTAGCTTAAGACACAATTTATACTTAAATAGCTCCATAGTTCCCTTGTTTATATGTTGTGACATTCACTAGTAGACTGCCTTGAAAAGAAGTTCTTATCACTGAGGGGACTGACTTTTTTAACACCAACTGAATTCAGTGGCAATATTCCCATCTTGTTCAGGGGATTCAGCAGAGAGACAAACTGAGAAATTAATCCTGAGACCAAATATGCCATTTGCAGCCAGGATGCCACATGACTAAAACCCATATCAGTAGAGTGTTGTTTATTTCAGTGAATTTTATTTTATTATGTGTTTTTAAACTGTACGTTTTGTACAGGACAAATACTTGAGAGATGTAAGCTTCCCCTATTAAAATTACTTGTTTGTACAGGCAGAATGAAATTTACCAACACCAAACAGTTGAAAGTATCCCAGTGTGTGACAAACAGGCTCCCTAGTCCCCTCCCTTGACTTAGCATGCTCTGACTCTGTTAAGGAACGGTTTGCACTGGAACCATCCCATGGGCTGACATGTAAATCTTAAAAATATCTTTGATGCCCATCTGCTGTAGTGCTTCATTTTTAATGAAAAAGGAAGGTGCCAACCATAAGTAGTTTTGATATGCCAAGTCTTTCCCATAATGCCAGACTGTTACATCTCATAGGAGTCAATTTAAGCAGCCACATATTTCTAGGACTTGTTTGTAAATTTATGATTAAATGGCCATAGAGATGATGTAAAAAAAAAAACAAAACAACCAAACCCTACAAACAAGAAAGACCAATAACAGGCCATTTTGACAATTAAGTTGTCCATGTAAGATTGTTAGCTTCGATATATTCTTATGAATTTTGTTTAATTGGTTGTCCATGCATGTACAATATTTGCATTCAGAGATAAACATCCTTTTAAAGAAAAATTGTCATTTCTCTTTTCAGCTGGCACGTTTTTTTTTCCTGACCAAGTCAAGCCAAATCAGGACATTACCAACACAGTACTAGACACTAAAATTGAAGAGATTTATTTTCTTGTGGGGTTTATATCCTGTAGACATTTAGTAAGGAAAACAGCATAAAATAGCTAGGTATTAGCCTGGAATACTTCTAATTCTGTATCAAACTTGCTTGTCCATGCAAGTTAATATTTACTATCCATTTCAGTAACAGTCCTTAAAAATCTGAAAAGTATTTCAGTAAAGACTTAGCCCAGTCATGGGAAGTAAAATAAAAATATCCAGATGCTTGGGACATTTGTCAGCATTAATTCAGAGAACGTGACAAAAATAATGTTAAAAAACAGGCTTCAGAAAATATTGGGAATAGCATTTCAGAAGTTTGGGGTTTACTTTCTTCACACTTTAGAGCCTGAGAATGGGAGTTTCTATAACCCCTTGCCTCAAAGAAGCATTGAAATAATGTGTAGGTTAGATCTCAAATATTTAAATAAAGTTTAAAAATCTCAGAAGTAAAGTAAATCCAGGTATTATTGACGCATTAGCAGTGTCACAGAACTTAACAATTCAATGAAAATAGAGAGGTAGTAAAGAGCTCTGAAACTTGGATTATTTCTTCAATACTGCCATAGAAGCACTACAGATTTAGTACCCTATTCAGAGTATGATTATTCTATAACCATTTGTATTCCTTCTATAAATTTGAGAAAGGCTTTCTCTACAAATGATTAGGAGATTAACTTTCCTTGTGAGTAGGTTCACATTATGCATGGTCAAAGTCATATCACAGACACACATGGAAAAAAACATTTCAGGGGTTATAATTACATTCACATGTTGGCTAATTAGGCCCTCAGGGGCCTAGTTCCTAATTATAAGAGGGTATGCAAGAAAAGACCAGTAAAAAGAGTATGTATAGAATGAGTATGAGATTAAATGGGCTATGCCAGCTGTATAAAAGCCATAAAGCTTGATAGGAAGGGAATGCAGTTACTTGCCAAGTATCTCTAAACCATGAATGTTTTTTTTTATGTCATTATCAGAAGGAGAGGGGAGGAGGCTGTGTTGTTTTAGGGAAAGTCTGCAATCATCTATTGTAGCCTCAAGTGGAATTTCTTCGTAATCGTGAGAAAATCAAGTAATGACTGAGTCAGATGAGTAAGAATGGGGAAAAAAGAAGAGTAACTTTTTACAACTTTGGAATCCAAAGAAGGTGAAAGTAACAGAGGAAAAGAGGAAGAGGAGAACTGCATACTATGCATGTGTCACTGAGCCTATTAACCAGAAATGAAATGGTCTAAAAACTTTGAATATTTGTTAATTAAAATTGCATAAGCTTTAATGACATTGTTTATTAGTTTAGCTAAGGTCAGATTTTTTATCTCCCATAATTGAAAACTATACTTTATTACCTTGATTATACACTAGGTAAAATATATAGGCTTTACTTTTTGCTCTATATCTCTCAGAGAGAAATGCCTATAAGAATAAATTACAGACTTTTTACAAGATGTAATTTATTTTATATTACATCAGATGGTATCCTTTCGACATATCTATAAAATTCTCACTGTTTATAGTAGATGTGTATGTAATATTACATTACACCTCATAAGAAAGAAACTGGCTGGAACCCTGAAGCTGAATGAGAATGAGATTGTCTTTATCTCTTAAACCTGTCATTTTAATTTTCCACTCTAGACAGTGCTGTATAAGTAGCCTGACTCAAGTTCCTAGTGCCTGTTAGACCACATTCTTGTAACATTTTGAATTTAGTACCTAATCAAATTGCTTTGCTTTCAGTATTCTTATCTTGATTTATACGAATGAGTATATGGTATCTTTCTAAGTGTACCCAAAGGAATACAGTATTTTACAGCATTCTAAATGCAAATCCTGTTTTCTTATTTATGTTGTGGCCAGTGTAACCACACCATTAAAAAGAATTTAAAATTAAATGCAGAAAAATTGAAATTACAATTTTAGCATTCTCACTTCTTGAACAACCAACCTGAAGCTCCACAAGTTGTAACAGCATGAAAGCACTGTGAGTGAATAAGACTCCACATGCCAAACCTGGTGTTTGTGAAGTTGAAATTAAATGCCCACCTATAAAAAAAAAGAAAATGTGTTTTGTGTCTAGCTTAAAATTTGTTTTTAACTGCCAGAGTTGTAATCATATAATACTGTAGTTGAAAACAGTTATAAGACTATTTTATAAAAAAATTGGATCTTACTTTCACTGTGTATTTCAGCCAAATCTGAAATGTACATTTAGAGTCTAGCTTTGCTGCTCATCATATCTTTGATCTCGTTGCACAGTATGGACCAAAGTTTTGGATGACCACAGGCATATGTGCATTCAAGATACATAAGGAATAAAAGGTATCATTGGTGTAGGAGTTAAATAGTCCAGCTGCTTGAGCTAGACATTGCAAGTAGTGGTGGGTGGAGAGGTGAGGGGGAATATGGTTATTGGTACCCTAGCAAGAAAACATTTCATTAGTTTCATTCTTCCCATTGTACACTAACAAGTTCCCATGCAAGGACATGAATATTGACAGGGCGTCTGTGGTGACACATAAGTCTACACAAAAGCATCATCTAACACAACTGTAAGGTTGATGTCATCCTGGGATCTGGGACAAAGTAGTGTTTCTCATTTAATCAGATGTATTCTAAGACAGACTATTTTGCAGGGGTAGTAATCTTGACAGTGCTAATCATTTTGCTGTCTTTAGACTTCTGACCTAACCTACTGACCTAACCTAATCTGTACTGAGTACAGACACAGTTTCTTGTAAAAAGGTTCAGTAGAGCACTGTTAAAAACAGTTATATATATTGACCAAGAAAAACACACTTAAAAATTATCAAAATAGAATAAAATTCACATGTGTATTATGAATCAATATATAGCTCTTCATTTTTATCCAGAGAACCTTAGGAATTCCCTAGCTACAGGTAATTTTGATATTGTAAGTTTAATACATGGAAAATTATGCCAGAAACAATTAAAAAAATAGCTGAAGAAATCTTTGCAAATCACTGAGTTAACATCAAGAATGGAAACAGCTACTAGTCAGGGTTCATACTGAGGAAGGTTAAATAAACATGCTGTAATAGAAAAAGGAATCTATGGACAAAACAATTCATAATTCAGGAAAAAAAAAAAAAAGAAATGAGGAATTGTGTGTAAAAGAAGAAATTCAAGAGACAAATAGACCAAAAAAGTTCCACTCAAGTTTGGTGGTTACTTGGTGAGACAGTTCAGAACTACCCCCCCAAGGTAACAGTGTTGGAGTATAATAAGGTAAGAACTCGTATATCAAGTCAGAATAATATGAAAAAATCCCATGTCTAGACAGAGACCATTTTAGCAAGTTATTTTGCAAATCAAGAAGAATTACCACTAGGCAACAGGATGTCAGTCATGGTTTGTTTGTTTTGTTCTTCACAGGGCCCTGGAAATGAAATTTCAGTTACCGAAGACTAACTAGCTAATAGAACTGGTGAAGCTAGCAGAAAACAAACACTCAGAGACAAGAAACTAATTTCCACAGCACGAGTGAGGTCACTAAGGAAGGTAGACAAGGAAGAGTGTAATCTTTTGGATCAGGTGTTTAAGTGATAAGAGCTGTATTTTTTCCATTTTCTACAAGTGCAATAGGCGTAAGAATGTTTTCTTTCTCACAGCTTTTCTTTCTTACTGCTCACATTCTAAGATTTTTTCACAACTGTTTCTTACTGCATGGCTGTACAGCTCCTAATATTTATGGTGTAAAAATCATAAATTATGGATTTTGTCATTACCCACTGTAATCAGCCAAATAACTATATTGTTTACACAGTACCACCTACATCACTATCTAAATATAAGGCACTTGTGCAGTCAAACACTCTACCTCCAATGTAACTTTTTTCCCTTGGTGGCCAGAAGAATGAACATAGCATTCAAAAGGAAATTATTCTAATAGCACAGCATAGATAACTTTTACATGGTTATATTAGTTTAATGTTATTTTAATGGATTAGGTTCTTCTTACCTTTCCATAAATGAAAGGTATGATAAATAGCAAGTAATGAAAAAATGAGATATCTTATTTGGCACTGCTATTTCAGCAGATGATAGAGTTAATATGAAAGTTTCATTCACAGAAAAAAATAAAAGAAGAGGAATGTGGAGCCTCTCAGCTAAAACTGTTCAGGATATCTCTAGTTTGAGGGATAGTTAAGACCACATAGATACAGGGAAGAGTAGACCACTGCCAGGGGCAAACCAATGCACCATTAATAGTCAAGGAGACTACTTCTCAGGAGATTATGCTTAATTATCCAGATTTTCTTGAACTACTTTATGAAAAATTTGGACATCTTTCCTTAACAAGTGCACTTTTGTCTATTAGGACAGGAAAAAAAAATGCCAAGATTTTAATGAAAGAAAACAAATAGTTACATTTCAAGCAAACTATTTATCTGAAAAAGAAAGCAATATGCCATGATAGCAATCCACACTAACCCTGAAGGGATAGAAATATATGTTAAGTAGCTAAACCAGATATAAAGTTTTAACTATTACAAAGGAAAATTGGAAACTGTATCTGCCTTGGGTTGTGTTGCAATACAGACATCAGACACAAACCTTTCAGTTACATTTGCCTGACTCCTTTTGCCCTCCACAAACTCCCCCAAATACAGTAAACAGGAGTCTGAATTGATCAATTGATAAAAAGATACTGACATGTCTTCAATAATGTCAGTAATGTCCATGCTGAAGTTCCCTGGAAATTAACTCTATGTATGTAGTGCTCTGATGAATAAAGATGTACATTCAACTTAATTTCCAATTGTTTGGAGCAATAAAGTAAGGCAATTAAAAGTTGAGCCTGCTGCACAGCTGGGTCAGTTAAGATTTCCATATTCACTCCTGCTTGCTGGGATTTTTTGGTTCACCACTTTCTAAAGACCCTGTTTCAGCTTTACTAATTGAAAAGCAAGGTATATATCTCCGTATTATCAATGCTTCTCAGGAATAGGAGCCTTGTGAAGGTATTAAAGAATTTGTTCCACTACACAGAGTCTGCTATCCAATATGGGCCTTGAAAAGAGTGCAAGTTCACAATCCTAAATTAATACTTATGTATCAAGAGACAGATTTATATCCTTTACTGTGAAATAATGTATTTCTTCCCTTAAAAGACTTTTTCACTAGATATGCTGATGTAACTTAAATGCGGCCTGTCACCACTATTATATACCTGAGTATGCAGTTCTAAGAAACAAAACCACATCAGCAAATGCTCAATAAATAACAGGCCTGAAATATCAAAAACCTGCATTATAATCATAAGCAATTTCAACTCTATTTGCTTAGTTTTTCAGAATGTCTTGGTACAATACAATGTATGAAAAAGTTAAGCCATAGGAAACTTTAGGATATGAAACTTTTTCCCTTCTGTCTCTTTTGCCCTATTTGCCCTCTTTGCCCTCTTTGCCCTCTTTTATCTCTGGATTGTGAAATACAGATATAACTCATTACTTCTGTTCTCATAGTCCAACTGACTGAGACCACATTTATCAGTTCAAATTAAAACCTCTGATTGCTCAATTTTAAAATATTTTGCTGATGTCAGGCTGCCCTTCAAATTTTTGTCCTGCCTGCAGGGTCAAGTTGCTGTTCTGATGTACACAGTTCTACGGGGCAACATTGATTTACACAGTCTTGATAATTCAGCTAAGACCTGTAAATTTACAGCATTATTACCATTATATTTATTACATTATATTGCTAGATATCAGTTGGTTGTTCAGCTCCATGAAAACATCAGAATATAGCACAGCAATAAGAAGTCCATTGAAATATTGGGGCTTCAGAAAGACAAGCTCATTTTCTGAAGAAACAGCCAGTCAGGTAACTTAATAAAATCCTAGTTTTCATAACAGTGAAGTTTTTAGGAAAAGGATGACAAAAAAAAAACAAAACAAACCCAAACTCTTTGAAGGAACTTTTAACAGATCCTACAGGATCTCTTTTTTCATAGAAGGCTTTATTTAATCTGGTTTTAAGTTACCCAAGTTATGAACAGGAATGTAAAGTCAGAATTTAAGAATAAAAATTAGTTTGTTTATACCTAAAGACCAGAAGATAGACCAAGAGACCTAAGCCTTTTCAAAGCAATTCTATTTCTCACAAAGTCTCATATGATCAGCTAGAGAACTTTCACCTCACAAGCCTCATAAGGACAATAGAAGAATAGAAAGAACATGAACACCTGCTTATAGCAAACAACTATTTACATATTGCCTAGCTACAACTGCAATACAAGTCTTCATTTTCAGCAAGAAGTAGGCTATAGGGTATACTCTAAAAGAATAAACCCTTACATTCTCTAAAATTGTAAATATTTTCTTAAGTAATACAAAGCAAAGAAACCAAAAATCTCCCAAAAGAAGGGAATGAAGAACAGAACAGCTAACAAAACCCCAATCATCCTATTTCTTCCAAGTACCTTACACAAAATGAATTAGTTTCTTCTTAATACGCACACCTCAGAGCTGACCTGAGCCCTTTTATTAGTCCACCCTCAATTAGTCTCACCAGCGTATTTTATAAAACTGGGCTCAGTAAGGCACTGTTCTTTTGGGCTAGAAGGGCTTATGAGATAAATTAGGGTATTGCTCTTCCATCTTTAATGCTGGGGTTTTTTTTTAATCAGGAAGAAATATTTTAATGGCTTTTCTATTGCAACTTTTTATTTGGGGGATTATTTTTATGAGATAAAGACAGATGATGTTTAACAAAAAACTGTAGCTTAAATTCTAGAACATTATGCAGTTTGTATTACTATTCAGCATTCAACAACTGTTACTTTTAATTCAAGTCTTCTACTCCTGTTTTCTTCTAGATAAAGACTAAAATAGAACGGTAAGTTTATAAAGGTGTTATTTGGGATCTTTCAGACTTTTCCTTTTCCTTTGTAGAAAAAATTTTTCAACAGTACGTACATGTTAGTTAAGGCTGTTCTTGTTTGCTTCACCAAGTAGTAAAATATACTCTTTATGTTTCCATAAATATATTTCTGATTGAAAACTCATTTTCAGTTTATAAATATTTTAAAAAGCTGTGTATTACTAGTGAATATGTATAAAATATCTGTGAATGTCAGGTTGGAGCACATCAAGTTATTAACTATCTATCTATCCATGGAATGGTAGCAATAGATCACTTCTTTAATATGCATTCAAGGTCTTTGGAATATAGAGCGTCATTTCTCTTGCACAAGGAAAAAATCAGGTCACAGAGCATGTAATGTCTTACACCTACTTCTTCAACCTTAAATACTTGAAAGCCTGGTGAACATGAATGGTATGATTTTCTGCAGTATCTTATGCTCTTGTAGTCTAAGCTGTATCGTTTTAGGTGCTGGAGTTTTTCCTGCAAATGGCCTGTGTTCATATTTCCCCTTTCCTAGAGTATTTGTATAAGAACTGCCCTTGATAAAGGTGTATAAGGTCCCCTGGTTTAATGGAGGGGGAGATACATTGCATATCTTATTTTTAAATCACAGTATGCAGAAGCGTTTTTGCGTCTAAAGGAAGGCTTTACAGCCATGACAATTTTAATCTAATTTTAGAAGTAATAAAATTGTTTCCAATATTTTCAGGATTCAAGCTGCTCTAAATTCAGCCTTAGAACATATTGGTAGATGATCCTATCAATTTATTAAAATGCAGAAGTCAGATACAAAGGGACACAACTCAGTTCCTCTTAGCAGAAATATTCAAAGTGTGAAGGTAGCTAGATACGAAGAAACTCTGTTCTGCCCTTGGGGGCTCTGCACAGTGACCCGTCTGCCCAAAGAGATCTGGTATTGTGAAGTCTGATTCCTGCCCTTATCAGGAGCAGTAGGGAAGCAAACCAATGTCTTACGGGAGTGCTAGCTTGTGCTTGCTACCTCCCAGTGTGTTGACTGCAGCAGCCACAGCAGAGCTGCTATAATTAACATACTTCCCCTCTGAGGTGTGGTGGTGGAACAGGAGCAGTAAAGCAAGTACAGTATGATTAATGAACAAAACAGGCTTCAGAATTAGTCAACCTGGGCCTTCATAATGTTATATTATTAAATCCACATATGTGGGTAAATATATGTTTTATATGCATAATATTATTTCAATTCGTATAGTTTGTTATTCATATCACAGAATCATAGAACAGTTAGCGTTGGAAAGGACCTTAAGATCATCTAGTTCCAGCCCCTCTGCCCTATTTAACCCCCAAACTTTTTTTATTTAATTTAGTTTGCTTCTTATGCAGGTGTCATTACTTTTTAACTAGTAAGAAACCAACCATCTGACATTTCATTTTTAATAACATTTATGAATCTCTGAGGTAGAAGAAATCTACACACATTTTTAGAAAAACAACATCAGCAGGAATTAGAAAATCCTTAGAAATGCTTTGAGCTTCTTTCTGAAAAGAAAAAAAAAGTTCTGCTTTTTCTATTTACTTAAATGTTCATGAACATTTTAGATTTAAAAGAGCTTCTGAGAAATAAACACCTTTCTAAAACCCTTAGACCTTCAAAATGATTGGTGCTCGTGATCTTGGCATTTCTCCATTTCACTATATCTGTCTGTCCATCTTTCAGCTCAACTGGAAAAATTACTTATGTAGGTGATATAAAAATAATTAAATTCCCTACCCTTTCTGAGGTGACTCAGAAATAGGTTAATTGGAATTCATTATATACAGGCGATAAGTTGAAATAAGTGGGCTGAAGATTTTTAAGTTCTACACATTTCCCGTCTCATGTAGCTTTTACTCAGATGCCTTCAGCAGATTTCAAAGTATTAAAGATCTAGCCAAGTACAACTTAATCAGATTTTCTGATACCTTCCAAAGAGAACAAAAACCTTGTTTTCTTGTAATATAATCAGTAGTTTTCTTTTTATTAAATTAGAAATATTTGAAATTTTTCATTTATTCTCAAAATTATTCTAATATAATTTTTCTTCTCTTCCCAAAAGTAACTTGCTCTCCAGTTTTGCTTGAGGAGAATGTCTATTTCATTTTGTAGTGGTTCTATTCTTTGACCTTTCAAGTGATTTACTCCTTTTATGATACATGGCTGCTCTTAATAATATCCATTACTGAGAATGTGAACACCTTTACACCTTCACAGTACCTATTTGCCAAGCCACCATTATCTGCTAATTCAAGTCCTTCTGAAAAACTTGCTCAGTAGCATAGAAAAGTGGGTAAATATCAGTTAAGAGTGGGTTAGTACCCTGCTGAAGTAATTATATAATCCTTTCTGTGTAAGCCTTGACCCAACTTGAACTAACAATGTGGCAATGGATTAAAAATGTTGGCTTTCAAGAAAATTTTACAGATCAGTGCTTTTACTTGTGCATGATCATCTTTTCTTTTTCCAAGTGAAACTTTTATTTTTCCATATCACTAAATACAGTAGAACTTAGGCAGAATAAAGTTTGCCTATTCCCTCATGCTAAGAATGCGGAGATATATTTTTATTAAGCAGGGACAAAGTCAAAGTCATTTCTTCAAATACAGCATGTTAGAAAAATCTTGCATTCTTCATGCTACCTTCACTTCTGCAATATTTTCATTTACCTAATCTTTAGTTGTTGGAACTAAAATAATTCTTCTCAAAATATGCTTTCCTCACCTGAAATCACTAATGGGGTATTTAGGTACTATAAGCACTGTTAATGTAAAAGCGTGGTAAGTTGACTGCTGTCAAACTACAGAACAAATGGAAATCTTGGTAAAACACAAAATTATCAATATACCTTATGGATTTTAGCTATAATGACTATTTCTGATATGCATTCTGGTAACTAAACATTATGACGCTGTGCATAAGCTCTTCAAAATTCAGCACTGGAGCTAATTTCAGAAAGAAATGGAAAGCTTGGGAGCTATTCACCTTCTGGTTTTGTACAGCCTTGAAATCCTCCTCACTGTTTTTGGAACACACATGCAAGATTCAGACAGTTTTCTCCAGTCAAACTGTGTGCTTTTCCTGGGTGTCTTCTTGGCAGATAACATGAGAATTACTTGAATCATAGATCAAATATGTATAGCATTTCCAATGATTTTCCTCTTAAGTATAGAAATAAACACTACAGAACTTCAACTCAAATTTGATGGATGTAAACTTTTTTGGTTTTGGCACAACTTCTCAATAACTTCACCTTCAATTTTGTTAATGATCTGCAAATAAGCACTTCTGGGCGACCAGAAAACTATGGGAAATATCAGAACTTTCTGTGACTTGCTATTTTCATTATGGTATCATGTAAATCCAGTAGATATCTGGAGAAATATTAGGTAAATAAGCATAGTTTAAAAAGCCTTTCCCAGAGATCTTACAGTTTCATTGGATGAGACATATACAGAGGTAAAAGGAAAAGAAAATATACCTCAGGTTTACATGACAAACAGGCAAACAATTAGAAAATGCTGACTTATTCCTGTAACTGCAATTTTGTGAATGGAAAGTAAGAAATAAATAATATATAAACAATCTTTTCTATTACATAGAAACAAGAATCTGTTTTATTTTGTGATTTACAAAATTGTGTGGACTGCTTTTCTGAACAAAGCTTTTTTGTTTCTAATTTTTTCTTGTTTGTTTTGTTTGGGTATTTTTAATAAAATTTACTGAAAAGCCATGCTATTTCATAAAGTGCATTTGTGAAAAGACAGGAAGATATCAGACTAGTATCTGATGCAAATCTGAGGTAAAATTGGGTCATGTGACCACACTTTTTTCCCCTCACTAAACATTATGATGCTTATTTTTTTAATGCCAGGGACAGAAAAAGGAAGTATTAAATACTATTAACAGGTCTGGGAGTCTTCAGTTAGGAACTGTTGCTTGTTTGGTGTGCTTTGAGGTAAAATTTCAGTAGATTGTTTTGACCTATTGATCCTTTTTTTTTTTTTTTGATTTCCATAAATGTATGGCAGAAAAGTGCACTACAAAGCATGTACTGGGTTATAAACATTGAACCTGTGGGCCATGCTCGCCAGATAACATTTGCAGCAGGAGTTACTTTCTGCTTCAGCATGATTTTCTACACCAAGGGCCTATCATTCTCCTTTAGCCTTTAAAGTTTCAAAAGAGAAGCAGATACAGTGCACAATAAATCTAGACTACAAGAGGTATTTAAGAAAAGCATTTGCATCTCTAGTGTGCTTCATTTGCCTGTTATTGGAAATCTAGCAAAGACCACCAAAGCAATTTCTCAACAGCAGCAGTAATAGTGTCTCTAGTTATGATTCTGATCTAGATGTTCAGTTATGACTATTGTAATTAAAGAAAGGAAGAAATATGTTTATACCTGATGACACATGTGATACACATGGAAACTTGAACTTCAGAACAAAATTATGTTACTTCCTTTGTTCAAAGAATCAAGAAGAGAAAATAATCATAAATGTGCTTTTTAACAGCTCTGCAAAGAAACTCATTTCTACTTTCAGTAAAAAATAATCTAATGTCACAATCATATTAATATTATTTTTCAAAGTTAACGGACTATGTGTGGAGGTATATGTACTTTTAGTAACTACATAAATTGCAGAGGGTTGCATGGATGCTAGGAAAGATGCATAAACTGATTCAGAAGTTAAATGAGATTTATCTGTCTAAACCTGTTAATGATATTTCTGTTTGGTAGACTGGGTCAAATGAAATGGTGGGTTTATGCTCTTGTTACACAACTGGCTTGCTCTGTCTGGTAGCTCATCTCTGATGTGCAGACGATGCTCCCATTTATTGGCAGAAAAATAGTCAAAAAACAAGTATGATCTGACCAATGATTTGTCTATTGAATAATGGGAAAGAATACAGGTTGGCTCAGGAGTTTGCTGTTCCACGGTACAAGGAAAGAAAATTCTTGCAGTACAACATTATATTGTTTCAAGGAAGATGTAGGAAAAGAAGTAGAAAGCAGATCCCAAACTGTAAAATGAAACAAAAGAGACCATTCCATAGTTATAACAAAGGTTTTCTTAACTAGACATGCAGACAAAAGTCTAACATCTGGGCTGAGCCAAAGCATTCAGGGAAACCGTATGTTCTTCTCATCATTGAAACTGCATTAAATCAAGAGCAGAATCACTGTGTTGTCAGCAGAAATATATCTATGTACATAAGAGTTCTGTGCTTGCTAATAAAACTGACAGCTTATTGCAGCGAACTTCATGTGATACAAGCATGTTTGTCTGTTGCAGTATTGCAGTGTCACTTCTTGGCTCACCAGTCACCTGCATGATGTGGCTCAATTACAAGCCTTTATAAATAAATAACAAGTCAATCTGACAACTCACAAACTGATTGAAATAAAAAGTATGTTGAGCTTTGTGAATTTTTAATCTGAAATAAGACGTATGACATGTTACAATGATAAATATGTATAAAGCATCTAAACCATTTTTCACATGATCTAATTTACATTTAAAATATCTTTAAAATACATCTGATTTGAATGCTATATACTTACAGTATATTAAAAGAAAATTGAATGAAGTTAGCAGATCCAATTGCAACTGAATTTTGTTGTTCCTAGCCATGGGGAATACTTTCTGGGTTTCTGAGGTAGAAATCTACCAACTTTCCTTAGACCAGTAGAAAGACCCCAGCAAATGTTTTGTGGCAAAAATTGTTTTGCACAAGCCTGTTACAAGACTTTTGGGCTCTCATTGATATCAGTGCTCACCGCAGACTCTACCAGGAATCAGAGAATGTGACAAGTTTCCACCACCCCTGACAGCAGCTTTGCTTTATATTTTCAACCGCACTACTTGAGGAACAAAAATAAATCTTTTGAAATGAGGCTCTGGGAATTAAAGGGTTACATAACTCCAGATGATTCCAACTAAGCACACAAAATATTTTTTTGACTCTGATTGTTACACATGTACTATATATACTTAACTGCGTTCCTTGGAATTTGATAGTTTCTTTGTATGGGAAGAATTAATTCACTTTGGCTCTAAGCTATCAAGGACTGAATATCACAAGAGAAAATACTTTAAATCTCCTAATCCCTAAGAGGAGTTATAGTAGAAAGTATTGGATCAACTTCATTTCTAAAGGGTCAATACAAGGACAAGTGGTACAGTCTAATGAATGTTTGAAACCCCTTATGTAATTAATGGTTTCAAGTGCTGCCTTCTGTGTCTTTTCCTGTTAGTTTTTACTAATTTTGCTAAAAATTCTTTCCCTCATTTTGCATTTTGATATTTTTAATCAACATTTTCCAAATTATAATTTCTACGTAACTGAATCTTTCTTCACAGCAACACCCGATCTTTATTTTATAAACAAAAATCTGACCATCCATTGCAAATGGAAAGTGCATTGCAGAACCCTTCCAAATCCAGGCTAAAAAAAAAATACATATATATATTGGAAATAAACAGAAAATAATGGTGGAAGGGACCTTGAGAGGTCACCTCATCCATTCCCTCTGCCCCAAGGCAGAATCAGCTAAACCTAAACCATTCCTGACAGATTTTTGTCTAACCTGTTTTTTGAAAACTTCTGTGACAGGCATCCCATATTCTCCCCAGGCAATATATTCTGGTGCTTAACTTTCCTTTTAGTTGGAAAAGATAATTTTTTTCACCTCATTTTGTTGGTTTTTGTTGGGTTTTTGTTGTTTGGTTTTTTGTTGTTTTGTCGTTATTTTTTTTTCCATATTATCGAATTTAAATCTTCATTGCTATTTCTTAAGCTCATTATTTTCTGTCCTGTACACCACAGATATGGGGAAGAGATTATCCCCTTTCTCTTTGCAGCAGAGTTTTATATACCTGGAAAGTGTTAAATGAGAGGAGGAGTTAGGAATACTAAAAATAACCTCCAGCAGAGCAAGTGACCAGTAGGAAAAAAAAAAAAACAGATACAAATGCAAAATACATTGGAAGGGAGCCCAAACAGGCAAGCAAATGATAATGATCTGATAATTTGGCTAGACAGAAGGGAACTTGAATAGAAACTGCACATATGTGGCTCATATTAGGTATCCACAAAAGATATGCATGATTTCTGGCATACGGCATCACAAGCTATTTAGTTTAGCAGTAATTAGTTGTAAACACTGGTGCAAAATTCTGAAGGATGAGATTTTTTTTTCTGGAGTTTCAGTGTTTTGGTGTTTAGAAGACTGGGAAGAAAAATACCCCTCAATTTCTAAGAAATATAGAAACTAAGAACACATAAAGCTAAAAATGTATGAGCTTGAGGCAAAAGGTGGAAATTAAAGTGTCTAAATTCTAAAGAAAGGTAGGTCATGGAGTTGAAATTCAGTCAAATAATAGTTTCAGAGAAACAGTATTAAAAATATGATACTGCTCCACAGAGGTTGATTTGATTGCATCCTAAGGACAAGAATAAATAAAAAAAAAAGAAATATTCAGGAAAATACCCACAAACCAATAGCTTCTCCAATAACAGAAGAACAAACACATAGTAAGAAAAAAATTATATATATATATACATACAAAAGAATTTCAGAGACTTTTCAAAGTTTCATAGCAAGCATCAGATTCAAGATTACATTCAACACACTGCAAATAGCTAGAAGCAGGGCTTGTCTGGTTTTCAAGAAACTAAGAGTTTGGGTAGAATCACAGCATGTAAAGCTTGAGGGATACTTTCAGAAAGTGGGAAAGTAAAGATGGTAACTATTTATATGAAAAACAACCTATGTTATTTTGTGCTAATGCAGACAAATTAGCAGGAAACTGCAAATGCAAATCATTGCATCTTTAAAGCTGATTCAGTTAAATATCTTGATAATATTTCAGAGATATCAGCTTTTGATGATGAAGCTCCTATGGCAAGGTTGTTTTATCATCTTAAAAAATCAAGTCCCACATTAATTTTGTATGTTACAGCAAAAGCAAAAAATAACCCAAACCCATGAATTCTTTGTAACAAGACTTTCTTTACTGTTAATTTTTCCACTTTTTTATTGTTGGCAATTAAAACCACATTCTGTCTTCTTGCAAGGTGAATAAAAATTAAATATTCATTTAAATAATCTCCATGCTTATGTTCAATAATCCAAAGATAAAATATTATCGATGTGTTAAATTATTAAACATAAATTACAAGCCTAAAGCTTTCAATTTGTAGAAGTCTCCAGTGTAAGTCATGGCACTGTCATCTGCTAATTAATTTTTACAGTCTAAAGCTGTTGTGGCTAAATATATACACATGCAAAGTATCTATAGGAGAGAAGACCTTGAACAGTCACCCATTTTGTAATTATTTTTTTTTTCCTCTTCTTGGAACTAAATTTCATTCAGTAAAGAAGTACCTAACAGCAACCTTCCCTTCCCTTTAAGAGAGTGGTATTTGATGTTTTTAATCTTCAATGTGTTCTCTTTATTCTCCCCTAGTTCCATAGGAGACATTTTAGAAGAAGAATTTGGATGGATCCAACCTGAGTATCCTGTGGTTCCTGTGTGCAGGATCCAGCTGAGTCTTCTGGAAAGGAAAGAGGGCCTCGCTGCCTCCCCATGCGTCTCTACAGAAGGCTATGCAGAGACCTTGATTATTCTGCCTTCCTGTAGGTACAATGAATTTTCTTTGAAAGTGTGCCATGGGAAAGTGCATGCTTCAGTGTACCATATTAGTATTTTGCCTCTGATAGAGCTGGCCAATACTGGGAATATATCTGTATAATACATTTAATTTTGCAGTAAAAAGAGCTTTTAGACAGTCTTGAATACTTTTAAACCAACTGATTTAACCAGACATAAAGGTTAAAGACCAAATATGGAATCAGTCACTAAGAGAAGCAAATATAACAAATAAAATATTAATTTGATTAATTCTGGTGTGTATTTTCCTCTTCAATCTGTATGGTAATAGGATTTACAAATACATATCAAGGCAAAAACAAACATTAAAAGTATTGATTTATCCAATGCTATTGAGTACAAAAGCACCACAGAGTATAGTGAGCATAAAATACACACAGAGATAAAAGAGCTATTACAATAAGCAAACTGATAGCAAACAACAAACAGAAAAAACACTGCTTTTTAGTCATGCCTTAATGGGATGATTGCATTCACTAGCTTTTCTAAATACAGATTTTCACTTACTGTAAGTAAGCCTTAGGGATATTCATCAAAAAGTGTTTCCAGTAATTAGAACTTTGTGAAGAATTAAAAAACTTGACAGTACTGAGCAGCAATGAAAACAAAATTCTAAGGTTCATTCATGAGTGTTCACAAGCTGAAATATGAACTCAAGCAAGCAGTCAGCTCCTTGGCAATGTCTCAACACACACTACTTCAATAAATCATTGCATTTGAAAATGTAAATGTATTTCTCTTTAGTAAGTGATCATAAAGTTTCCTGCTTAATTTATGATTTGAATATATTTCTCCATCCAAACACTGTAACTTCAAGATGTTTCCCCGGAAAATTCATGTATCCATATACAAAAATGCAGGGAGAAAAAAGAGAAATGTGAGAGTATTTTGATTATTTGCAAGCTTTACAGTATAAATTGAATTCTACTACCTGTATATTACATGAAAATTAAGTTCAGTGAACAGCAGAGTACAGTCAACAGTTCTTACCTGTTACTGTATGACATGGGCTTGTTGAAAAGTGTGTTGACCACTGTTGAGCTTTTTGGGATGAGAGCTATTGATTTGTTCTGACAGGAAGGTAAGACCCTGAAAATAGCCTCCATAAATGGATTTTCTGAATGCTAGATGTGCTGGGTAAAATGTTCTTTTGGGGAAGAACATTTGTTAACCTTTTGATAATCTGGTGGTTTGGTCTTTTCTAATTCCAGCTGTGGTTTCACATGCAGTTGATAGAAAGGACTGAATTAAATGTGAAAACAAAGACTCTTGGTATTAAAATTAAAAAAAGGGGGAAAATATCACTAATCCAAACCCACTGTGTTCTTAAAATTCAGAGATTTGACCAACACTAAGAAAAAAAAAAATTGTATATGGTGATTTGTGACTCTACCACATGAAATTAACTTCTTGTCACCTACCCATGGTCCTTTCTTATCTGATGCTGTATGTCTAAAAGTGCTTGGAGAAGGGAAAAACAAAAGAAGCTGTTAAACCAGTCTGTCTGGTTACCTGGGTCGAGCTATTACAAATTTTATTGTGTGAGTTTTAGGATCAATGACTGTTTTCCATCTCCTTTTACATTGATTCCCTTCTCTGATTTGTTTTGACCTGAAATGTTTAGTTTGCTTTCCTGAAAGCATCTGGAAGGTCACACTCTCAGGTGTTTCATTCTGCAGAGCCCAGCACAGAGCAACATGTGGTGCTCATGGCCCGTAGCACCATGCAAACAAGCTCTGACAAGAATGAACTTACAAAGGAATACAGGGAAATGTCACACGGCAACATTTTCTAGGCATAGGAAGCTGTCTAACGTATAAATTGTTCTCAGGTTTTGTGTGCAATAACGGCATCATAAAAAAAACCTTCTCAGCATCGTTCTCAAAGTGTAGCTAACCTCCATAGGAATCTCAGAGAAGAGAAACGCTTGGAAGTCCAAATATGGTGAGGTAAGCAGTTGAAAGGGGAGGGCCACTTGCACAGCAAGTTCAGACTTGCTCTTGCACAGCACAGAGGTCTTTTTGTTAGAAGAGGTATTAAATAGTCAGCCCTCTAAAGGCTGCTATTTAGTCTTTTTTAGCCCTTCTGTGCAAGTCAGCAGTGTTCTTGTTTGGCCCCAGGTCCAATAAATTATTGGCTGTTCCGAGTTTTAGGTGAGAGCCTGGTCAGACTGGCAGCTGGCCTCTGTCACCTTTGTTGTCCCATCTTGGGCTGTGGGGGGCGGTGTCTGGGGGCGTCTTCAGCAGAAATCACTGATGCCTTAAGGGTAGAAATTAGTCTGGCAGGTGGGATGGACAGCAAGTCCCAATCAGGGACCATTAGCAATGGCCAGGTTGCGAAACAGTACTCGCTTTTAAGCTTGTAGACATTTGCAAAGCAAATTTGTTTTCTGATCCTCTTTATTTTTCTTGCACATGAGGTGTTTGGGGCACAATGTCTAAGACATTCAAGAGTGGGGTCCCAGGGTTCAGGGTGGCCTTGCAAAGGTTGCAGAGCTGCCCATGTGCAGCTTCAGGCTGGCATAAAATCAGAGAAATCTTTAAAGAGCAGCTTTTTAGAATTCTCCAAGCCTACACATTGATAAACTGGCCTTATTATTTGGTAGCGTATCTCTCTTAAAGGGCAAACACGTTGCCTTTAACCTTTGCTGTATTACTTCATATGGCATTTTTACCTTTGCAGGTGAGTCGAGAAAAAATACACTGAGTATTGCTAAATCAATGATAGGGAACTAAAAATGAGAGAGCAGCTGGTGATAGCAGCTACCAGAAGCAACAAACTGCTAAGGCTGCCCGTGTCTCATTCACAAGCTCATTCTAGATCTAAACTGCATGAAGCAGTTTGTGTTTCATGCCAGCTAGATGACATGGATTGTAGATTTCTGGCTCTTCACAAGATTAATGGGCTTTAAACTTCAGGCAAAACGTGTTCTAACAGGGTGCTTATACCAAAAAGTACGCTGTAACTTTTCTTTTGAGCGGTATTAATCCTACAGGCTGTTACATGTTCACTCCTTCATCCCTGTAATGAAGATAACCTGCCTCTTGTGGCACTTGGATTAGATCTTCCTGGTGTTTATAAAAGATAACAGAGGTCTCTTTAGGACCCTCTGGAAAGCTCAGCAGCATTAACAATGGTCTCTCGCTTTATTTCAGTGCTTTCAGAAGCTTATGGTTTGAGGTCAGCTGAGGCAAACTGGCAAACCTTAACAAATTCTCTGTTGGCATCATTTCTACCTTGGCAACATTTGTTAAAACAAAAGGCTCAAACTAAAAAACTCCTATATTTCCTTAAATTGCTTTCAGCTCTTATTGTGACTGAAAATGACTGACAATCTGGAGGGACAAGCTGCCCTGACTTAAACATTCCCATTTAATACAGTGCTGCTAGAAATGTACTTGTTATGAATCTGTTCTCATAAATTGCACTAAATAATTTATGTGCTGATGTGTTTTGGAGTTTAGAAGTCATGACTGCTTCAGCACTATTGTGTGATGGACAGGAAATAAATACTTTGTTTTATGCTGATGTATTCTGAGGGTTGGAGCCGGACAGATTTAAATCAATTTGTGATAAAGGCACTGTATACCAACACATGATCTGGAGTATGAGTAAATAGAGAAAAGAAACAATTAAGGACCAGCTGGGGATACAGACACAAAGAATTCTAAAGTAGTAGGCTTTTAAGCTATCAAAACTGCAGGATTAGTGGGTTAGGGATGAATATGAATCCTTGTGGGCTATATATGAACTCTTGGGAACCATTCCTATTCCAAATAGTTTACATCCTTTCTAAAAGTATATAAACTAATACTCTAAACTTCACACATGTGTTTACTGATGAGGGCACAAGGGAGCTTTCCTTCTTCAGGTAAAAGCTAGAGAGAACCTGGGAAGGCTCTGAGCTGGCACTTTCACACTGAACTTCAAAACAAAGCAGAAATAGATTCAGAAAGGGACTAGCATCGAGCCCAGTCACTGCTAATCCGCAAGCCAGCTAAGCAAACAGGAAGAGAACTGCACCCAAGAGAACACGATTTCCTTGTGCCTAGGTGTTTCAGTGACTTTCGTTGCTGTGAGGTTTCAGAAAGTTTACCAGCTTTATTATAGAAAAGAATTTTATACTATAAGGTATTATGCATCTATATTGCATATCTATCTCTCTATAATACTACTGGCCAATTCAAGGAACTTGGAAGTTCCAGTTTTTGGGTCCTATATATTGTCTGCCCTGCAACACCAGGGCCACATGCAATAGACATTTGTTCAACAGATACTCAGGTTTGCTGGGAATTGTATCCTGTGGTGCCTCCAGATAATATTCTTGTCTGTAGCAGATTTTTCTCACCTGTATCATCTGCTTGCTCCTTCAGGGGGCCATAAAGCTAGTTCAGGACAATCTAATTCTCCCCACAGAGATACTCGGTCTGCTTTGTGGATGGCCAGCATCTCCTGTCAGTGCAGTGGTAGGAGGACATAAGTTACTAGGGCCTCACATGTGGCTGGACACATCAGATTCTGGGGGGTCTTGGTTGCAAGACAAACAACACTAGACCTACATTGCGGGCTGTAGCACAATCTTTGCTTTTCACAGTCATTTCCTATTCCATAGGGGTTATGTGTACACTTTTGCAGCATACTTAAACATACCTAAATAACAAAGGTGAATATACTCTCTTAGAGACAAGTTAAAACTGAATTTTGTTTTGTGATTTACAGAGCTAATACTGATTCCTACAGGGAGCCTATGGACATGAAAACTGACACCAGTGTTTAGGTATAATCATGTCCTCTGTACAGCTGCTGTGCAAGAGGGAAGGAGGAATCAGACCATCCCACTCAGAATGAGCTAATCCTTGAATCATGGAAAAAGAGTTGTCTGAAGCCCAGTCAAACTATGTGACTACCTGTCCTGGGAGCATAACTCTGCAAACGGCGGAATAAGTGAATGTGCAAATGTGTGGTTTTTGCAAAACCAAATAAAACACACTGTAAAGAAGAATCTAAAGTCTGTCCTGAGATCTTTATGCAGTCATCCATAGACTAAAGGGCAACAGCTGCAGAAGGCTCAAGGGAGCACTGCGTCACCTGTGAAGGTCCACCAGTGTAAGTGGCCAAGGCCTGTGAAAACACTAGGAAATAGCCTCGGGGCTGCTAACCCTGTGACACTACTGTCCACAGTAATTGCCCTAGCCATAACATGAGGTTTATGCTCTATGAGGAAACTGTGGGGAACTGTAAGGGCTTTGTAGTAAAGGAGAGAGGTATGACAGAAAAGCAAAGCATATGCAGAAGTCGGAAGCAGGGAAGAGATTTGAGTGCGCTCACTTTTTTTGGCTTGGGCTGGTGTGTGCCCATCCTCTCATGAGGACTGAGATATCTGGAGCACCTCCTTTCATGCAAATGGAGAAATTGCTCTTTTTTCGTGGTCTGAAGAAACCCGTCCCTCTGGAAGTGGCTTCCAGCCTGAATTAAGGTTGCCCCTTTAGCCCTCCTTTTTCCCTGCTGAGCCCATTCCAGGCTTCCCACTTTAATTTTGGGCTGTGAAATCTAGCCATCTTTTTGTCACATTCCTGGTCATTATTGTGGGTGAAGGTTTATTACTAGTGTAGATTGTTTCATATTCCAAGATTTCCAGCAGTTTTTCAACACAGAATTGGAAAATCTTTTAACAACTTATACAGAGTTGGCTGCTTTACAACCAGCAATTAAATTAGGCCAAATTAATCTGGGCAAGAATCTTATCTCCAATATTCCTCTACAAACCTGGAGGAGGCTTTCAGATTATTCTGCGTTAGGTGAAACACAGAATCTGGCACTTTATCCTCTACCAAACAGATGCAATTGCACTACATATTTTCTACCTTCTTACATATATTTACTTTTAAGGATATCAGTGGAAAATGCCATCAATGGATACATTCTGTCTGATTCCTAAAAGCATGCAGTAATATAAAATATTTATTTTAGAGAGTGAGATACTTAATTGTACTCAGACACCTCTGGAATCCACTCTCATTCATTTCTGTATGAAAAGCAAACAGACAAAAGTCTAGCTGACAGCTTGCCAACACACTAATTAACTTTCAGCTGCAGCATTCTCAGTTAGACTCGCTCTCAACCTATACAACCTTCCAGGAAGCACAGCAATGAAATGCAGCTTTAAAATATAGAACTATACAGAATATAGAGAGTTCATGGAAATTAAAATGTTCTGCACTTGAACATGGGTTATTCCTTTTTATTATTAATATAGGGAAGACCTGTGTGTAATTCGCTCATGGCTCAGTAACTCAAATTTATTATTATGCCTCTTTAATTCAGGAAATTCAAAGTTCCATTCATTATCCACATACATAAGTCTCCTCTTTATTGTTCTGCTACTGCATATCTTTCCAAATATGTACTTTGTGCAGTGGAGTACGGTACAGGTGGAAACTTTCCAGTTTTTTAGAGACAAAACCTCATGGCTGAGTAACTCTTACAGACCCCTCCACTTTCTAGTGCTTGCTTAAGTGACATTGCTGTTATTTAACTCTACCTTTTATGTTTTGCAGGCTATTCAAACTTTCCTCTAGTGTAAGACACAAAAGGTGTATTTATGAGAAAAGGATTCTAAATGAAAATTACAAATTTAACTCATATTTGTCCTCCTTTGTCTTTAACCAAAATTAGTCCCCTCCCACCCCCACATCTGCTCTGCTTCTGGTCTCTTCCCCCATCTCATCTGCTCCTGCTCTCTTTTCCCTCCTCCCCCATCTGCTTGAACATCACTACCCCTCCAGGGATCCCTTTTCCTCTGTTTGACTCCCTATCTCTCAGCTGGGCTTTCCTATGCTGTCCGAATGAAAAACAATAAAAACAAATGTTTATGATGGAGAAAGAAACACACATGCTATTGCTAGTGAACTTCTGAAAATTCATTTTCCTGTTCTTTGCAGAGAAAATGGAAAACACATCTTTGACTTCTTAAGCACAATAATATCATACCACATCTGAGTCTTCTTAGAAGGTTCGGGCTCTTTTAATGGATTCAGTTGAGGAATTGATTAGACAAGCGCCCCAAATGTTTTGCTCACAGTAGGAAGCTTTATTCTTTTGTCTCGTTACCATGTCCATTGTTAAGAATGCCAAATATCAAAAGCACCTCCTCAGTACTGGGTCAGACACTGTTTTCTTCATCACTTCTGGGAACTGAAAACACGGCTGAACTGGCTTTGATGGCGGCAGGTTCAGGGAATGATGAAACTGCAACTGACATCAAGTTGCAAAGGTCTCTGAAAATGCCGTTTTTCACACTATCCATTTTACATGGGTCCTTTGACTATCCTGCAGTTACACTGGCATGAAAGCAGCACAAGGGTAGTTCCCTTAATATCAGAGAACTTATTTTCAATTATTTTACTGTTGTAAAGTCTTTCCCTATACACAGTATAATCACTGTGGCCTACACCTCAATTGTTTGGCACTCGCTAAGGCAAACTTGTCAAAGCATTGTGGTATTTTTCAAGTATTCATCCATGGAACATATTTTAGTAACAAAATTTCAGGAAACATTTTTTGGTTTTTATACAGCTTAAAGCAATAATTTATTTTGACCAGTCCTTGTTTTGAATATACCTATGTATTTTCAAGTATCCATTAAGTAAGACTTAGTAACCCTTGTTTAGGAGTTACAATACTATATTGCAGAAAGCCTTGAACTGTTTTGCCTGGAGACCTGTCAGTCTTATTAAACAGAAAATAAAAAAAGATACGTATATTGTTAGGGGTATCTAGCTCCACGGCTACTGCCTGACCTCCCAGGCCAAAGTTAGGTCAGTGGAAATGTTTTTCAAAATCATGCAGAATTGAATAAATTGGCACTGAGCACACATGGAACAAAAATTAAACGAGTGAAAAAGTTTTCCATAATACTGTGGCCCATTTTAGGGTAAATTTGTAATTTGAATATTAAAAATATTGTAAAATTTAATTCCATTACCTTTTGGTGTTACTTCATTGGTACACTGATTGTTTGGATGGTAGATTAATTACATGTCATAAAGTTTATGGTCATCAAATACATTTCTAGCTAATTTGATTTTAAAAGCTGAATACTGAAGAAGAAATGTGGTTTTGTTGCATACAGTTTCCTATGTTTCACTGTCATTCTTTATCCAAGGAAAGGATCTGATGTACCTCAGGAGATAAACCAAATAAGAATCAGTTTTCTGTAAAAAAGATAGCTCTACTAGGTCCATGATGACTTTGGCAAAAGCAAATGTGCATCTTCAGAGACTCTATGCCAAATATATATCAGGAGGAAAATAGGTTTTAGTAAAAAAATATATAAATTTATTCTTTAAAACATATTTTTAATAAAATATTTTATTTTTAGATTTTTTTTCTGAATTAAAAATCATTTGAAAACATTCCATGAGTAGTCTTCAGTTTGTTGTTTCTCTATCAAATACAGGGAATATACAATCCCTGCAAGCTTAACAAGATTTATGTAATTTTCTTGCATGAGAGAACAGGATTATAGAGAAGGCAGCCCCAGTGATGTTTCCAACTTTTAACACAAATTCAGCTACCTGTTTTGTCCTGTGGATTTACAATGACTTCATGAATAGCTGAAGGGACTTCTTCTCCGCAAAGTGATTGGGAAAAAGGAATAAAAAAAAAAACTATACTGCATATTAAATATTAAAATTATTCCTATAATATTTTGTACATTAAGTATTTTGTAACAATTTAAAATATTTAATGAATGTTTAAAACTTACCTGAAACATACTTTTTATTTTTTTCTATTTTATATATGCCAGTATAATGATTTGCTGATTGAGTCCCATGGGAAGTGTTCTATAGCTCTTTTCATCAGATTGGGCCTGACTGGATATAAGTGATTGCCCAGAAAATCTGTGACAGAATAGGAAATGGGTCCCAGATTACACAATTATTAGTCCTATATTTTTAAATAAAACTAGTCTCCCAACAGAGGCCTCATTTATTCTGAATTTATTCTGAAGTTAAATAATACTGTGAAATTGAACTATCATAAAGTGAATTTTCAGAAAAGATATCAATCTGACCTGCAAAGAGAAATTAAAAACCTGATTTTAGGAGTTAATTTGTTTTTTTTTTTGCCCAATAGTGCTAAACCAGATAATTTTTCTTTAAAAGGCATATAAAAGCAAAAAGAGGAATAAGAAAATATTATATAAAGGCCTAATGAGGAAAATGTTCTGTATGGATTTTTTTCTTTAACTATGTAATTATTATTGTATGTTTTATCTGAATAAACAAACCCACAGTATTTCCAAGGATGAAAGGGCTAAAGACAGTAATCTAAATACAATCCAGTGTGAATGTAAAGCTTTCTCTGACTAGTTTCTTCTCCAGATGGTTGGTAGTTTTTATTTCTACATCATTTAGAAAATCCCATTAGGACTCTAAAGCTTTAGTGAGGACTATAGAAACCTTATCTTTTGGTTTTCTGTATTGAACAGAGCTCAATATTTTGAACAGCTGAATGTTAGCATCCATTTTGTTATCACTAGGTAAAGGTAACAGCATAGTAATTTGAAAATAATAGAATAACAGAATCATAAAGTCATAGAATGGTTTGGGTTGGAACCTTCAAAGGTCATCTAGTCCAACCCCCCTACAATGAGCAGGGACATCTTGAACTAGATCATGTTCTCTACTTTCCTGTGTTTAAGCATGCATATTGGTGCCACCTGATCTGCTGGTATTTTATTTCATACTTTTCTCACAAAATGATCTCTATGTAATTTAATAAATGGGGGGGGGGGGAGGGGAAGGAGGGGAGTTGCCTTTAACCATGAATGAATTTGGGCCTTATCTCTTATCAGACAAGGAATGATAAATGTTGATTTATAGCTCAATGTCTTGTCACAGGATATCAGTTTGACATATACAGGAAATATCCATCAATTTTAATAAGTGTTGCCTCTCTATAGAGTTACACAACCCATAAAATTTTCTGTAGGAGAAAGATGTAATGATGCTCAGTAATTACGATTTTAGAACAATATTTAAATGCTATAAGATTCAGTTTTGTACCTCTTAGTATAAGAAAGTCAAGATGTTAAACCTGCATATATTTGTCTATGCAGCACTTAAATGGAACAGAAGTCCGGTACTTTCGTAACTTGATATAGCTTTACTCTATTTACCAATAGCAATGTAATCACTGAGCCAGAGCTGAGTATAGAATCAAAACCCAACTAGGAATATGGGCAAATCTTTTTGCTCCACTAAGTTGAAGTTGGTTTGTAGATATTCATGCAATGTGAAGCATATAGCATGTCTAGATATGCCTAAATGTAAGAAAACGTAAAGATAAATTTAACTACATTGAAGAAATGAGATAAACATTTGTCCTCTATAACAACATAGCTGGATTTAACGTTAAGACCTTTTTTTTTAAACTTGGCCTTACTAAAGATGCTACACAATCAAGTAAGACACTGATCTTTACATACTGCACAACTAACTGTGCATCACAACAAAACTGCTAGTCAAAACTTCAGACCAGTGAAATTAATAAAGAGCTGTAATATCATCTGCTTCATATATAAGAGGACGACTGTTCCCTGTTTTTCCTCACAATACTAGCACAAAGGTATTTAAATATAGTTGGATTAGATGATCATTGTAGGTCCCTTCTAACTGAAATATTCTGTTCTATTGTAACTATTCTACTTTAAATAAATCAAGGTAAAACACAAATGCACTTTTTGAAGAAAGCAAATGGACACCTGCATAACGTGAAGTATGGCAGGAGAGCACCAAATGAAAACCTTGCACCAATGAATCTTACTGTTTCATCGTAGAATCATCTTCAAAGATGTTGTTCTTGACTAAGGACATCATTGTCTGAAAAGGAGACAACGTATTTTTTTAAAAGCTCCTTCTTTCACATACTAGAAAAGAAGTTCAATATCCTGGATATGTATTTTTTTTCTTTAATTCTGCTTTTAATGTCAGGTGCTTCACTATTTTCTTGATCTGGAGAAGCAGAAAAAATATATGCAATTAACTGTAGTTTAGCTCTATGACTTCGATTTTTAAAATCAGATAGATTTCGTGAACTTTGGATGCATACCGCTAAAAATAATACATATTGAATATTTCTGAATAAATACAATTCAAGGAATCAGTTAATTGACAATCCACAACTCAAAACAAGGTTCGAGTAAATTATTCAGTGTGAATTATTTGCTCAGCTCTCTTCATTATACCTTTGATTTGCTTGGTTACTGCTAAACAGACTTACCCAGAATACGGTATTTTCAGGGACTGAATCAGGATCAAAAAGGTGACCTTATCTTACACCATCAAATTTAGGAGGCCTTGAATTATGAAATCTTAATGTTGTTTCTCTTTGAAAAGATCATAATCTATTTTTTTTTAACCAGAAAAACTTTCATTTCTTTTTTCTTCCTTAGTATGTAACATATGCAAATCAATGACAGGAGACAGCAATCATAAGCAACCTTAAAATAACAAATCAGTGAGAACAAGCAATAGCTAAGGAAAATATTTTCTAAAAACAAACTGAAGTTTTAACTTTCAGTTATTCACTTAGGAACAGGGAATTAAAAACCTCCTAATTTTATGAAACAAAACTCCTTCTTAATTCTTCATTTTCTGAGTGTGAGGTAAAGATTATTTTACTATTTTAATTACTAAACATAATCAAGTTTTCATGTTTAGCTGAAAGTATGTATGAGATGGCTGTGGAAACAGAAGATTCAATGATTTGGAGGTTATGGGATTCGACTGCACAACACTTCTATCTCTCATATTTTAAAAGATGTTTCTTCTTATATAAAAACAAAGATCTTGTTGCTTCTAATTGAATTAACTCTGAATTTTAAATGAGAATTGGAGGCTTGGGGAGGGCATAAATGGACTTAAAAGCCTGCAGCAGCTAGTGCCAACCTCTTTTAAGAGATTATCTTTTAAACCTCAGATAGTCCAGTGCTGCTTGATGGACTTCTTGAGGCTGACAGGGTTTCAGCTGAAGGGAAGCATAAAAAAAAAAAAAAAAGCAACTATTTTGTCTCCATCTTAAAAGATTCTTCCCGTGTGTATATAATACAACAGGAGAAGAAGACATTCAGAAGGTGACTTTAAATAGGGATTAAAAATACTCTTTTTAATACCTTTGTTTTTGAAGATAGGTGCAGTTACATCAATTCCTCAAAGGCAGCCAGCAAAAATGGTGCTGAAAAAAAGAGCTGAAATGCTATTTTGCAGGTTGTCTACAATATTTTATGAAATAGTGAGAGAGACATAATCCTGAATCATAGAATTATAGAACAATTTGCATTGCAAGGGACATTAAAGATCATCCAGTTCCAACCCCTCTGCCATGGGCAGGGGCACCTTTTACTGTACCAGGTTGCTCAAAACCCCACCCAATCTGGCCTGGAACAATTCCAGGGATGAGGAATCCACATCTCTGGGCAACCAGTGCCAGTACCTTATCACCCTCATAGTCAAGCACTTCTTCTTAATGTCTAATCTAAATCTACCCTCTTTTAGTTTAAAGCCATTCTCCCTTTTGCTATCTCTACATGCCTTTGTAAAAAGTCCCTCTGCAGCTTTCTTGCAGGCACACTTTAGGTACTGGAAGGCTGCTATAAGGTTGCTGGCTGCCCAGAGCCTTATCTTCTCTAGTCTGAACAATCACAACTCTCTCAGCCTGTCTTCACACAAGACATGCTCAAGCTCTTCATGGCCTTCCTCTGGACTCACTCTAATAGGTCTATGTCCTTTTTATGTTGCAGGCCCCAGAACTGAACACAGGACTGCAGGTGGGGTCTCACAAGAGCAAAGCAGAGGGGAAGTATCACCTCCCTCAACCTGCGGATCACTCTTCTTTTGTTACAGCCTAGTGTTGGGTTGACTTTCTGGGCTGCAAGTGCACACTGCCAGCTCATGGTGAGCTTCTCATAGACCAACAACCCCAGGTCTTTCTCCTCAGGGTTGGTCCCAGTCCATTCCCTGCCCATCCTGGTTTTGTGCTTGGGATTGCCCCGAAGCAGGACTTGAACTTGATGAGGTTTGCACAGGCCCACATCTCCAGCCTGTCCAGGTGCCTCTGGATGGCATCCCTGTGCTCCAGAGTGTCAACTGTACCACACAGCTTGGTGTCACCAGCAGACTTGTTGAGGGTGGACTTAATCTCACTGTCTATGATGCTGACAAAGATTTTGAGCAGCGTCAGTCCCAAAATTCTACATGACCTCCTAATGACAAACACCTTATGATTGAGGAAGGCTTAGGTAAAGCAACTGAGCCAAGAAAGAGCAATGGTGAAAAAAATGTATTTTGCTTTCTTCAAGGTTCTAAATCTTTGTGCGCATTACTTTATTTCTTTTCACAAGAATATAATAGGATGTTGTCATCTGAGTTAGTAGTTTGACTTCTGCTTAAAGATGGTAACAGTTACACTTTTTAAAGGCAATAGTAATAGAGTCTTATCTGGGTAAAAGTTGCATAGATATGCAGAGACTGTAGTCCCTGCTGTTCAGAACTTGCTTTTGGTCACTCTTGGTCCTATAACTGGTGATACAGCTGTGTCAAAGAAGACACTGCCCCAGCTGGAATGCACCAGAGAAGAAAATGGTCTCCTGAGCTGAGCCAGGTACAGGATGAGACCCTCATTTCCCAGCTAATACAACCACCACCTGAGAAAGACAAGTTGAAGGATTAGTAAAACAAGAGTGTTTGCTTAACTGCTTTGGCAGGTGCTGGCAATCAGCCTTAACTTGCTTTAATGGCTGTTTCCTAAGGGCTGCTGAAGTTGTTCTGTTCCTTCTGGAGTCTGAACCTGACTGGAATTGATTCAGTTACTGTGTGAGGGATGGCTGTGGTAGTGTCTTTTGCTATGGCCAATATAGTCTGTAGCACTGCCCCTGTCACTAATCTAGTCACCCTTTTCTCACTTTGTTTTCTTCATGATCAAGAAGAGATACGCATGCATTTTGTGCATTAGGTATGTACGGTACAAGAATGTGTGTTCATATTGTTTGTTGAGGCTGCTTGATTTATTTAAAAAATATCTACTACTCTTCTGCCTGTAATTTTAGGTTCTTTTTTTCACAGTAAAAATCTTGTACAAATGTTTTAACAAAGCTGCTGTCAGCTACTGACTGATTCTGTGTTTTACATTCTGTTTCCAACTTGGCATAAATCCTAAAATTAATAAAATGATGTGGTTCTCTTGGTAATTAAAGCTAGATGATTATTCTACAATAATAATCCTCTTAAATAGTGAGGCATATAAACAACGGAAAGATAATTCTTTGCTTAGCAATTTAATATATTGGCAAATAAAAAAAAAAACAAACCAAAAACAAAACCAGATTACTTTTGAATTGATAAACAAGTAATCCTGTTTGTTTCAGTCAGAATAATGAATCTCCATTTGGGTAACAAATGAGCATTTGGCTTGTGACCCTGAAGATATAAGGGAAAACTTGGATAGTCCATGCATTCAGAAATAACTATTTTATTAATGTGCTGATTCTGAGCCTAAAGCATACATCATAGCTAAGGATAAAAATCTGTTTCATCCTCCTGACTTCATATATCCTGATAAATGCTAAACAAATAAAGGTGTAAAGGATATTGTACCTGTAAAAATTCTTTTTTCCCTTTTTTTTTGTAATCCTAAAATTTACAGGTAAGCTGTCTGTGCTATAAACATTACACAGATCACAGCCATTTTTTTTGTAAATGTATGGTTGATTTTCATTTTTTATCTTGGAAGAGCAAGGCAGGTTCCTTAACACAAGCAAAATTACTTCTAGTGCAGAGGCAATCAGCCTTAGGCATGAATACTTCCCAGAGGTAAACAGCTATTTGCTGAGAGAGAAGAGGATGGGAGAAGGAGCTGGAACAGCTGCTGTGGTACATGATGTGGCTATGAGTATTTTGCTGCCCATTGCTAACTGAAGGGGGAGAGCAGTAGAGAGGGGACTAAAGGGTTTAGCAGTCCCATTCACACAGATGCTTTGCAATGGAGCTCACTAATTATAGTGATGTGGCATACTGAAGCCAGTTGTTGTAAGGGCATGGAGAAAATGCAAAGCTATATGTAAAGTGCAATACAAATCAACTGCATGGTCTATATGCAGCATGTCCCACCCTTCCTAGGTAGCTGTGTGAGCAGAAAGCCAAGCATATCCTATAAACCTATTTGTGGGCACAACCCAGTGCAGAGACCACAGGCCCTGTATTCTTTAGCTGTGATTGATGTTCAGATTTTGATCTTTAAATATTTATGGTAATAATCTATTTTATTATCTATTATGTCTATAACACTCTGACAAACTGAATAGAAATATAAGGGAATGTGGTTGCTAATAAATCATACAAATGATTTATTACTTCTTATCGTATTTCACACTGATATCAGAGAAGGTGGGTTGTTTTTTTTTATTCCAAAATCTTTGCTTCTTGTGTAAATAGGATCACATACGGTAAAAAGAAAAATAAAAATGGTAGGTAATGGTCAAGTGTGCATCAGCCAGGACAGTGGTGGTGCAGTTGCCAACAGTACTGAGAAATAGCTGAAAAATTGATTCATACTGAAACTAATGCAGTGGTGAGGTCTACCATGAAGCCTAAAGAGAATAAGCTTAGGTAGTCCAGCGTTGTCTGTTTAGGCTTCAACATTTCTCCTTTTCAAGTAAATAAGTATAAATCATTGCTACGTTGTTGCAATCCTTTTCTGAAAATAAAAGGCAGTACAGTGGGAGGGAGCTGAAACAAACTGTCACCTGGAAATCCCAAGTCACACATTTATCACTTCTGTGTAGAATTCTTTCTCCTTTGTTGCTTATACCACAGATTACTGGTTTTGGAGCAAATAAATATGTTTGTTCTATATATTCTGGGATGAAATCACAGTTAGGTTTTATTCATATCCTCTAGAATATGTTAGGGTTTTATGTTTACATTATTCAAAGAAACGCTCAGGTTTACAGAAAGCAAGAGGAGTTCTGCTCTGGGGAAGCTCCTTAAATGGGCTCCTGCATGCTGAAAAGCTTTAATATACCTACTAGTTGTCTGTTTCCTGCTCTTGGAATCATTTTCTTTGATAATTCATGTGAGTTTTGAATGTAGAAATGGACATACTCTCTCTCAACAGGACTTATTTAATCCAATTCCTGATGTTATCATCACTGACGGCTTTTAGGGAAGCAGCTGTAGTTTTGATTTATGTCCTCAAAGAATTGGTCTGTCAAGGAACATTTCCAAATATGTCAGGACACATAAGCCCTTACCAAAAGGGATCCCTTATGAAGCATAAAATGATAGGATCAAGGGACTGCATATGTTTGACACATTTCTGATTTAAAACAATGTATGTAACCCTTTGGGTTCTTAAATACATTTTTGTCTATTCCAATCAGTCTTAAACCAAAAGCCTTTGAAGACAATGCTAAAGGTGGTACGTAAAGTCAACTTCTCAGAAGAACCTCTCAGGGAGCAATTAGATTGATTAATTTTGTGTAATTCATTTCCATATCTAGATCCTGGTAAAACATACACAAGGCTTAAACATTTCCATTAAAGTTCATGCTATATGACTTAAAGACTTAGCTACCACTGCTTATATCTTTAACTATGAAAAGTTAACAATGATATTCAATATGCCTCAGTGGCAGCTCTTAAATCATAAAAATAAAATTGTCTTAATAGGCTATATCACTCACAACTCCCTCTGACCACTTTTCATGCATTTTTTACAACAAACTAATCACAAACTTGGTGAGGTGGTGCAACTTATGGGTCAATATATTATTTTACTTACAAAAGTCCTTCTACAAGTTGTAACTACTATGGTGTAATAAATCAAAAAGGAATTTTTGTGAAGACCTACTCTAGAAAATTTTATTACATACAGGTTACTAGTGATGGTGCATGCAAAATTACTATTTTAAGATCTTTAGGAATAACAACTTCCAAATGGGTTACCTTATTCCATTTATCTCTTCCCTGATGAAAATATATAAACAATATGAAGTGGCTTTGTTTAATTACAATTTACAAAATTATTTTATTACCTTTCAAGTAAAAGATTGTATAGAGACCTATCGGTCACACATCTGACCTCATTTACATTAGCTTACAACTGCAATTATTTATGTTATTCTGGATTTACGGTAGTATAACAGAGAGTGTATCTTGTAGAAATAGGCATAGTTGCCTAGGTTCTGGAAAACAGAGCCTAGGCTTTAACTGTTCCAGCACCCTTGAAGAAAATATCTTCCCTTCCTGAAGATTTATTTTTTTTTCCTTTAAAATAAGGAAATAAGCATCTCTAAAGAGTGAGTATTAAAACCTAATTTAATCAAAATACAAGGCTAGTGAAAGTGAACTGCATGTATAGTTTCAATGATTTTTTTGATCCAGTACCTTTTTTGGATGCACTCACATTCCCATCTTATTGTGTGTCTGTATGTAGAATCCAAGACAGTGGCTCACAGAGGTAGCTATGAATGAATCTTGGATGTGCTTCATCATTGAACACAGTCTTAACAGAGAGGCATTTGCTTCTAAACGAGAGAAAGTTTAACCTGAATCTTTCCCAAAGCAGAATGCGTTTTTTCTCTGCTCAAGTCTTGGTTTCTGTAATAAACGTAAAAATTTGATAAGACAGCCTGTCTCCTGGATAATCAAGACTTCAGTTATCCAAGGAAATTTGCAATGCAGTTACCAGACATGGGATAACAAGGTGTTTCAGTATTGAGGAGATCGTACTGTATTTGGTAAGCTACCATAAGACCCATGTCGAGGCAGCATTACAAAGAGAAATTATGAGTGTTTTAATTAAAATAATCTTTCCCTTTTAAGGATTTTCTCCTGGGCCACTATAAAGCAAATATCCAATGTTGTCAAGAAACATGTTCTGACTTCCTGGAACTTGTTTATTTCTGACTGTTTTGATGGCATAGATGATTGCTGAATAGTGGTTTGATGTCCTCTTTCCTTTTGTATCCTTACTAAAAATCTGGTAAATTGTCCATAGATTTCTGCTCTCATGAGACCTCACTTGGAGTATTGTGTACAGTTCTGGTGTCCTCAACATAAAAAGGACATGGAACTGTTGGAACAAGTCCAGAGGAGGGCCACTAGGATGATCAGGGGGCTCAAGCACCTCACATATGAAGACAGGCTGAGAAAGTTGGTGCTGTTCAGCCTGGAGAAGAGACGGCTGCGTGGAGACCTCATAGCAGCCTTCCAGTATCTGAAGGGGGCCTATAGGGATGCTGGGAGGGACTCTTCATTAGTGACTGGAGTGATAGGACAAGGGGTAATGGGTTAAAACTTAAACAGGGGGAGTTATATTGGATATGAGGAAGAAACTCTTTACTGTGAGGGTGGTGAGGCACTGGAACGGGTTGCCCAGGGAGGCTGTGAATGCTCCATCCCTGGTAGTGTTCAAGGCCAGGTCGGACAGAGCCCTGGGCGATATGGTATAGTATGAGTTGTCCCTGCCCATGGCAGGGGGGTTGGAACTAGATGATCTTAAGGTCCTTTCCAACCCTAACTATTCTATAATTCTATGATTTAGTTGCATTATCAGATCACAAGCTGGAATGACAACAAAATTCACATACTCAAAATAAAAAGAGATTTTTTTGTTGTGTTTTTCTTTTTTCCTGGAAGAATTTATTTATTTATGGATGAATGCTTCAGCAGGGTTCCCAGTGGTGTCTTCTCATGCTGCTATCACCTGCTGGCATTACTGAACCCATCAGGAGCTATTGGAGGTATCATAGATTTCTTTCTTCACCTTGTTAAGATCCTCAATATAAGACCCCCCTTCTAAGCTCAGATAATCATTTGATATGAAATGTGTCTTAATTTCAGTACTAGCAAAATTAAATTATTGTGAGTTGCTTAAAAACATGGCAGCTAATAAAGAGACGCATGCTAACAGGTATTGTATAATTGTACCACATATTCCTGTTCTCATGGGGATTGAAAGTCTGATCTGAGACATCACTGTTGAACCCTTGTTACAGTACACTGTGAAGTATTCAAGTTCACTTTTAGTTCTTTTACTTCATATTGGGAGTTTGATGGGGGGGCGGGGAATAAGCAGTCTGTGCCGGTCCTGGCTGTGTTTATTCACCAAATATTCATATGTAAAATAACTTGGTATTTTCCAATGTTGGCAACCCGATGTGCCTACCAAAATTATATAAAATTACTATATAATGGAGGTGACCTTGTTGGGGGTTTATTGGGGGTTTTGGTTTGTTTGCTTGTTGTTTTTTTTTTTTGTTGTGCTGTTTTTGGTATGGGATTTTTTTTGTTGTTGTTTCAGTTTTTGTCTTTTTGTTTACATCACCGACAATTTAAAATATCAGAATGACAGAAGAGAAAAACTGGCATCTACTTTATTAAAAAAGTAAATATAATGAAGCTGTAGAAAAAGCAGTGCAGAAACTCAGGTTTTTATTCCAGGAGGTACTTTGTTTCTACGAAGTACTTATGCAGACTGTGCTTCTAGTGGATTAATATAAAAAAATGAGGTGACTTCGACTAAATAAACTAGCATCATCACTATTATGACTGAAACCAAGGGATTATAAAATCAGGGGACAATGTATAAGGAACAGTATCACTTGTCCCTTATATTTGCTGTAAAAATTTGCTCCACGGAAATTGGGGTGAATCCTTCATGTGTCAGGTTCAACTCAGCTGTCACAAGTCTACTTAAGTGTTTTTGTGTTGGTACAAATGTAAATGAGACCAAAAGATGTCTACAAGAGCAAATACAAAAAATATTTCCATTGGAAAACAGCAAGAACTAATATGAGAAGATCTGTAAAACAAAACTGCTTATGTGGGCATCCACACATGTGAGTATCTTTACATTGGAGTATCTATATGCTCATTTGCAACTGGAGTGCATTGGGGATGTTTCTGCAGCTTCTCTTATAGTGCAGGTTTTTTCAGGTCATGTCCTCTGAAATGCCTTCAGAAGAGAAAACCACACCACAGTTTGCAGACAGACTTGGAAAGGCTGCTTTGGAAATTTACTGCTGATCTGGTTCAACATGAAACAAGGATGCACCTTTTGTGTTCACAAAACAAATATCAGGATGGATACTGTGCTGCCTGCATTTTCTGGTGATTTGCATTACTGATATCTGGTATGCAGAATGTATAGCCCTCAGTGAAAGGTTCAGGGTAACACTATTTTTTTTATTCAGTTCAGTGCTGTTTTATTCTATTAAAAATTCTGTGAATAATACACTCAATTTGTTAAGCAATAATTCCATTTATCACAAGCATTTGTGTGAATGGAACATGATTATTCCAGGTTTGTAGAAACCAAGTTTGAAACAGAACAATGAATGCAGTCCCTGAAATTCACTCCTAGAGAAAATGAGCAAATTCTTGAGATGTTCAAGCAGCCTTGGTGCAGTTTATGGTACTGTCTTTACTAAGCTGAGTTGCTCAAAGTAATTACAGGACTTAAAGAGAAAAGATAGAATATCTTCTTAAATACAGCTAGCATAATACTATAGATACGTTACAAAAATGTCTCAGAAGAGCAGCTGGGGAATGCTTGTGGGGAGCATATGTATGAGCTTGAAGAAGCATATGTATGAAGTGAATTTTATTACAGAACAGATGTCAGATATGTTGAACTGTGATACAATGTAGATCATTTTATTGGCTTCCTTGTAAATGACAGTTTTTAAAGAATACTGACTAATCTCTTCATCTTTCTTACACATCATCAAGGGAGAGATAAGTCAGTGATCAACTTCCTGAAGGGATGAAGAACCCCTTCAAGGTGAAGAAGGCCCAGAGAAAAAGGCCACTTACCTTAAGGCAAGGTAACAAGAGGTTGAGGGGGGCATCCGATGGTGGGTTTGGGGGTCTGTTTGTTTTTTTTTTTTTTTTAAAGCTCTTCACAAACGGGCCCTTGAAATTTCTGTCTTTCCTTTCTGAGGCCCTGGATCCTGAAGGGAGAAAGAGGATGAAAAAGCTCATAGGAAATGTTAAGTGATCTTTATTGACCTGTGACTTTTGTGTAACCATGGCCTCTGGCGTGTGACTCAATGTGTGTTTCTTGTCAAAACAGGTAAGGGAATTGTGTGCTGCCCTGAAGGAATGTATAGTGTGCGTGTGTGTGTGTGTGTGTGTGTGTAGAGTGCTGAAAGGCAAGAGACTGATGTGAGGGCTGAAGTGAGAAGAGGAAGATACAGGAAAGTGCAAGAGGGAAGAAGTGCTGTGAAATTAATTACTTCTTGTTTCCTCAGTGCTGGTGGAGGATTGCCAGAGTGATTGACTTTGTTATTAATTCAGTGTTGTTCCTCCTTTTCCCCCTCAAAATTTCATATTTATTTTGATTCAGGAACCATAGAGTATAACTTCATTCAATATTATAGAATAATTTTATTCAATATTTCTGTAATTGTATGCAATAATTACTGTATGTACACAACCTATCTGGAAAGATATAATAGGTTACATAGGAATAGGCTATGTAGGATAGGCCTTACCTGTGATGGTTGAAACCCAGGCACAGCTACAGGTTGAGCAAAGAAGAGATTCAGAGCAGCCCTGTGGAGAAGGACTTGGGGGTGTTGGTTGATGAGAAAATGGACATGAGCCGGCAGTGTGCACTCGCAGCCCAGAAAGCCAACCGTATCCTAGGCTGCATCAAGAGGAGCGTGACCAGCAGGTTGAAGGAAGTGATCCTGCCCCTCTACTCTGCTCTTGTGAGACCTCGCTTGGAGTATTGTGTGCAGTTCTGGTGTCCTCAACATAAAAAGGACATGGAACTGTTGGAACAAGTCCAGAGGAGGGCCACGAGGATGATCAGGGGACTGGAGCACATCCTGTATGAGAAAGTTGGTGCTGTTCAGCCTGGAGAAGAGAAGGCTGCATGGAGACCTCATAGCAGCCTTCCAGTATCTGAAGGGGGCCTATAGGGATGCTGGAGAGGGACTCTTCATTAGGGCCTGTAGTGACAGGACAAGGGGTAACGGGTTAAAACTTAAACAGGGGAAGCTTATATTGGATATGAGGAAGAAATTCTTTCCTGTTAGGGTGGTGAGGCACTGGAAGAGGTTGCCCAGGTAGGTTGTGAATGCTCCATCCCTGGCAGTGTTCAAGGTCAGGTCGGACAGAGCCTTGGGTGACATGGTTTAGTGTGAGGTGTCCCTCCCCATGGCAGGGGGGTTGGAACTTGATGATCTTAAGGTCCTTTCCAACCCCAACTATTCTATGATTCTGTGAAACAGTTCATACCATTAAGGTAAATGTAGAAAGTATTGTCCAGCCAAATAGTACTGTTTAGAAGGGTAAGGAAGGTCTTGTATTCTTCCCAAAGATTAGGTCAGCAATTAAACCAAGGAGCTGAGGACCCAGTCAAACATTCCTGTGAAGAGGTAGAGCCTGAAAAGGCACAAGAAAGTTCTTCTGAAAGCATTATAAGCAGCTAATTTAGTATTGGCTGTGTTTCTGACCTACCACCAGTGGTCCCGTGGTGTTGTGCCAGAAGCACAGGAATATCCAGGGAAAGAGCTGAAGATATGCACGAGCATCTCTGAGCTCTGCCATCTTGGCCACAGTTAAAAAGGGGAGACAAAATTAAAGTGGTATTTAAGATGACATAAAAGAAATATGGTTTACATATGTTGCTCCTAAAGCCCTCTGGTTGGGGGAAAAATAACCAAGTAGGTGAAGTAAAACAGGCTTGTACAGAAAACCTACAGCAAAATCTGGCAAATCTGCAAGAGATGCAGGCACCTTCCTTCAGTTTTGTGGTGAAGAGACATGTCAAGTGCTACACCATTTTGCTTTTCTGCCTGCTGGAAGCCCAATTCTCAAGAATTAATTTTTAGACAGCAAAACTAAAATACACCGAGACATTGGGCACTTGCTAGGCAAGAAAATTTGGGCCCTCTGCTCCTTAAATTGCTAGAAAGCTTCTTTGAAACTGGAATGAATGAGCTGGGTTTTATCAGGTGGGAGACTTTGAAAAATGATGGAGTTGTCAGCAGATTATTCATACACAGCTTCTATAGGCTTGGAATAACTCAAAATGATTCTTGAAAATCTTGTCTGTGAGTCAAAAACTTGAGTAAGGTAGTTCCGGTCAGCATTTGAAGGTAAAATGACAGAATAGATTGAGGCTGATTTTTGAGGATATGATCTCAAAACCCCTGAAATGAAGAATGATTTATTGGACAAGACTAGAGTGACGTGAGTTTAGAGGAAGCTCTCGCAAGAAGATAACAGCGTTCAATTGCCATAAAGTCTGCGGCATTATGTGAAAAATAGATTGGGCTCTTTGAGTACAGCAAGATTGAAAGGACTGATCAAGAATGCTTCATACAAAAATGATATTTTTTCTATTGGTTTCTGCTGTTAATTTTTCTTTTTGTAGGGTCAAAAATAGATGAGAATTTGAGGATGACCTTCTGAGATTGGAATAGGTCACATGCAGGGCTGAAGCTAAGGCTTCCTCAAATGGCTGGATTAAGATTCACTACAGGACATGTATCCCTGTGAGCTAATTGATGGACAGACTTGAACTAAAGAAAAAGCATCAGTTAGACTAAGTCTCACAATATAGGTCCTCTTGGGGTTGGCTTGTTTGTTCTGCCCATCCTGTTAGGATGGTGAGGCACTGGAATACGTTGCCCAGGGAGGTTGTGAATGCTCCATCCCTGGCAGTGTTCAAGGCCAGGCTGGATGAAGCCTTGGGTAAGATGGTTTAGTGTGAGGCGTCCCTGCCTACGGCAGGGGGGTTGGAACTAGATGATCTTAAGGTCCTGCTGTGGTTTAAGCCCAGTCAGCCATGCAGCTCACTCGCTCACTCCCCCCACTGGCTCCCCCCACTCCAGGAGGGATGGGGAGGAGAGTCAAAAGAATGTAACTCCCAGGGGTTGAGATAAGAACAGTCCAGTAACTGAGGTGTAACACAAACCACTGCTGCTACCACCAATAATAATAATGATAAAGGAAATAACAAGAGAAGAGAATACAAGCGCTCACCACCCGCTGACTGATACCCAGACTGACCTGAGCAGTGATCTAGCCCTTCCTGGTAACATCCACCAGTTTATATAGTGGGCATGATATGCTGCAGTATGGAATACCTCTTTGGCTAGTTTGGGTCAGGTGTCCTGTCTCTGCTTCCTCTCAGCTTCCTCCCCTCTCTGGCAGAAAATGAGTCTCAGACAGTCCTTGGTCAGGCTAAACATTATTTAGCAACAAGTAAGATCATCAGTGTTATCAGCATTGTTCCCAGGCTGAAAGTCAAAAACACAGCAATGCACCAGCTACTAAGAGAGAGAAAAAAAAACTACTGCTACTGCTGAACCCAGGACAGGTCCTTTCCAACCCTTACTATTCTATAATTTAACGTACATTTTGGCTTGGGGAAATAATGAGAAAAGATAACATTCAAAGGAGGATTTAGGGAAACAGCTTGAAGAAAATGAAGCATATGAAGAACACTAACACAGAGAGTTGTATGGACCTTGTTTTTGACCTTTTTGAATGAGTTTTCTGTGCACTGCTTTTTGAGATTAGTTGTTGTATTTACAGACCTTGTTGAAGAGGAAAAAGAAAGGATGAAAGTGGTAGGAGGGGGAAGACAGCTCACTGGTCCCTACTGTAAAAAATATCATCCAGTCCTTGTGTGGTTACTTTTTCTGTTCTCACTTTATAGAAATATTTCACAAAAGACAATTTCTCCTTGTGCTTCAAGTTGACTCCTGATCCCTCACATCAGATTTACCTAACTGTTTCATCCTGGAAGCAGTGAGATCAGACCTGAGAGTTCATGTCAGAGGCAGCAGTCTTTCTTCCAGATGCACCTAAGTGGCAAACAACAAAGAGCTTCCAAGCTTGCAGGGGTTTGTTTTTCGCATTTCAAAAACATCCACTCCCAAACACCTGACAGTAGTAGTTGCACTAAAGTGTCCCACAGAACAATCAATCTGAATTGCAAAATATCTCATAAAACAGCTTTACTCCCACTGGTATTGCCCTCTGCCCCAGAACTCAAACCTAATTTGAGGAATGCTTAGAGGAATAAAAATTCAAAGGATTCTTCAGTGCAAATATATTGAAGACTGATTTATAAATCACAAACAGCTTTGTCTTTTCTATTTCTATGCCTCATGAGCATCACCTCAACTTACAGAGTCAGGCACTCTGGCTTCAGTATCTGCATGCTTTATGAGCACATGAAGTGTTAGGTGCCTGAAGATAAGGTATGCAAAAGGCAAAAAGCTGAACAGCAAGCCAGGAAAGATAAGTGAAAGCAAGTGTTAAAAACAGATGAGACTGTCAGCCACGAGCCTGCAATCCCCTTTCCTCAAGCCAGGATTTTGCAACTGATGGCCATCTCCTGCAGTTTGGTGCCTAAGCCACTTCACAAGGCAGGCTTGATTCCCTGATTTGAAACTGAGTTGATGGTAGATCTCCCATTTCTCAGAAAAGTGTCCCAAGTATTGGCTTACTGGGAATTCTCTCTCTCAGAATTTCTCTCCTATTGAAACTGTTTCACTTTGTGTAAACAATTAAATATTCATTAAGTTGGGGGAAAAAGAAGGGAGGAGAGATTGACTCTATAGCCTGGTAGTTAGGGCAATCATGTGGGAAAGTCAAATTCATGTCCTTCTTCATTTAATTATTTATACCAAATGGAATAGTGTCAGCTGGGGGGGAGTGAAAGATTTACCTCAGACTGCGCTATGGCCTAATGGTTACAGCAGACTCCCAGGAGGGTGACAAACTGGACTTAAATCCCTTTGTCTGCCTGAAATAGGCAGGGTTATGAACTCGGGTCTAGAAAACCTACCTGCTCTTTTAACTACTAAGCCATTAGTGGGGGAAGGAGCTACTTTTTTTTTTTTCTTTCCAGTAGATCCTGATGGTTTTTGATGGTTAATGGATTACTTTGGCAGATGTTCTTACAGCTAAGATAACCAGAGGAATGCTTGGGGTTTGATGTGTGTGTTGGTTTTTGTTTGCTTGTTTTAATGGAGTTGTCATCTAGGAAGGCTTCTCATCATCAGCAGTTTAGAGATTATGTGGTAGTTTGACCAGTATGTTTTGATTCAGGAAAACCTTTAAGTGTAGAAAAAAAGAGTAAACATGCTTGAGGTTAGCTGATGACACTCTGGCAAGCAGGAAGTTTGCAAAGCAATGCTTTCCACCCATTCTTGATTTGTACATTATGGCAGAAGTGTAAACTCTAACAAATTAGAAACTTTGTGCAGTTAGGCAAGTACCATGTTTAAAGTAACGCTGGCTGAGTTAACTTTGGTAGTATTTTTCTTTTTTAGTAATTTTCTTATATTTAATCAGCTCTAAGATTACATTTTATGTCAAGTAAAGTTAATGTATTATAGGTCCTACTTCTTTGAGAACCATAGATTATATTTAGGAGCTAGTCTCCATTTTAATTTGTTTAAGATTAAAAAGCTGCATGACCATAAGTTGTGCTAGCTTTTGACTTCCAGAATACTCCCTCCTTCCCCCAAAACCTCCTAGTGTGCTTATTTTTAGAGATCATTGCTTCATTCTATTTCTCAGCTGACAAGATTGTATTGTTGGGTCACCTAGCATTGTAATTCATAACCCTAAGTATTTGGGACCTTTACTCATATGACAACATCACAATTTATCTATTTATCTATCTTATTTTTTTACAAAAACTGACAGAATTTTTATGCATCAGGTATTCCGAGAAAAATAACAGTAAGCTATGCTGACACACATATCCTTTGGGAAATGGGTGTCCTTGAGATGGTCAGCTACTCCTCTGACTTCAAAAAAAACCTCTTCAGGCTGATTCATTCACTATCCATTACTCCAGTCACATTATTTCATGTTTATGTAACCCCCATAACCCATATGGTAATCGACGGACAGGTTTGTTTCCGTTAAATTAAAAAAAAAAAGAAAAAAGGGGGGTGGGGAGCTTATTAGGCCTACTTTAATGGTTGAACTTGACAATCTTATAGGCCTTTTCCAACCTAGTCGGTTCTATCATTCTACTTTGTACACCCAAAATTGATGGTGTTGCTTGGGCCAGTACTGTTAGCAATTTTGAACTTTTAACTGTGATATCTCATTATGCAGGTTAAAGTTGTAAGGAGAGAGAACAGTCAAGTGCACTATTACTATAGCCAATATTATCACAACACAACTAAATATCACAGCATAAATCTACTTTGCTGACATTTTAAGATCATAATATCGTATTCCATCTTGGGGTACAAGATTCTTTCACTTCACACCAGTTTGTAGCAAAACAAATATATCCTGGTTGTATACCATGGTAGAAACTCTTGGAAATAAAACAGACCAGAATAGGCAGAGCTCAGTTTACGAGGCTTAGATTTGTAATGGGTTAATTTCCACATTTAACAAACAAAGACACACCCCTAAACCACTGGTTAAAACTCAGTTATAAGGAAGTAAATAAAGATATTTTGCTGTCAGATTGGAGAGGACTGACTGCAGACTCTTTGTTTGCCAAGTATCTTGCATGGTGCAAACAGATCAGGGAATGATATGGTTTAAAGTAGATTATAATGACAGATGTGATATCCTTGGGAGAGCATATTCCAACTGCAGTAGATTGAGGCAAGGTTGTTGGGAGACCCCAGAATAGAATAGGGTATTTCCAACAATAGAAAGAAATAAAAATGTTACCTGCGCGTACTTGAAAATCAAAATTCTGCTGTCTGGAAACCAGTGCTTGCAGTATCTTTTGGTGGCTTCTACTTCTCCAATAGAAAGAATCTAGCCTAATCCTCAAATTAGAGTAGATCAAATATAGTTAGCTTATTATTCTTCTAAATTTACTGATACTTTAAATTATATTGTATGTTTTAATTAAAAATTCACTGGCGATGATTTTTTTTTTCTCTAAGTTTTGCTTGTAAAAAAAAAAGTCAACTGATGTTTTAAGGTGATAATTAGGTTACTCTGCAGACAGATATTTTATCTCCTATAGAAGGATATTGGAGATATTGTATTAACCTAGGCTTTTAAAAGTAAAGTCTAAACTAGAGAACTGAAGAGAGATTCTTCTTTGACCAAAGAAGAAATGTATGTTGCATGTCAAACACCTGCAAATCAAAAGTTCTTAGAATGTTGTCTTCACAGGGAAGAAATGAACTGCTGGCTTTAGGACTGTAAGTGCACTAGCTCACAAATCCCACCTGAGTAAAACAGAGTACTTTACTTTGTACTGCTATGGCATTTTCACATCCAGGATTACGGAATGTTTTATAAACACTAACAGTGGAAAAAAAAGACAGGCATGTGTGTAAACTAAAATCAGACTTGTTCAGTTTATCTGTTTTCCCCAAATCCCCTATAAAATCAGTGGCAGAGAAACCAATGAACAGACATACTTGAATGGCAATTTCCTGTCAGCACAGGTGTCATGGCTTAAAACCCAGCCAGTAACTCAGAACCACACAGCTGTTCATTCACACCCTCCCCTTTCCCCTCTCTGGGTGGGATGTGGAGGAGGATCGAAGGAATGTAAACCCTACAGGCTGAGATAACAGTTTAATAACTAAAGTACACTATAATACTGCTACTACTAATAATAATAAGGGAAATAACACAGGGAGAGAATACAAAAATGAAATGGAAAAAAATCCCAATAAACACAGGTGATGCACAATGCAGTTGCTCACCACCCTCTGACTGAATAATAAATATCAGATATTGTCCACCCTGCACTCCCTGTTTGTTTATGCAGAGCACAGAAACACTAGAGACAAAGTAATGGCCTGATCCAAAGTGCATTCAAAACAATCTCCAATTTGCTTGCATGCACTTTGGATCAGGCAGTGACAAGTGCAGAGCTACTTTGCAGCAAATCTTCCAGAGCATGATCAGTGGGTCATTTATTTTTTCAAAGCAAGTAGGAATTAATATTTTTGATCATACTTATTCTGTATTCTTTTTTCTATATAAGCATGCATTTCTTCCCCATGATTTCAGTGTGAAGCTATTTCAGTATCAGGAAGCTGATAGAATATGACATAAAACTTAGTATGTTTTCTGGGAAGCATAGTTTTCAAAGTATATATTTAATCTTCAGACAAATAATCCTTACTGATAATTACTGACTTCTACGGACAATATATGAAAGTGAGCAGAATGATGCCATGCTAGTAACTGCCTATTTGGTAGAAAGATTATATGGGGAATGAGAATGTGACCATTGCCTAAAGTGAATTGCACAGGTCTTGTAAAAGGTTTAGGGTCCTCCATTTACCTGTATAATCTCACTTCTCTGCTTACATTTGTGAAGGTATCTATGGCATCATCTGTTCTCACAACAGTGATTTAATACAGTGGCCATGTTGCACAATCAATGATTCACATTCCTTAGCATGTGCCCCTCTGAAGCCAATTCTTGCTGCATTTCTTGGAGAAAAATGACAGAGAATAAGTAAGAAAATAAGCTCTCTAAAAGCAAGCAGCTGGTAATTTCTGGAAGTAACAGAAAGGAAAACATGATTATCTGAGAGCTAAATAGGTTTAAGAGCATCATGCTCAAGTATAATTACCACCTGATATTTAATGGGCCAAGCAAAAAAGGTGTGTCAGCCCCATCTAGAGCATTCTCAGGTCTCCAGATGCATGCTTTCCTAGACATACCTTCAATTCCAGCTAAGCCTAACAGAAATATTAGCTGTTTCATATCTGATGGTGGTGCCTATTGAGAGAAAACATAAGTCTTCTCCAAAGTTCATAGCTGCAGTCTTGCCAGCTTAGGCTTCATACAAGTCAAAGTGATTTGGTGTTCAGCAGTTGTCCCATATCCACATAACTGTATGTGTGTTAATAGCAGTAAAATGAAATTTTTGCAACCAAAATATTGTTAATGTGTCATTAGTAGTGAATATATCTGGAACTGAAGAAAAGTAACAAAAATATGATATATACATAGTGACTTCTAACAGGAGATATATTTGAGACTGATGAAACATTTATCTAAAGAAAAGTGAAAAATCAATTAAGTTATTTTAAAAGTAAAGATTTTTTTCAAGGTTATGATATATGTAAGCAATCTATTGTTAATAATACATTGTAACAGTATATATTGCTGTGTTTATTGTTCTAGCTAGTGAAATATAAACTGATATGCAAAACTTCAACTGAATACTCAGTTCCAAAAAGAAAAAAGTTTTGTTTGGCTGCTTCGGTTTGTTTTCCTTCTTTCTCTATATGCATATTTTTTACAGTGTAGAAACATCAGCTCTCTTGATTCATCCTCATTATATTTCTGATTGATAAAATATCCACAGCAGCAGAAAACGGTACACAAGGCTGACCTGCACAGGTATTTTCAGAGCAGTATAACAAAAATATGTATCTTATGTACCTGAAAACAAACCCTGTACCTTTCACAAGGAACACACGACACTGGATATATTTTCAGAGCCAAAATATTGTCTGGTGTTAAATACCAGGCCACTTACTTTGGTAAAATCAAGGAAAGCCTCTCTGAAGTATCTTAGAAAGAGTTTATATGGCCTTTCTCACATGAGTAAAGGGACTCATAACTACTGATATGGGCTCACAAACATGTCTTTAGATTCACTATAACTGATTACTTCCTATTCTCCACACAACATTTTTCCACAGGAAGAGTTAATTTTCATGGAGTATATTGACCTGTCCTTCTTACAAACCTGCCTGGTAATTCACAGTGTTATTCTAGGTTTTGTTAATCTCTGCAGTCCTGAGTAGGAATATGTTTGTACATTGTGAAGATAATATGGAAAGAATTTTTGATAGCACCAGAAGTCACGAAAGCTAGGAAATCTGCCAATATTGGTTGAAACCCTTTTAATAACTAAACAAAAATAATAAAAAGGATATTACTGTTTCCCCCTGTACCTTCTCTATAGAACTGACTTTTGCCATGGCACTTTAGACACGTGACTTAAATGGCACTAGATTTAGATGTGAGACTGTGTTATTGAAATTGAGAACTTAAAATTCATGCACCATCCAAAAGGCTTAGTTTAGATTAGTGTACATAATATTGCTTTAAGTTTAACTTGTATTGTGGTGAATGTTATCCTGTTGCGGAGAGAGAATAGGTCCAGCTCAGTGTTTTTGTGGGTTGTGTTTACTGCTTGTTTTTCTTACTCAGTGATGTTATTTTCTGGTTTGGTCATAGAATAGATTATTTTCAGGTCATTGAAGGTAACTGAGATGCCCTAAACCAAAAAAAAAGTATGCTAGGCCCCCAACCACCTGAAAGGCTTCTGATCCTCAGGGTCTGTGTACTACTGTACACAAAATTTCCTGCCAGAACCAGAAAGCAATCAGCTTCCTCAGGTTCCCAGGGTTGCCCAGGGAGGCTGTGAATGCTCCATCCCTGGCAGTGTTCAAGGCCAGGTTGGACGAAGCCTTGGGTAAGATGGTTTAGTGTGAGGTGTCCCTGCCCGTGGCAGGGGGGTTGGAACTAGATGATCTTAAGGTCCTTTCCAACCCTAACTATTCTATGATTCTATGACAACATGGAGAACCTCTTACTGCTTGCTCTTGTGTCAAGTACTAACTTTGATGTTAAGGAGGATATTACTGACATGGATGAAAAGTACAGTCACTGACATCCTACGGAGAAAAAAGGTGTGAACACAGAAATTTCAAATGTACGGACAACCTACCAAGTATATATGAGAAAGGAAGTTAAGACAGGTATTATCTCTTTCACCTAAAACATTTGGAACAAAATACTCTGCAACAGCATGAATACATTGAAAAATGAACCCTGGAATCATCTGATGGGGCAGAAATCCAAGTATTCTTAAGGTATCTGATTTTAAACAGAGACTGTTAAAGACAAATAGAGAAAATATCAAAAATAATCAAATAGATATCTTCTACTTTAAATCTCTAGATGATTATTTAGCAAAATTTCAGCTGGGCTAAGTCAACATGTGCACCTGTATTCTGGGCACTTAAAATCTGCAAAGTTTTGCTGGGTGAGATCAATGTAAGGCCTAAACAAAGCAAAGATTAGCTTGACTTGGGACATTGATTTGGCATAAATTTCACATTTGACATTTCTAGTTTTAGGATGCATTCAGTTTTAAAATTCAGCACTTCAAGTATATTTAATCTTTGGTTAGAAGTTTATTTTTAAAAATGTTCATATTTTTCTCTCTCCTATAATATTCAATGTATTATTTGGTTATTTCTGCAATATTTGTGTATATTGTGTTAGAATAATTTCACAGGTGGAGAAATTTGACACTGGAAATATTTTTGCATGTCAACTTTTTATGGCAATCTTAATCTGGCTTCACATTGAACATACATTATTAAATAAAATAGTAAGAAATAATTACATTGATTCACAATGGACAAAAATTAACAAAATGAGAGTGGTGGCCAAGCAGCAGGAATATAGCAACAGGAAGTCAGGGAAGACTGGTGCCCAGAAAAGTAGACTCAACTTTCTGCAGCTGACTGGGAAAACAGTAATAAAATGTTTTTTCCTAGATGATATTAGCAAGTCTAGTTTGTCTTCAACTAGTAAGATGCTCTTAATGAACACACATGCTAATTCAGGCACAGTCCGTGAGGTACTGGTGATCTTAGGTGTACTCTCCCTGCTCAGTTCAGTAAGGACTAACCTGGGGGACTAACTTCCCACCTTCCTTTCTCTTTGTACATCTATGAAGAGGCAGCCTTTTCTCTCGCCTTCTCTCTAAGACTGCAGTGAGAGTCTTGGTTTAAGTACACTTTCTAGGGAACAATAATATCCCCATTAGTTGTTTTCTTTTCATGAGTCCATTCGGAAGCAGTATGCTTAAGGAAACTTATAGCTAAGGCTGACAACTTGTTGATTTCCAGTTCTCCAGTTGCTTTGAAATATCTTTAAATGATGAGGCAGACAGATGTGTGTCCAGAAAGCCCACAGCTTCATCTCTCACATATCTTATTTCAGATCTCAGCAAGCCACCAGAATTGTTCTTTCTCAGACTGAACAAAAAATGGGCGTCTTAACAGAGAAATAATCTCAAAATCTGTGCTAGTTTGTCCTAAACAGTAGATAATCACTAGTGGGCAAAATTTTTATTTATAGCTATGCTATCATTTTGCAGTAATTGTACTGAATTTAGTTACTTCACCTCAAATAATACGAAGACCACCACTTTGTTCAGTTTTCAAGTATATGGATAATATAAAGCTGTATCTAAGTACTTAAGGATATTTTGGTGGAAAAAAAAAATTACAATAAATTTGTCTATTTTATAAAATATGAACAGGCGCAATAAGTAATGTTTCATTAATGTCACATTTTTCAATATCACAAGGTTGATCTTGGACTGAAGGGGGCAATGATATTTAAATGATGGGTGTTATTCTACTTAAAAATCTGAGATCAAATTTATCTCACTATGCTTCTGTAGTGACAGATGCTTACATTTATTATTGAAGTACAATGAGTGAAAAGTGATTCAGAAATTAAGCTTTTAATGTTATTGTCAATAGCTTAGGTTTTATTTCAGTTATAAATGAGAAACTTTCAGACAACATGAGCAAAAACATTCTCACTATGCTTAGGGAAAACATTTACTTCTATTACTACATTTTATCAGCCTTTTAAAAAGAAATGCAGCACAAAATAGTTGATCACCGTCATTAAGTGCTTCACTGAAGCACACTTTTAACTGTCTCATGCAATTAAAATATTGAAAGAAAAAATGTATTCATATTGTTTCATACTTGGTTTAAAGTTACATCACAGTTAAAATTAATGAATTCCATCTGTTTCTGGATTCCATTGCAAATTTTTCCACAAGGAATAATGTGTTGCCCAAAGGATAGATATATTTATTCTCTTTTTTTCTGAAAACTTTGTTATACCTGCCACAAACATTACCTGCACAGCTTCTTGGAAGTCAGGTCACCATTGTAGTTGGCATGAATGTGATCAAATTGCAAACCTAGGATTGGAAGCTACTGTAGACAGGGCCATCGTAAAACTATTTTGAAGTGCACAGATTTCAAATCTAATATTTCTTGTTAGTAAAATTCTGAAATCAAAAGCAAAATTTGTATGCGATGGTTTGCATCTCTTTATATGAGTTTGCATCAGAGTTACTGATTTCTCTTTTATAACACTAAAGTTCTACTTCACTTGCAAGATAAAATATTTGAGAACACAGCTTCATTTTCTAAAATATCTAAAAGTAACTATGAGCAATGCAATTTAAAGAAAAAATAAATCAAAAAATCCAAACCCCATACAGTCAAGTAATCTTAAAATATGTCAGGATACTAGGCCCCTTTCAAGTAGCATGAGGATGTGCCAAAATATTTAGCAAGAGTAAAAAAAAAAGTTCAGCTAAACTGTATTCGCCCTTTTTAACAAATAAAATGGAGAAGACTTCTATTGAACTTGGGTATCAGAAAACCAGTCAAATAAATAGAAGAAGCTATCACGCAAAGCTTCCCAGCAAGCAAATTAACTCAAGTGCCTAGTATAGACATTTTTTTTTTTTTCATGGACAGGAATTTGCACATTAAGAGCAAAAGTTTGCCAAATGTTTCTGTGAACAACTCAAAAACAATACTATCAATCATTTCTAACTTGCAGGAATGCTTGAAACCTTGGGATTTTTGCCCTGCCAAAGAAATTTTTCACAAAGATGTACTCAGTGATTTAGGGAACTTGCAGTTCCATTAGCTCTTCTGCGGCTAGGTTTCCAGGCTTGTCAGTCTGCCACCTTCCACAGATTACATTTGTGAATTTAAAAACAAAAGCAATTCCTGCTCATTTCTTCTGCTGTCTAGGATGCTATTATTAATTCCAGATATTATGCTGATTATTTGCATTACAGTAGTCAAAACAATGATGAGGTATTTCCCTTCCAAGATTGCATCTCATTCAAAACAAATTTAACCCTTATGTTTTGAAGCACAAAACCACAAACTTTTAACTATTGGAATTTTATGCCTGGCAATATTTTAAACAGCTACATTCCAATGCAACTGTATCACCTGGAAATTCCAATACAACTGAATAATCTGTTATCTGCTGAAAACAGCTTAATTTTAATATGCTGCAGTTGACTTAAAGGTTAAGCGACCTCTTAAAAGAATGTGAACTTGTGAATTAGGGAGTTCTTATACTCTCAGGTGGCATTTTATTCACCACAAGACGTAACTGCTAATGAGCTCCCTAGCTAGCAAAAGCTAGATGTAAAATATGTAAAACTTGAAATGTCTAGTGTTTCTGAAAAATATACTCTGTGAGCTTGGCTTATTAGGTAAATTATGATAGATCAAAAAAGGAAAGGGTAAAACCAGGTGTCAAAAGCTGAGAATGACCAGCCAATTTATTTTCTAATGTTATTTCATGGTCTACCTTTATTAAAGTATTTGGTTAATACAATTTGCAAATAAAAGATTAGTTCATCTTAAAAGTGTGTTGGATTAACATACATGAAAAACTCAGTATGATGGCTCAATATGCCAAGAATAGGCTCATTATGTAGGAACCAATTTAATTTTTTGGTTTTGCTGTTCAAATCAAGCTTAAACAAAGTGAAGAGTCCTGGCTTTGAGTATTTAGGCCAAAAAAAAAAAAAATCTTTCCTTTGGGAGTTCATCCCTGAGATAAGGAGAAAAGGATTCTAATAAGAACTGCAGAATGTGCTATAGCACACTGCACTAGAAAGCTAAATCACTGATAAGTGCAAGAGAAAAACCTCAAAGGACAAATTGCTTGTGGGAAAAGTGACGTCTCATCCCCTTGAGCATAGTAAGCACTCCTACTCTGAACACTAAGGCAATAATTATTATGAGTCCCTAATTTGAAAAAACAGTAAAGGAAGAATATAATCTCAAACCTGTTCCACAAAGTATCCAGACATGTGCAGAGCTTCTATTGGCTTCAGTAAGACTCAAGCAGTTGGCTGTACAGCATCGAAGTCAGTGCAAACAGATAAATCCAAAAGCAAAATAATAGAAATGTAGCTGTGTATCTACATGTTTTATGTTTGTGGGTATTTTAAAATACCTATACTAAATTAGTTTTAATGCTTTAGTTAATTGTAAATCTACAATATGAAAAGTAGAGTTTAAACTATAAGTTATCAAGTACAGTTAGGACCACCTCCAAAAGAGAGATACAGATGCATTAAAATGGGATTTCAGTCCAGCACAAACATCCAGAATGAAGAGAAAGGCACTAGGAAGTTGTAGTTAGTTGATGTTTAAACCTAGAAGCACCTGAGTTCTCCAGATGCTTTTGTTTGTATTATTCAAGGTTCCCAGATACGATTTTTCTCCTTTTGGAATATTTTTACATTTCCTTCATATTTTCAGAAATGCACTGCTCTTCCTGCAGTGTTCATCCCAGGGCTGAATACTCCTCTAGCATGCAGGCTGGCACTGACTAGAATCTTGTTCAGTTTCTTTCTCATTGTGATGAAGGTTAAATTTTCCTCTGTCCTTACTTGGGGACTGTGCCTTAATTGCACTGATTATATATTTCACATTACAGCTCTGGGACCAGAACCCCTCTAGGTGAGTGATGTAGTTCCTAAATTAGACCATCTCTCCCTGCCTGTGAAGTACAGGAGTGGCATAGGCAGATGCCAACGAAATACAGCTGTCTAGCATCCTGCTTTTAGTCCAGTGGCTATAACACTCCCAAGAGAGACAGAATCATGACTTTGAAACTCTTCAGCCAAAGGCAAGTTTAGAAATAGAGTATTCTGTATATGAAGATCACTGCCTCCACCTCAGGCTAATATTTTAATAGAGAAGAGATTCAAATGTGAAGGTGATGTATTTGTTCCACCTGGAATGCCAGCCACCTCTGAGCATCTGCAAGTTTTACCTCTAGCTCAGCAATGAGATGCTTAAAGAATCCCCCTTTGGGCTTGAGAAGTGTACGAAGATTTTCTGGCAAAGATTTTATGCTCCATCACACTGGCGGAATTTCGCCTGTGTTCTGGTCTTATTTCAGGGGAGAGAATGAAGGCAGTGTTACAGGGATTATGAAACTGTGCTTTGGGGCTTGAGCTGCTATGCTCTTCCTTGAAGGGTCTGTGGGTCCAACTCCTGCATATAACAGATTGCTGAAAGAAACAGAAATCATTAATATATGTTAACCAGCAGCTCTTACAGCAGTCATAAATATTGTTTTAGTTATAACAGATTATGCTGATCTATCATTGATTTCTATAATAGGCTCCTTTTATCTGAGGCTAATTACAAACGTGTTCTCGTCTCTCAGTACCAGAGAGATACACATGTAGTTTGATAAAAAAACAAGTCATGGTAGATGGTACAACTCGATACAGAAGACTCATTGGAAGCTACCAATTATACAGTTTACTTTTATAGATATCACAGTGAAGCAGTAGTACACCTTTATAAAATAGCATGTAGTACATCTTTATAAAATGGGCTGCTACAAAAATAAGCGAACTTCAAATATTTCCTTTCTCATATATCTACTGACAAGTCTGATAGCTAAAAGACAGTGAGAAACTTAGTTCTGCAGTTTTGTTCTAAATCATACTATTTTTTAAAAAGAAGTATTCTGTTATATGAAACTTGAAGGTGGTAATATTTTTACACATGCCAGCTTGTAATATATATGTATATATTGAAAGGTATCAGAAACTTAAACACAGTTTCCTATTAAAAAATAAAAAATATTTTTTTTAAATTCTAAGTGATTCAGAGCAGCCCTGCGAAGAAGGACTTGGGGGTGGTCAATGAAAAACTTAACATGAGCCAGCAGTGTGCGCTCGCAGCCCAGAAAGCCGACCGTATCCTGGGCTGCATCAAAAGGAGCGTGACCAGCAGGTTGAAGGAGGTGATCCTGCCCCTCTACTCTGCTCTCATGAGACCCCTCTTGGAGTTTTGTGTACAGTTCTATTGTCCTCAACATAAGGACATGGAGCTGTTGGAGCATGTCCAGAGGAGGGCCACGAGGATGATGAGGGGACTGGAGCACCTCCCATATGAAGACAGGCTGAGAAAGTTGGGGTGAAAGAGAAGGCTGCATAGACACCTCATAGCAGCCTTCCAGTATCTGAAAGGGGCCTACAAGGATGCTGGAAAAGGTCTCTTCTTCAGGGACTGCAGTGATAGGACAAGGGTGTCGTGGTTTAATCCCAGCCACGCAGCTCACTCTGTCACTCCCCCCCCGCCTTCCTCCCCTCTGCTCCAAGAGGCACGGGGAGGAGAATCAAAAGAATGTAACTCCCATGGGTTAAGATGAGTACAGTAACTAAGGTGGTAACACAAACCACTGCTGCTACCACCAATAATAATAATGATAAGGGAAATAACAAGGGAAGAGAATGCAAGCGCTCACCACCTGCTGACCAATACCCAGCCTGACCCAAGCAGTGATCTCACCCTTCCGCCTAACTGCCCCCAGTTCTACATCCTGGGCATGATGTGCTGTGCCATGGAATACCTCTTTGGCTAGTTTGGGTCAGGTGTCTTCTCTCTGCTTCTTCCCGGCTTCCCCTCCTCTCTGGCAGAGCATGAGACTCAGAAAGTCCTTGGTCAGAGTAAACATTACTGAGCAGCAACTAAAAACATCGGTGTTAGCAGTGCTGTTCCCAGGCTGAAAGTCAAAAACACAGCACTGCACCAGCTACTAAGAAGGAGAAAAATGGCTGCTACTGCTGAACCCAGGACACAAGGGGTAATGGGTTCAAACACGGTAAATTCAGGTTAGATATAAGGAAGAACTTCTTTACTTACTGTGAGGGCTGTGAGGCACTCAAACAGGCTTCTCAAGTGATAACTGCTCCATCCCTGGCAGTGTTCAAGGGCAGGTAGGACAGAGCCTTGGGTGACATGGTTTACTATGAGGGTTCCCTGACCATGGCAGGCTGGTTGGCGTTAGATGATCTTAAGGTCCTTTCCAACTCTATATGATTCTAAGTTGCAGGATTTCTGTTACTGTGGTGCTTGTCAGTTCATAAGTGTAGAGTTCACATACTAGTAGCTTCTGTTTTGGACATTACACATCTCTGCTGTGTATGCTATTACCCAATATTTAAAGAATAACAATTGATCAAAATTGATTAATAAAAGGATCTGGGCTGCTGAAGGTATGATTTCTGACCCAGTACAACGTGGTGATATTAGAGTGAAATAATTTGGAAACATAAGGTATAAAGTACCTTTTGATTACTACAAATTAAATGGAACAGCTGATGGGAAATTTTCTTTTGCTTAGTGTCTCAGCAGTAAGGCTTCTCAGAAAAGTAACTCTAAAATGTGAATGGTTAGAAGCACCTTTAAATTTCCTGTGCTGCTGATGGCACTTGACTATCAGTACAGACAAGCTGGCTTTAACTTTTTTGGGTCTTTTTGTACAATATAAATGTGAATAAACTTCTGCTATATTTTGTCTCTAGCATCAGTATTTTCTATTTCTATTTTTAGTTTCTTTTTTTTTCTTCTTCTTCTTAGGAAACGGCTTATTCTTTTGCAAGATGGCATATAACTCAGAAGTCTGCATCACTTTATCTAAGAATATTCTTCATTTTCCCAAATGTCTACTGAGCAATTGGGCTTTCAAGGTACTCAGTAAACTGGTATTATTTGCATATACAGTATTCCCTAAGGTCTTCATCTTGGGAGCACCATTACTTGCATTGCATGCCCACCACTTTAGACAGCAGTTTGATTTTTAGTCCTTAATTATACAGCTATTATTTAAAACTGTTTCTACCATTAAAAAAAAAAAATGTTAACAGATAATTGGGAGTAAAAAACCCAAATGCACAGTGAAAAGACAGTGTAAAGTTAGCATACTTGTTGGTAAATCTCTGTTCTCAATCAGCAACAGCTGCAGTTTAATTAAACTCAACTGTTTGCAGGTGTTCACAAGAGAATATTGTATAGATATGTATGTACATATACAATTCAGCTGAAAAGATTTACCTTTGTAAAAAAAACATAGGCTTCTAACACAGAGGCACCTGTCTCTGTATTCTTGTGATTAATCCTCAGGTTTCTTTCTGATATGTAAGGATGAGACATTATCATAGAAAAATCCACATGAAAGCACCATAAAGCAATAAGGGAGGAACACCAGCTGTGCTCATAAATACAGACAGTTAGTATAGCTGAAAAGCATTATCTGTCCTAAGACTGGTATTATAGTTAGGTGAGTTTAGTGCATCAGACAATACGAAAGGATTTAATATGTATTAAAGAAGGAAAAGTAAATACAAAAAAAGACTTTTTAAAGATCAGGACAGCTTTAGATATTGCATGGATCAATAGTAGTCTCATCACAGGTAAAAGTTCACTACATAGCATACTTAGCTGCAAGTTCAAAATGTCAATAAAGGTGTGTAAAATTTAAAACCAGGATATGTTATAGGACAGCTGTACTTAACTTTTGGTGTTCATGTTATATATATATACTTCTACTCACCTGAGGTGTTTGTGAAAGTTGATAAGAAACCAACAACACCAAAACATTTAAAGTTCATTTATTGCACACTGTTTAATGATTTAGTCTAAAAAGGAATTCTATAAATACACATGTGCCCATGGAGATTTATAGCTAGGTCAGAATACTACTTCCACGTCTATTACTAATTAATTAGGTGCAAATAGCAAAAGTACCTCAATGACAAAATCTATCATTTCAGAATTCCTGTAATACTGTGGCTGTATCAGCAGCATTTGCAAGTGCCCAATTAAAAAAAAAAAATAAAAAAAAGAGGAAAAAAAACCACAACAACAAACTACAAAAAAAGTAAAGGATTAATTCTTACAAACTATACAAAACTCTACACAGTATATGGTCATTCGCGATCTCTAAACAATGTTTATAACATATAACTGGAATAAAGCGTATGATTAATGCATGTGGTCATACTGCAGCAACTCTATTAGGCTGCCACAGATTTACCCACGAAACAAATTGTTATTAGTTTTAATTTGAAGGGGAGGGGAAAGCTGGAAGTCCTTTTTTATGATAGCTACTTTATTAACACATTTAATCTTCATAAATGTCCAAATTATTTTTGTTATTGTTCAAATTAAATTCTGAAAGTGACAAACAGTAGGATATGGCAACAATCAAAATTTACCTGAAAGCTTCTTTATGCTATGACTGTTGTGATCCATCGTATCATCCTGGTGATTAATAAACGAACTCTTGCATAATAAAATCTTTTCTTTACTTCACATATATGAAATATGTTTCATTCTTTGTACCTGCAAATGGACAGTTTTAGGAAGCTTAGTTTTAACCAAGATTATTTTTGAATTATCTGCTTCTTTTCTGACTGTCAAAATTTAAAAATCACGATCAAACAAACTTAGGTAAACTGAGTAGCTTAGCTCAGACTTACACTTGATCATATAATAAATTAATTCTTATTAAGGGCATATCATGGATGTTTATAAACACTGTTTAATAAGTTGGGACATTTAAAATGTTTATTCTTGTCAGAATAACCTACAGTTAAATATATACAGTTATATAATTTTTAAAGGAAATATAGATTTTTATATTACAGGTCTGTCTTCTAATCCTTAAAAGATTAGCAACACTGTGCTTTAAATGACTGGTATGTTTGTTGAGAAGCTTGATTTTAGCTATTCTATTATTGATGGTAACTCAGTGGCTTCATCTAGACTCAGAGTTACTGCTGGGTCCCATTTTTTGAGATGTCCTATGTATATTTATTTCTGGAAAAAGTAAAAACAAAATGTGACTAACTTTTAAAGTGGATTTGTTTTGGGTTTTTGGTTTTTTGGGTTTATAATACTAAAATATGACCACAATATCCAACAAATACTGCACGTATTATTTTAATTTTGTTCCACTCATAATGGGCAGACGAGGTTTTGAGTTTATTAGTAAGCTAATGTCAGCAGTTTGGGGTTTTTGATTGTCAATAAAAATGCAATGTGGTATAATTAAGCAATAATCTAGTGTGCAGAGCATTTTTAACAGGATAAAGTCATGATCAAGTTGAGCAGAGTCAAGGGATTTAATGTTAAAGCAGAAAGAATTTTTCACCTAATTTGCATTAAAAAGAAGTTTGCTAAAATGCCAAAATAAATGATGTGAAAAAACAAATGAAAAGGCAACTTTTAAATAAAATTAGTTCATATAAAGTTTAACTAAGGGGCTATAAATTTGTACATATCCCTTATCTTTTATTTTACTAACTTCTCAACCACATCATTTCCATCCACTTCAGAAGGAAACAGCACAGGGAAAGAGAGGGAGTACACTCAGGGCACAGCCATGACTGTGTAGGAGATAACGTCTACTTTTTAATTCCAAATTAGTGTTTAAAACATTTCACTTGGGTCTCTTTTCTTTTTGCTTGGTAAATTAAATCTTTCAAGGCCTCTAACAACCCAGAACTTCCTGTAAAACTGATGTTTCACTTCAAGTGAAGTGAAATGAATTGCTTAATAGAAGGTGGCCCTTCTTAGTGGCACAGTAACAGTTAAGAAATTATCTCTTCAGTAGGTGCCAGCTTGGCCAGAAACACTGGCTTCAGTGGGGAAAGCATAGAGAGTCCGTTATAGCCAGTTTTTCCTGTTCAGTGCCTCCGACTCCAGCTCAGTGCAGTGCCACTTTCCAGACATTTTCAATGCATTTTCTGTAAAAATGGCTGACATAAATCCATCTTGCATTAAGTGAAAAAGAACGAGGAGAACCCAGTATCAGTGGTCTTAAAATCATATGTGTCAGGCTTTTTAAAACTGTGTTATCAAGGAGTTTATTCAAGTTGCAGAGCCTGGTGTGACTGTGAAGCATTGCTTTGGCTGGCAGGGGGGTGTTTCATACGTGTTATGTGACACAGCAGTTTAAACCTTCCTAGCCACCTTATGTCCAGTCCATACCCAGATACACCAGTTCTCAGCCAAAATAAAAAGCAATTAATTTTCTTGCAAAGGTCCAAAGATATAAAATATATAGCTGCACCTATATGAAGAAAAAAACCCTTTTTTTTTAAGATGGTGAAATAATAAGAATCTACCTGAAACATGAAGATATCTTTATTACACTGAACTAAGGAAAACATGATTTTAGTTTTCTGAATTGTTTTGACTACAGAAACACCACTTAGTATCTCAAATTGTCAGAACAAGATAATCCACAGCAGGCTATATCTGATGGCAGAAGACAAGCTTTCTCAAGGTAAACGAAGGGAGTTTGTCTCTACTCTGTTTTCATTTCATTCCACCCTCCTGATATTCAAAGATGGTAAGGACACTGCAAAGAGAGCACAGGAAAAAAGACAGCAATTATTTCCCCTAAGGCTTACCTAGCTGGGAAATGAAATAAAATGAAACTATAGGTGGAGGAACAAGGAGCGATAGGAAAGAGAGCTTGAAGGCAGAAGTGTCATTCATGTGTTAGGGTAGTGGGATCCCTTCCTTGTGCACGGTCCATTCTCTTTCTTCATTGTTCCTTCTTTGGAAAGACATCCAGATAACGCATTAGTTCCCATTTGGACCACTCTTATCATTACAAACACACTGAAAAGTGACAGATAATTATGCTATTTGCAACTACAATAGCTAGAGAAGGCTTAGTTGAATACCTTTTTTTAGTACACAGAGCTAGTCTAAAATATACTATTTTGATAAAAAATACATTTCCAAATTAAATCAATGATAGAAACAGGCTGGTTTAGGAGGCGAAATAACTTTGTATTGCATCCAGAAAGTTTTTTTTAAAAGGCACAGAACAGTCTGAGAAAGTTACAAGGTGATTTAATGCTCAAAACATACTGACTTGGATTTGTGATCTGCTCTATCTAGCCAGCTTCTCTGATATAAATTTCCACAGATTTCAACTGAATGATGATCAAAAACTGTTTGCGTTTTCAGATAATTTAGAAAAATGCTTCTTTGTAAAAGGTCTTCTATGCATTTGCTTTTATTGTCAGTTGCTAATTCAGAAGTGTGGCTTTTGAACAAAGTTGGGTTCCATGTATTGAAAAAGTGACTGCAATTTACTCATTCAGATTAACTATGTGATTCATCATCCTGTAGCATCTTTTCCAGAGCTGTGTCTTAAGTGATGACTTATTGCCTGTTTGCAAAGAGAAGTGAACGGTACAGAAAATGTAATCTACTTTTCTGCTTTGGACTGAATTTATTGTTTCCTAATTGGAATGTCACATACAATGAATTATTCAACAAGACAGTCAAAAGGAATATCAGTTATAAAAAACAAACAAAATCACTGCATTATTGGTTCAAATTCAAATAATATTAATTGGGCTAAGTATTTGCTTTTTGTGTATGACAATTATTTTTCAAGTAATCAATGACAATTCTTATTGAAGTTATTTTGTCAACTGAAAACAATTTTTTTCTAAAGGAAGTGAAGCGCAAAGATGGTAGATTAATTTTTACAAGGAGTAAAACTGTTACTGTTCATAAAAGATGTATTAAAGTGTGTTGAATGATATTATCACAAGATTCTTGTCTTACTTTCCTAAACTAATTTTTAGCCAAACAGCTTGCATCTTTCTTCCACAAGATTGTAGCATATGTTGTACTTGTATGGACTGCATAGGGAGAGAATACACCAGGTAGAGCATAAATATGTGAAAAATATAGTGGAAGAATAGAATAAGTCCGTCAATATCACTATAGGTAACAACATTCTAGATACTAGAATCTCCTACTGATATGAGCAAAATAAAGCCTTTTTTTTTGTCTCCCATTCCTAAATGTCTACATAGTGTTGCCTCACTGTTAGAAAAAAAAAGCCATCTTGTTTTAAAGTAAGATATTTTACATTAAAAAATAAAAGCCGTTTCCTGACTCTGAAATAAAAGCATATTACATATTTTATATATATTTATAAATATATATTTATATAAATCAATATACATTTTAGAATATATATTGATCTATAATTATGTCATATAGAGCATATAGTATATTTATAAAGATATATAACTATATATTTTATATATTTTTATAACAATCAGGTTTAACTTTTTCACCATGCATTTGGTTAAAATTCTAGGAAACTGTCAAGCAGGTTTTGCCAAACATACATGTTGCAACCAAACAGGTTAAATCAACCATTTTCCATATATTTTCATTCACTGCTGTAAGGATGGAAAACTGCATTGTAGGTCTAATTATCAGTGCTTCACCTGCAAAGTGGGTATCTAGTTTTGTGCAACATTTTCATTTAAGACCCAGGAGATGGAATATATTTATTAAATTTGCAGACAGCACCGATGTAATGGCTTTCAAAGGTACAATTTAAAAATGTTGTGGACAAGTTGGACAAAATGGTCTGAAAGAAATGAGACAAGAGCAATAGGGACAGGTACAATGCTGTCAACTTGGGCAGGAATGGAGGACAATGTATCATGAAAAAATATGAAGAAAATACAATGAGGATTATGATTTATCACTGTTAGAACCACAGACACAATATCATACCATTATCAAAAATTCTACCTCGTAACACATTTAAAAATAGCAGCAAATGCCAAAATAATACAGGTTGGTTTTCAGGAGCAGTGGGTAGCTTACTTACCCACTTTTAAAGCAGGTTTGACTTTTTTTTACATTGTGAAGTCTATTTTCTATGCCTCTTGCTTCTAATTCTTACAGCCTGTTGGAACCAGGCAGAGATTTTAACAGTTCTACTGAATCAAACCAAATCAATCAATGAAGTTTTCAGCACAGTTGTTAACTGGAGCATTACCTGCAGGATGTTCAAGGTAATCATCCAGCTGCACTCAGAAACAGGATAGCCTCATCTGGAGAACACACTGCAGAAAAGAGAAACAAAAAAATCCAGAATCCTTACGAACAGCTGAAAAAAACTTAGTTAAAGGATGCAGATAATGGCCACAAGCATAAAAAAAAACTGTTGCACAGAAAAAACTGAATAAATGGTTCCACTTCTAGTGAATAAGATGGAAAGTAATGGACTTGAACTGCAGCAAAGTGCATTTCAATAAAATGTTATGAAAGACTTCCTAATGGCAAATGTTCTTTTAATTGTTGTGCTCAAACAATAAGCAATCTTCCCCACACTGACTCAATCCAAACTCTAATATATTGCAGCATGAAATTAGAGTGGAAAAGCACCTTCAGATGTCACAGGGTCAGCCTCTTCAAAATGACTTGAAAAAGTGTCCTGTCCTAAACACAAGCATAACAGACTAACCAACAAACACTTTAACAGCTTAGTTAACTGATTTTTTTAAAAACAATCTATTAATGACAGTAATGGAAAAGGCTGAGGTTCACAAAAATGTTCAGAAGAATCCATCCAAAATACATTGTCTCATCCTCTAGTCTAAGCAGAAATTCTGTATGATTAGAGACGACATGCAGTATAATTAATACATAAAGAGGATAAATTCTAGCCTTCAGTTATGGAATCATAATCAATGCATTAGTGTGCAAATCCCACAATGTTAAAAAACACAGTTTAAAGTACTTTTGGATTATTCTAGCTAAAACGTACATGAAAAATGTAAATCATCATTAAAGCATTTATTTCCTACTTCATTATACATGCAGTTTGCTGGTTTTTATTTCAACTTCCTTTTAGTAATATATAATCATCCTGAAAAATGGTATATTGGTATCTGAAGAGAAAGGCTGTCTTTGTTTAGCAACAACACAACTGCAGGACAGGAAAAAGTACTTTACAATGTCTCAATTGGATTTCAGAGATTACCTAGAAATTGTTTTTGCTGAGACTGGTAACAAAGATGACAGTGCTTCCTGATTTGGGTTTATGGATTCTAACCAACAACCACATGGAATGAAATCAAAGCATTTTATGAAATTTCATGGCCTGTCATTTTTTAATTGGATGGCATTCAGAAATGACCTTGAAGAGAAAATTAGGCTGATTTAATTTTAATGGTTTGCAAAATATGGTTTTTAACTGTATTTTCAGATGTAACACCCAAATAAGATGGAAGATAGATAAATGTTGTGGAACAAATTTACAGCAAATATCAATCATGACACTGATTTTACATCAATTTCATACTTGGAACTATGCATAAAAACCTGAAAACTCACTACCAATTTTCCTATATATTATTCCAAGATTAAATGTAATTTCAACTGTTTGACTTTCAGCTCACAAAATCTTGGTACCATAAATATTAAAACTGTTATAAATATTGATTTTAAAATATTGAAGCTTTTCTGTAAATATAATAGATTTAATATATTTTTTAAAAATTACCTCTTAAAAAAAGATGATCCCCATTCAAAACTTTTGAATACATGCTACAAGAAGTGATTTTATCCCATTTTTTTCAACTTGAGCAAACCTGTAAGTTGTATAGTAGAAGAAATGCACATAAGTGAGATGAGATTTGTATTTTCTAGTTACATGTGTCATTGTATTAATGTGGACTACTGATTTTTCAAAGATTGCTAAAATTATGAGAAAAATGGAGGTAGAAAGCTAAATACAACAATGCTGTTCATGTGAGAACTGGGATCACAAACCAACATGGTATCATCTGTGTTGAGGTCCCACTGTCTAAAATATGGATATTAGCAGTGAACAAAAAAATTGTGTCAATTCTTATTGTCTAGGTTATCTACAGGATTATCTTGATTGGCAGAAACGTGTATCAGTAAAAGTGTCTCAAGATTGTCTGATGTTTTGCTCCCCTCTTCTTTTGTTGACAAGAGTTTGATGAATGAGATAAGACACCCAAGCTGAAAATCCTGGTAAAACTACTTTTCTAGTCACAATAAACCCAGTTTATTACATACTGCACAAAACTAATTTAACTGGCAGTACAGCATGTATTACTGGAAATAGCTTCTGAGGACTCGTACTCATGAAATACTTGATTAAAGAAAGCTTTGTTGGTAAATATATTCTGAAAACTGATCATGCAGTATCTGAGAACGAGGCACAATACTAGAACACTATAAATAAGATTAAGTGGTAGGTCCAAGGGAGAAAGTAGGCAGAGTAACTGATTATATATAAAATTAAGACATTTGTGTGATTAATTTCTTTTGTAACTACTCAGTGTTCCCTCTTTCTAAGTAAAGGATAATCAACAGCCGTGAAGAGGAACTGGATCCAATTAATAAAATGACTACTCCATTTCCAGAACATTCAACCTCAGAAAGCAATGTGTTATTGATAAATGTGAAATGCGTTTAGGTCCACTGATCAATTCTCTCTTTTAGATACTTACAAGTGCTTTATGTTCCTTAGCTTAAATTAACTTTATCCATCCAAATGTAATGAGTTGTTTAATCTTGTTATAGAGTGCTTTCTAAATGACTATGTTCATATGCAAATATCCATTGGACTCTGTTTCTGAGTTATTATTAGCAAAACCAGTGTCACTTACATAATCATACTTTCTTTGAAATAATCAGGAATCTGAAGAAATATCTAATCTTTTCTTCAGAAGAAACGATGCTATTGAGATTATTGGTAACTTGCAATTTCACAACCTGTTTAAATAATTAGGGTTGAACATAATTAAAGTGCTATGTTGCAACTGAAGAGTTAAAAAAAGCAAATGGGGCAGTTTAAAACAATTAGAGTTAGCACTGACTAGCAACATTAAAAGGAAGCCAAACTTGTATATTGTCTTCCTTAAAGAAATTCTTCTTAGATTTACGGTCTTCAAAAAATTGTCTTAAGGAGCAATTAAGCTGTTTTATTTATCAACAGGCTGATAAAAAAAAAAAAAAAAAATGGCTCGGAGCAGGGGTATTGCCTTTCTGTTTGGTTTTGGTTTTTCTAAGGGGAGAAATGTTTAAACATAGGAGAACCAAGTTGCTTTCTTGATTAACTGGCTGATTAACTGCATACTCTACTCATTTGTGTGGTACTATATCATCTATTAGCAAAGCAGGGTTTGCACTCCTCCGGGACAGGTTACTGTCGCCTCTACATATGTCCAATTCCTCTTGTTTATTCCCCATACTACAGATATTTGAATAGAGGCATCTGAGCCGAGCTCCAAATGAAGCTGATTCATTGGCTGGAGCAGCTGGAATAGCTCTGCATCATGCTAAGTATTTATTACAGGTGCTGTCAACTGACTGGGAGTGTTGGGATGGACTGATGCTCCCCACCCCCAACACATCTAGTTTAAAGCCTCCCCAGCCTGGCAAGCCTCCTACCAAAGCAGCTCTTTCGCTTCCTCAGCTCCACCAGCCTCCAGTAGTCCTGGCCTCCCAAATCAAGTCCCATGCTCTAAATAAATAAACCCCTGACTATGGCACCACTGTTCTAATAATTTCTTAACCTGCCAAATCCACCTGGCCTTTTCAAGGTCCTCCCCTCTGACTTGGAAGACCAACGAACAATCCGAGATCCAGAGACCCTAACCACCTCTCCAGGACTCTGTAGTCCTTCTTAATGATTCCAGGCTGCTGCTAGCACCTACATGGACGTCTAGAAGTGGGTCACAGCAGGACTTACAAGACCAGGCAGCCTCTCAGCAGCATCCCTGATCTGAGCCCCCAGTAAGTAGAACACCTCCCTTGAAACTGGGTTACTCAGACAGATGGGTGCCCTGTGCCTTTCAAAGTAGAGTCCCCTACAACTATGACCTGCCGCTTTCTCCTGGAGGCACCAGTAGTGATCCTCTTTACTGATGCATCAGCAGGATGGTCATTTGGTGCAGTGTGCGTTTCCTCATTAGCCTCCTGCAGAAGTGGGAAGTTGTTCTGGGTGGGGATGCTGGATTGTGGAGGAAGCCCCTTACTGTTGTTAATTGCCCTCTTCCTCCTTTTGTTTGTTTTTTTTTGTTACTAGCTCCCAGCTTCCTGGATTAATGCCCCCCTCCTTTTCTGCATGCACTATGGTGGCCGCTTGGGGCCCCTACACAGTTTGGGCCTGAGGCAAGTAGTCCAGCTCCCTCTCAGGGTCCCCGACATCTTTCAGCCACTGACAGCGTCCCGCAGCTCAGCCTCTGCTGCAGCAGGGCCTCCACCCGGGATCATCGGGTGCAGCCCTGCCCATTGCGCACAGTCGTGCAGGCACTCTCTACACCCCGAGCTCTGCACCGCAGCCTCCCCTCTCATTGCCTCTGTCTGGTGCCGACCCTGCCACCGCCGGGGCAGCCAGAACAGAGACCCCAGATTGGGCGCTGGCCCTGAAGCAACCCCTCACCACCCCGTTCGCGCTTCCGGCACCAACTGGAGCTGCTCCCTGGGGCGAGTTGTACCCGCTCAGGGCGGGGCCGACCGTCCTGGTACCGCCTCCTGTGAGTCCCTGCTCGCTTCAGCGGAGCTGCCGGCTCCTGGGCAAGGCTTGGCGAGGGCTTGGGGTTCCCTTGGTGTCTCTCGCCGCTCAGAAGTGAGGCTCCTGGACGCGGTGTTTCCCCTCGCCCCGGGGTTGAAGGCTCCTCTGGAGCTGCTCACCTCGGCAAATGACCAGTCTTTTGTATTGACAAGCAGAAGCTATGTAATTGTAAATGCTGTTGAATAAGAGCAGCTTGTGGGACTTGAACAAACTTTTTAAAGTGGAGTTTCTAAGACCTCTTCATAAATAGGAAAATGTAGAGAACTGCTTAGACCTTTTACAATTTTATTGTGCTGTGGTTGTGCTACATTTTTTTTCAGTGCATGCCATTCAGAACTACATAAATCACAAACTATACAAATTATAGTATTATTGGCAGCTTTAAAGAACTGAGCTGAATTGATCTTGTTTCAAAGTTCTTGGTGATGTAACTGTATAGAACTGAGATCCTCCAAAAAGTATGTGCTTCTCAAAATCCAGTCTATGGTTATATACATTTATTAAGGGTTTGCAACATTAATGTCTACTGAAAGGTGCTTGATAGTAACAGCATGGTCTGACAAAACTGAGGATAGATATTTTTTTTATTAGCCAGTGAAAGATTTACATCATATTAAATCAGCATGACAGTGTCTAGTAGCAAAAGTTTTTAGTGGGAGATTCTGAGTAGTGAAATAAACCTGATGTCCATGGGTGGGAATACCATGTAAATTGCCTTCAGTTATTATTGAGAGCAGCTTTTATCTGTACATCCTGTTATCTCTGATAGCCAGACAATATCTTCATACCTGTTTTGAATTACTGCAGCTTTCACTGATGATACATGTGGCATCTTGGATAAGGTTAGAGTTGGATGGGAATTTGTTAATAGAATAAAATTAAATTATAGAGTTGGATAGATATGGTTGTATGGACAGCTGGCATTGGATTTAAGCAGTTTAATATAATTTTTGTACTGCAAGGTTAAGTTTTATAAAAGTTCTCTGCAACTGCACTGAGCTCCTCAAGTATTTATATTTTGAGTTTCAAAATAAATAGATGCACTACAGGTAAAATATTGGTTAGGAGTACAAAGCTAAAATTTTAATACTGTTTTATAAACATGTTAATAGATCTTAATAAGTTTCTGGTTTCTTAAGACACTTCACCTGAAGGACACATACTGGTCAACACCTACCAGAAATCAGAGTATGTACATTCAAGAATCTTTCTATCATCCCCGGAGTAATTGTGGATGAATCCTATTTACATCATACCGGTACTACTCTGAAGGCGTCTCTCATCAACAACACGGGCTGATGAGGTGTCTGTTTCTGGTGCCACATTTTCTCTGTATACCAAAGCCTCACCTGAGATTTGTTTTATGCATCAGCTGTTTTATTTTGGGGGGTGATCCAGAGTTATTTATTTAATTATGACTGCAGTCTAGTTCTGAAAACCATTTTCAATACAAATGATTTTTAATTTATAGTTAACTTGCATTCACACATCCTCCCATCCAAACATAAGTAGTTGGACATAAGATGGTATTACTGCTTTAAGTAGTCTATTTGAGTTAATAACTGTCACAAGAAAGGAATAATATTCCTGAGTGATGATGTACAAAATGAGCTGTCAGTTTTATTATCCACCTTAAGGGTTATAGGATAGCAGAGTGAACCTAAGTTTGTCACTGTAGAAAAACAACTCTCTGTAAAGCCCTACTTTATTCACAATCTGTAGCTGGTTGGTTGGGTTATAAAGGAGTGTATTTAATTTTCCAGATTTAACTATGCACACAAGTACTTTTAATCAAAGCTTCCCTGGGTAGTCAGTCTATAGTCAGAAAAATAGACATATCACTTATAATAAGAGATGGAGAAAAAGTTTCTCCCTTGCCCTACAAGTGCATACCAGCTAGCAGAGAAAAAGCCTGCTTTTCTTCTTTGGTTTCATTTGACAAGAAATCCTGCACTGGCCTAAGTGACTAGAGCAATGAAGAGCAAGGACTTGAGATCTTTAAGTATCCGTCCAGGGTAGAATAAAGTGAAAGGAATCAGGTTATCCATACAAGACCGTAAATCTTAGACTCCTTAATTGCTAGGAGCTCTCACAACACAGATATTTCTCAGTCCAGTCTCCAGGAGATGAACTGCTGCCAACTTATCCTTAATTAGTTTTTCTGGATCATACAGTTTGCTGCAATATGTGTCCTTGAGCTACTCTGAGGAGATACTGAGACATAATAAGTTTTACTGTAACAGGTATAAGGTAGGTGGTTCTTGCTTGGAATGGAGAGCCATCTTTGTATACGCAGCCCAGGAAATGTATGTGGAACATCTGCAACCTAACAGCTGTTTTATGTCACTTTGGCTGGATCAAGGGCTTAAAATGTGCTTAAGTAATCTACTGCAGCTCTTACTTTTACAAAGTACATCTGTGCTGACAGTTTTTCCACCAGTGGACTCCCATACATGTTAAAATGATAAACAAACTAGTCTAAAATTGAGGTGATAATGGAAGATACTAGAAAGCTCAAAGATAATTCAAGTTGAAATGATACTCACTTAACACTTCAGTATAATTAATGGCTTTGGAAGAAAAGTTTCTCTCAAATCCATAAAGCTGTCTTGTTTTATGCCTTTGTGATGCACCTCACTGATACACAGTTGTTGAAGTTCTGCCTCTGTGAGTTGTACATAGTCTATTATTTGGTGATAACAATGAACATATTACATTTATGCTTCGACGTTTTAAATGTTGTCTTGCCAAAGGATAATAGACATTCAGTTGTCACTGATCATATAGAACCCAGTAAAATACTTAGTAAAATCAGTAGGGGGCTTCTGTTGACTTAATAGTTCTTGTTTTAAGATAATAACAAGCTACATACAGAAACTAAGCCAACAGATTTCTAATAATTATTTTTCTTATAATTATTTTAAGGATCTCTTCTTTGTATTACACACATCGATTTTATCTATTCTAAATGTTTTTATTTTTTTTTTTCCATTTTAAAGTTCTTAGAAAGCTATTTACCAATGCAACCGTGCAAGGAACAACATTGATGAAGAAACATTGCTAGGCTGGAGTGAGAAATAATATCTTCACTTAAAAAAGAATGTAATATCAGCTATCAGTTCAAGCAAGGGTAGAAAGGTAAAATGCATTAAAAAAAAATATTATTTGTATCACCTAGCATAAACACATCACTCAAAAAATGAGATACCTCTTTTTTTAATAACTTTCTCATTCTCATTTGTCTCATATTCCTTCAAGCAGACTCACATAGTCTCTTGTCATAATCTTTACCTACATCTCATCTTATATATTACATATTCAAAAATGTATTGATAAGAATTTATTGCATTAATATTTGTCTCAGATATTTCCAGATTATTTTAACTGAAATAGTGTCTCAAACTTTAGTAGTAGCTTAGTTTTGATATTTTCATCATATAGAGTAAAAGAAGAGAATTTCCAACTTAACTTTAAGAAATAAATAGGATATGCACTGCAAAATGATTAGGTTTTGTGCACTAAAATTAGAAACTGTTGAGGGATTGTACAGCATGAAAACGTCTGAAAAAATGTCTGGTTGCACATTTTGTGTTTTTAAAAAGTAGCCAGAATGAAACATTTTAAAGCTAAATGGAATCCATTCACTTTACCTTTTAATTTATCCAAACAGAAAGGGGAAAAAAACCAAAAACAAGATGGCAGGATCTTTTCACTAGGAAATAAATAAAGAAATAAATCTGTAATTATAGTTGAATTTTTATAAACCAGAAGTATTTACAGTGCCAGAGAGCTTCAATCCAATGATGAATTATTTTAGATTATTTTTAAAGAACTGAAAACAAAAGGAGTTAAAAACAGCATTGTCACTTTGGGACTGGAGGAGAATGGAAACAGAAATTTAAGTTTCAGATGCTAAATTATTTAGGAAATATGTGCACCAGATATGTGCTCAGCCAAAGGAAGGCAATGAAATTAAAATAAGGGTTGGTGTGAAGGACAGGGAAAAAAAAGAAAGCTAACTATGAGAATGAAAGGTGTGTACTTGCTAGAGAAACCTGATTGCTGGAATAGATCAGATTTCCAGATTAGTGAATGAAGGAAAAATTGCAAACATAATGTAAATCATTTAACACGCTGTTTTACAAAATCCTACATTCAAAACTCTCAACTGTCTTGTTTGAAAGATTTGCGTGAATTTTAAATGGACTAAAGAACTAAACAAAGAGCTATAATAGAAAGTGAGATGATGATTTGGAAGGAATTATTTAGTTTGAACTGCAAAAATAAGTAATGACTCCAGTTTTAACCAACTTCCTTAATGGTCTGGAAGGAGAAATATGCATCATATGGATGGCTTTTTTACACTGTGCTAAGTGGCACTAAAATGAAAACACTAGTAAGGGTAGAGGAAATAATATAAAAGTTGATCATGAAACACTGAACATATAGAAAAGAAGACTACAGAAAATCATTGACTTGGGAAGAATATATGCCACAGTACATTTGGAAGAGAAAAGATGATTGAAATGGTGATTAGGAGGTGAAGAAGAAAAACCTTAGAAAGTGTGTACAGCTAAGCACACACAAGTGTGTGGGAATGCAAACAAAGGATGCACTTGAACAATGGTTCTCTCCAGTGCAAGAGACAACCACTATGGACCGACATATTCAGAAGAGGTTATGGTCTCTAGAGGATTTTCAAAAGATCTTTTTTGTCACTGTTGTTTCAGCTTTTAGTTTGACAGGCTATGACTTTGAGCTAGGCAAGAGCAATGTGGCTGGCCACAGAATCAGAGACCAAAACTTTTATGTTTTGCATTTTGTTAAGGATTCTTTCACCCCCTTAATCTGTAGAATTATTTTTTCCTCATTTAGTTCCCCCTGGAGAGTCTGCTCTGTTTATCCCCTTCTCAGGCAACTCCTGCTAACCCACTCTTTCCTATGCATGGCTCATGCTTGCTACATCTTTTCTAAAGTTTCGCTGTCCTTTCTTTTCCCAGTTCCTTCACCCTGAACCTCTGAGCCCTTCTCCTTATTCTGTGCTGAGAACATTTTTCAATCCCTTGAAAGGATTTCACTCTTTAAAGATGGTTCTTATGTGAAGCCTTTGAACTTTAGGATGGTCCTATAAGCCACAAAAGTTGCAAGCAGAACAATTATTTTATTTGAATTTCACAGAGAAGACATTAGGGCAAAGAGAAGAAAGTAACTTCTAATTTGTGTGAAAAGAAAACAAAACCTCTGAACTGAAGGTAAAATATGCAAAATTGAATGTTCTAAGATAAAAATTCTCAGCGGAAGAATAAAATAGGAAAATGGAGATCTGCTACCAAGGCATTTATTCATGGATGTCAGGGTCAACAGGGAGCTACTATGGCAAAAAACAAAGCACTTCCTCAGCCAACCCTGGCTCTGTCAAGTGGGATTGCTGGGCCTGGGGGATTGTTCTTACTTTCCTTGAAAACTGCAGCTACTTTTCCCGTATAACATAACTCAGCTTTCGCAACTCCTTTTCAATTGTATTGTGATTATCTGCTTCTATGAATCACAAGGCTATGTTCTGAGGTACAAGGGCTATATCCGGAAAGGGTGTGGATTTAGGAGTTTTGCAATCTTGCATACTAGATCGCAATATAGAGATAATATTTGTAACATTTTCAAAGGAAATAAAGAATATAATGAAATTACTTAAGTTCAGCCTGTGTCTTTGCAGAATACCTGAAATTAATAAAAGTCAACCAAAGTTTGATTCATATATCTTTATTTTATTTTAATTTCTGCATGGCTTATTATATTTGAGAAATTCCTACTTTTAGAAATCCTTTCTAACTCCTCAGGTAAAAGAAAGCAGATGGTCATCTCTGCCTGTTTCTTACTTGCTATTTATTTTCTATTTTAGTTTATGTCACATCTTCCTAAAATGGAGTTTTTGTGATTGATTTACTGTGATTGATCACAGAATAGTTTTTGGTGTTTCAGGGCTAAACCTCTGCAAAGCATTTCAATTAATAGCCTGTGGCCTCCTGCCTGAAAACATACCTGAGGCATGCATTAATGGACCAATAAAACATGGCCTGTCATATCTTAGTGCTTTATTCCCATTCCATGTGAACAAGAGTGCTCCCAGAGTTTGCCACAGGCAATCTGGTATTTCATCTCTGTGTCTGTTTTAATCTCTGATAGATTTTATCCACTTTCTATCAAATCATGAACACTGGCATTATGAAGAGTTTTTTTCATATTCATTAATGTTTTACTTTTGTTCTGTTTGGTTTTTCAGTGTCTTTTCATCCTAATCCTTTAAACATAATCCATTTATATAAAAATGACATACTTGCTTCTCAGTGTTAACTAAAAAAAAGGAAAAAAAAATCAGTTGCTTTATTACACTGAAATTTTGGCAAATTTCTGATTTAGATATAGTTCAGCTCATGAGTTTCAGTGTGTAAGTAAAGAAACATTTGCTTGCTAATTACAACTCTTTCCATAAAATTTGCATACTTCAGCAATAATAATTATACAAGCACCTATAATGATGATCCTTCTCATCTGTGGCACAATTTTGGACCCAAAATATCACATAACTTCTCCAACACACTAAAGAATGACACTTGAAAGATTGGACTGAATAAATGCTAGATGACTCCCCCAAAACATGCTCTGCAATATCCTCCAAATGAAAAAGACCTCATTTTTTTCTCCTGCTTTTTTCTGCTCTGTGAGTCACACAGCTCTGGGTGAAAAATTTAAGAGGAAAATCAATCACTTCCCAAAAGCCACTTTGAGAGAGGATTTATCTGAGCTGATCTTAATCTCCAAATTTATTCATTTATTCATTAGCAGTATCTATACAAATAGTTTATTTCGTGATGTCCATAACTATATACCTTCTGATTAATATCTCCTAATTTTTAAGACTGGGCAAAGACTCAGCTGTTGGTCTAATAATCCATAGGAAGGTAAGTTGAGCTGACCCTGAGTGTCTGGGGCTGGTCCACAAACCAGTCCCTCCAAGTGCCTCAAATATATTGAGGACAGTGTTTTTTTTCTCCAGACAGTTCCTCCCCATGTGGTGGGAAACAGGCTGTTGCTGCATCGTGTTGAGGAGTACGGGTGTGCAGGGAACCCCTCAGGACACGTCACCCATTCCTCTGCTTCCCCAGACTCCACCCAATAGCAGCAATCAGTTAATACACTAACCCTGGAGTCAAATCGTGAGAAATTCCCATCCCCATCACTTGCAAAAATGATGGATAATCACATTTTAAGCACCGGCCTCGGAGAGTGCCAAATATTTTCTCATTCTAGTTTCTACCTTTCTGTTTTTCACACAGCAATGAAAGCTGTTTTCCATAGAATAACAGTTTTTCCACCCTAGGAATTACTCTGTTTCTATTGGTAAATGGGCATAAAATATAAATGTGAAATATTTGGCATAAAATAAATCTATAAAAATTGCTAGTAATTATTACTATGACTCCATTTCAGAAGTCCTTATTCACATAAACCTGACATTGCTGTTGTAGTTGGTTTTCCTTCAAAAAAAACACCTTAGAAAAACTCACCCACATTGGGCAGGTTCTGTGAGACATAAGAAAGCACACACAGTATTTATGCTTAGACTGAGGCACTATTAAGAGGTATATTAGTGCCAGAATTAAATAACTTGACCACAAGACTTGCAAACAGTACTCCTGGCTGCAGTTCCACCCTTCTCGTGTTTTCTGATCAAAGTACTTCAGTGCTGTGCAAAGTGAGACTATGCCTGTCCAAGACACATGGTCAGTGTTCTTTATTTTTGTCAGTTCCAGAATAAAATACAAGTTATACAATCATCAGGTGTATTTCAAGTTCAAAGCATTGAATTGAATTTTGCATCATTTTTATGAATACCTTGTTCTTTTTATTAGGATCTCACAACTTTTATTAAAGAATTATTCTAAAAATCTGAAAATAAGTGATAGTTAGCTGAGAGTCCTTCATATGTGTAGGTCATTTTTCAGTGCTGTTTACAAAAATGCCTGCTGTACTGAAATAGTGTGTTCAGTCTAGTAAATGTATATTCAACAGATATTCCCATGATGGCAAATGTAAAGATTATCAAAAGGCCCATGGCACAAAAGATGGTATGACTTAAGGTAACTAGTGATTTATGGCATTGTTGCTTCCCATCATTGAGGAAATGAGGCTTGCGACTGACTAATGTTTCTTTTTATTTTGTTTGCTGGAAGCATTTTTAACTTCCTCTTGGGGTTTTTCAGAGCTACATTGTGTGATATTCCCAAACTATTTTTGCACTATTGTTTGATTATAATTATAGTTGAACAGAAGTAAAATCTTGGGAATACTTTTAATTTGCTTAACTCCTTCCTGTTATGTCTTGTATCCTAATTGATTATTGAAAAGAGTAGGTCTATTTAGAATCTGAGCAATCTCAAGGATAGCTTCTCTTTGCTTTTATGACTTTTAAAAAGAACAAGACATAAAATTAATTTGAACAATGCTGGGGAGACTGCCTGCTGCCCAGAAACCTGCAGCATAGGCCAAGGAAACCTCAAGAGGAGAAAAAAAAACAAGAGGTTTTCTTCATGGAGTTTACTCCATGTCACTCTGGTGATGGCACAGAGAGGAGACTAGTAACACTCAGACACTCTACAGTAAATTCACTCTCCGTGTATCTGGCAATTCCAGCATCACGTGCTCAGGTCTTTGTGCTGCCTCCAGAGCTTCTTGCTGCTCTGCATCTGTCAGCACTGTCCCAGTTGATAAGTATCTCCAGCATAGATGTCTCTGGGACTCTTAAAAAGGAAGAGGGAAGAGTTCTGTACCTTTCCTCAGAAAGTAGTAGATCTAATCTATATTAACTAACAAACAAGCACATTCCCTCTGGTACAGGTGGGTGGATTAAATTGCCACACAGGATGATGTGGCACTCACGTAATGAAAATATATTCTGGAAACTGCTTTTGTATCCATTAATGGTGTGAGAATCAGCTTTGCCTTAATTTGTGAATTGTCTGAGTTGGGAATAAAAGTACATTTCTTTAGTGATGATTACCAGCCTCAGAGAATGCTTCAACCAGGGAGAAATGCTGATTTGTTTATGAGGTCAATGAAAAGACATACACCCAACAGTGCCTTCCTAGCAGAGCTTTCAGTTGCATTCAGTCATTTTTTATCTTGAATTGATAAAGTTAATGCAGAGAATCAAAGCCAAGCTTCTATCCCCAGTAAATATTATGATCGTATACATCTGCAAAGCACACAAACTCTGTCCTCGCTTAAGTAGAGCTTTCAGAAAACCTAAACACAGTACTTGATTTATGAATACAGGATGGCATGTTTGGGCTATTGATATTGAAATAAATGTTTTGTGTATTAAGTTTAGAATAAATTATTGTACCCAAAATAATTTTTAGCTGAGGTCATAGTTATTAACAATATTTAGCTTTTTGATAGTGATCTTTGTTCATATATTTCAAAGTTTTTTCAGACAGCTGAAATTATTAGAACCTGTCTCACAGACAGGGAAACTGAGTCAGCCAGTGAGCTACACCTACTTTTTCTTTCCCTCCACCTGAACAGTAGTGTCAGTTCCTCAGTCCTGCATTACTACAGCTTCACTGGAAATCTGTCCAGACCAGCTCATTATAATATGGATTGGTAACATTCCATGTCCCCCCCCAGACACTTCATAAATGACTTTTGCAATTTAAATATAAATGCCAATCTGCATTTTCTTTCTCAAGATGTTCACACAATCTCAGAGGGTCTCCCTGTCCTAGTAGGAGTACTGACCCACTTAATGGCTTCCACTGCCTCTGTCAATTGCTCTGAAACTTTATTATCCCACTTTGAAGTTCTGGCATTCACAAATTATTTTTGGTTATTTGGTTGGTGTGTTTTTCTGTTTAGTATTATTTCACTTTTCAACATCATGTGAATATCCTGTTCTTTGACATGCACCTGAGTAATGTTCATCAGAGTTTAATAATCCTTCATCATCTTTAGTCAGGGAGATTACATAAATAACCCTTACAGACTTCCCATACAGTGATGTACTCGCTAATTCAGCAGTTCTAAAATTATTTTAAAATTGTAAACTGTGCATAGACAGAAGTGGGAGAAGTATAGTAATGAACCACGGTGCTTTTACTGTTATGATGGAACTGTTACTAATGCATACTTTTTAAGGAAATCTAACCTGGAAGCATAGATTATCCAACAGACAATCAGTTTACACTCTTTGCAGGACATCTGAGCAACCATTTTGGTAACACACAGATGTTTTACTTTTAGGTTTTGATTAATTATTGATAAAATTATACCTGTATTACACCAGAATGAGCAAACACAGAATGGTTTTGCTGTTTATGAGAAAATCTTTTCAGTATCAATAAAGATTAATTTTAAGAAGGAGATATACTCTTATCACAGTGAGATTTTCTTCAGTTTTGTTGCAAAACAAAAACCTAACCCCTGCTCTTCAGTTTACTGTCTAAATCTCCACTCTATGGATATATGCGTGTAAATTTTAAGTCTGCTCTGAAATTCTTAATTCAGACTTTTTTTGAGTGAAAGTTGGACTTCAGCTGGATAATTATTTTAATTTTGGAAGACATATTTAAACCCCAAATATTTAAGCTAGCTTATGGAATCTCAGTGCTTTGCCTGGGTTTTGCTAAATTTCATCCTATTCTTCTTCAATTTCCAGCTGGTTCTCCAGTCTCTTATATTGAGAACCACATTGATTTTTTAAAAGCTGAAAATTTTCTTCGCTGAAGCAGCTGCAGGATGAGATCCTTCCATTGCTATGAAAATTTAGTTACATCATACAATTTGACTTCTTAGAAATCACAAGAATAGTTACATTCTTTGCAGGACACAGGAATAATTGTCTCATATTTCAAAATATACTTAAAAAAAATCCCTCTTCATTTTCCTTTAGTTCAGCCCTATTAACTACATCTAAAATGCACTTGTCAGTGGCTAGTAAAATAGGGACCTTAATATTGGCCCAAATTTAAGAAAAAAGAGGTTTTCTTGATTCAGTGTACTGACTCAGAGAATGAGTTACTGCCTGCAAAAAGGTCACAGTAAGAAAAAGAAATCACACTCTGTTATACACAGACCCCCAAATAACTTATCAGCTCAAACCTCCTTATAAAGATCTATGATGTGGTACGGATCCTGGTAATATGACTAAGTAAGTAACTTATAACCCTGCTTATTTTATGAAATAATAGACAGACCTTGGCACTATAAATGCAGATTAAAATAACTCTGTTAAGAAGCTAAAAAGCTTTGTCATAATAATGCAATAAGAAAATCATATTCCAAAGCAAGACAATATCATAACATTTTAAATGCAGATCGAGACAACAAAAGTTTTATATACAAAAAAGATTTTTAAGGCATTTTTCTTAAAGCAGTAATCAATATCTGCTAGTTTCCAGTCTGTTAAGAAGGTCAGCAAACAGTCTCTGAATAAGTAGGTCACTTGTTATGGTCTTTAGACCTTTTTTTTCCCCCATGGAGATTTGAAGAACTGATTGGTAACATTTTATTCAATAATTTTGCATCTTTTTGGCTCTAGTGGAATTTTAAGTGCAATCAAGTTTTCTGTATGCAAAAAAAAGGACCACAGCACCTCAATTAATAATCTTCCACTATTAGTTAAATTACTTCACTTTGTCTGTACTTCTCTCCTTCCTCTTTAATGTAGTTACACATGACTATAGCATCTGAAAGGTAGGTACATTCTTTTGGGAGCTGACATGAGAAACTGGAGTCATTTCTAATTGTCTTAGAACTCACTTTCCTAGTGCTCATTGGGTCACTTTCTGCCACTTTCGGCCCTAAGTGAGGCCAGTACACACACAGTATCTACCCTGTTTACCCTATGAAAGTCCATTAAGTTTTGTTCAGTTAAGAGCAATAAAAACACGTCCTACATACCCGAGTAGTAGCTTCAAAGTAATGAGCCAGATAATTAATTCTGAATTTCAGTGGGAATTCTACTAAGTTCTATTGCAGCCATATTAACACTAAATGAGTCTATCAGAATTAATATTCCTGTAATAAATATCAAGGAGTTAAGAATGATTAAGCCATCATTGTTATCTGTACCATGATAAAAAGGCAAGAAAGCCTTAAAGAATCTGTAAAGATTTGCTTGGTCCTTACATCATACATGGTAATGTATCAAGGCTTGTCTGCATGCCATAGTCAGAGTGCAGCTGGTTCAAGGAAATATGAATTTATAGCATATTTGATAATCTGCAGTAGCTCCCGACATGCACAGAGTATAGCTGAAGTTAAGGTTGCTTGTTCTATTTTTGAATTAGAATAAGTTACTTCACATGAAGATGCTCTCAGTGCTGTATTCTCTGTCAAGTCAAAGAAAAATGCTCTGCTCAGTGTAATATTTGCTGATGAAAACCTTTTCCTTTACATGACTTTTCAAAGAGTAGGCAGCATTCAGTATGGGTCACAGACCACAAACTTACAATGCCATAATTCATCTTTGAAGTAATTATGAATCTGCTTGTCTTCATCCATCATAACTTTGAATGGATACTGAGGACTGATTACAAAAATTCACATTTTCGTTTGCGAAGACCACATCACTAGACTGAGGAGGGAATGTGGATAGGTAATCAAGCTGCTACATTCAAAACACATCCTTCATTTTCATCTAGTTGAAATGCTACAATAGGCTGTACTTGACTTATGTTTTCAGTGACCCATAAAGGAGTGTATAGGTAAAGCCAAAAGTACTGTGACTATTTAGATTCCTGCTGACAGTGTAAATCTGAATATCTGCCTCTGTGCTACCTTCTATTTTATGGATCACTACATGCACCATGATACTTATGCAAGATTTAGGCATTAAATATTAGTCACAAAAATTAGCTATGATTTTTTTTTTTTTTTTCTTACAAAGCAACATGAAGGAAAGCCATGGACCTAATTGGCTGGAGAAGATTTAACCCAATTCACTTTCCTCTCAGTAACTATGTATTTTCAGACTATCAGTCTTCTTCAACAATTAGATTAATGCGTCTTATCTCATCCTATATTTAAAAATTTCAATTTTTAAATGTATTTCTACAGTCATAATTAAATGTAATTAAAATAATTATTTCTCAAGATTTTCCCTGTGAATATTTCTTATTCTCTATCCTTTTCCCATTTCTCCTGCATCCAGACAAAAGAATAAATCACATTATAGTCAAACTATAAAGCTGCTAGTCTGTACTGGGCTTTCTTTAATCAAACCTGAATGCATTATCTCCCTATTGAATCTTGTTTCTTTTCTGTTGATAAATTGTCCCTGTGACTGTCTCAGAGATACATAAGAGAGTCAATTTTAGAAAATTCTGGCCCATTGATTGTATATCATCAATCATTCCAGCTACAGAGTTTGGAATAGATATCAAAAATGTTTGATATTTCATGCATTTTGGCAGTATTGTTAGCAAAACATGAGTCACCTGAAAGCTAGACAAGTGAAAGCTTGGCATGATCTCTGTAACATTCAACCAAGAGAACTACCTTGGCTACAAGTCTAAATTATCTATATTTGCCACTAATCTAAAGTTTTTTCTGTATAGCATTAAAACTCCTTTGTTTAAACAGAAAATCTATGTAAACATACACCTGCAAAAAATAATTTGGCCAGGGGAAAAATCATAAACAGAAATCCTGGAAAGAGAATGTTTAAGGATCAGAAAGCTCAAAAAAAGGAAAAGAAACACAAATGGATGAAATAAAAACAGGGCAAATTCCTGAGGAATGTAGGAGGCATTGGGTGGGCTGGTCTCCTCAAGGCCATAGGCATCATGACGAACAGATCACATTATAAAGACAGGCAGCAGAGTCTGGCTTAAGAATTGTCAAAACGATATGGAGCTAGCCAAAAAGAATTGCAAAGGCTGTGAAAGATTGGCCACCAGCAGTGAGAAATCCTTCCATTCCAACTAAAGAAACATACCTGAAGAAAATTAATTAGCTTGTTTGCCTGAAGTTCATTGTGGTTATTGAGAACTGATCAGTTGTTGATGTGTTATGATGACAGATGGTAGAATCATGTAATTCATATGTTTTCACTGTGCCACCTGAATACTGTATTCCATAAGTCTTATTAAGAGAAACAGAATTAAGCAGTGGCAAGAAAGGTCAGCTGCCCATTTCATCCTGGCAGTTGTACTTGGGAGATCTTGTTGGAGGCAGAAACTCTACCTCACTTGAAAGCTACCAGTTTGTTTGAATAGAGAAGCTTCTGGTCAGTGTGTAAACAACAGCCAGGTAATACTAATAATTCTTTTGTTTTCTAATCATTCTAATATTTTTTGTTCTAATCATTCTTTTATTTTTCTAATCATTCTTTTGTTTTCCTGGCGACCCACAGAAAATTCTGTGGATTTTTAATGCCTGTAACACACAGGATAAGAATCAAAAAAAAGCCCAAAACAGTAAGTATCGAAGAGTGTAATCTGCTTTCACAAAAGGTTGACTGAGAACAGCCAGCATGCATCTACTACAATAAGACTTGTCATGAAGGTCATGAAGTATGTTCATATTCCATGGTTAGATAACTTTATCCATGAAACTTTAGAGTCAAATACTTACACTTCAAATTAAAAATGATTTCTACAATAGGAATATATAAGTACCTCATTTGCTGTATGTTCTTTTCCACAAATTCATTGACCAGAATATTTGTGGAAAGTAATCACAGCAGCAGTGTGTACACAATTTAAACTAATTCCTTTAAAATCAAAAGAATATTCATAGAAATGTTTGCTGTGTTCACCAAATTCTAATTAATTCTTACTTTTCACATCTGTGGAAATCAGATAAAGTATTAAAATAGAGAGTCTGAAGGAGTAAAATATCATTCTTCCACTAGTATGTGATTAACATATTGTCAAGTTACACCTTTTAGAAACAATGTAAAACCTTAACTAGAAATATTCAATTCAATTATATTGCAGGAAGCCATTGGCTAGCTTATTAGTATGATAAAAGTATGGAAATTATTGCAGTTTAAGAACACTGGGGGGGGGTACTAATATGCTAATTGCAATTAAAGCCTGATATCAGTTCCATGTAGGAAGTCCGAGGTGATTTGAATGAGAGCAGAAATGTTAATTAATTGAAAGGTTTTTACTTCATATTACTAAGCCTTGCTGATGAATCTGGCAAGAAAGATTACTACTGCTGACAAAAAGACATCTAGAAAGCGTACCACTTCATGACAATAAATCCAAAAATCCAGCAGTAATATGATGAGTACCCAACTGGGTGGTTGCTTTTGTACCCCAACGACTCAGGCTGTTTCTTAAGCCAACATTATCTTTCATTGCTCCTTCATTGTGTCAATGAAGCACTGTAATATTAGCTATTAGGTAATTAGTGGCTTTTGGTACATCCACCAGAATCAAAAATACAAATGTTTCCTGCTGGGAAGCAGCAAATATCCAGTAATTTTTGCTAATGTTAGAGACCTTGGGGTAGCATCACAAAGTTGCCTTCTCCCTACTCAAACGGACAAATCATGGAGAGGGGACATTGTCCTTGGTCCTTTATGTTCTCCAGAATGTCCTCCCGAGAAGTCACAACTCTTCTGGTTCAAGCCAGGTCCTTACAAAGTATGCATGAACTACATTAGCTCTTTTTTATTATATATCCTTCATTCAAGTAGCTTGTACCTTAACACATAAATTATTAAACTTTTCCACATCAAACTTCCCTAAATTATATCACATTCAGGCTAAATATTGGTCAGCATGACTGATTATGCTTTATGCAAGCTGAAAACTATAACTACACGTTGCAAGCAACAATAAAGAGACTATTGCAGACAGCAGCTGCATCTGCCTGAAGCAAACATTTATCCTTGCTGTGACAGCATATGATGGAAAGCTTTTGTTTGGTTTTTGTTGTGTTTTTTTTTTTCTCTTAGTATGTAGAACCAATGTAACCAAGATTTTTGGTTTGTTTTTTTTTTCTCTCTTTCTTCCATTTATTTATATCTCTAATATAAAAGACTTCGAAATACAGAAGAAACACATGCTAGAATTAAAACACTTATCATTTAAAAGATCCAGTAGCAGACAGAGGAAGTAATATAGAGAAATCTCCTAATATATCCTTATTCTCTTTAGTGTTCCTACAAGCTGGATCTTTGCAATGGGCCATTAATGAGCTTTAGTTAAGATTTAGAAATGAACTTGAACATTCAGCCCTCCAGCATCTGTATAGAGGAGCTGGCAATCTTTGTTGAAATCGATGTGTGTCTCTTCCTCCCTTTCAGCTCTCTGACAGTCTCACCTCCACAGAAAAACCAAGTTGCCACATAGGTCACTGTTAGACAATCTGTGCCATAAAATAACCTTGTGGTTAATACTGCAAGGTTGTCTCTGAGCTACAAACCAAGCATTTGCAAATGGACGTCCCCTCTACCGTTAAAAATGCGACACTCAGAAAGTCTTCTTTAGGGCTGGGGGGAAGGAAGAAAGAGTCAAATATTAATTCTATCTTCCTACTGTTCTGTACTGCACACCTCTTTTTCAGTTGTGTATTCTGATGCGTATGTGTGTTGCAACTTCCAAACCCACAAAAATAAAAAGCGAATGCTTTTTGTCATCTGCTTTACTTACAATGTTAGCAACTTTTCTTCCCAGGCCTTTCATTTTCCTCTTTAAAAGATACTCAAACATATATCAATAGATTTCTTTGTGACTCTAACTAACTTGAGTTACATATTATTTTTCAGCAGTAGTAGGTGTTGAAGAATTTGAATTGAAATTTGAAGGTTCCTGGCTCCCAAGCCAGCAGGAGATGAGGTTTAATTGCTTGGAAATACATTTTCACAGCTGATACTGGGGAACAAAAAAAGTCTGTATGTCAAGAGCCTCTAAGCTAATCATTTAGCCATAACATGCACCACCCCATACCTGGGGACAATGTAACTGTTAACAGCTTGAAGCTGTTGAAAAAACACACCAGTGAGAAGGTTTCCTCTATTTTTCTAATGCTATTCTTTACCCTGAATAAACTAATAGAAATGTCTTATTCTCAGTTCTGTCAGTTCAAATGAAAACAAGTGTGTTCACCTAGTTTTAGCATTGGAATTTATTAGATCTGAGACTGCTCATTAAGGTAAAAATTTTGAAGTTGCTCAGTTGTTAATACACTGCCTGTATAAACTCAGGGTCTGGTTGTTATATCTGGTTACACTCCAGAGACTGAGATTTTGTTTCCAGCACTACAGATCAGGTCAAGAATTGCCGTAACAATTAGCCATTAGTCACTAGATCGCAATTTACCATAATAAGAGGTCATTTCTTCTGAGCATTTTCTTCCTGGAAAGGAAGAAAAAACATAGTAAACTGCCAAGCTTCTGAAAATCGGAGTGTGGAAAAGCTGAGTATGGCTTCTGAAAAGATAACAGTGATAAAGTTTTATGCTTCTTTTTTGAGCCTACCCCTTTTATCATGGGCAGGTTCTGCATATATTGACAGTGCCCAGTATAGTAACTGTCTTCTTTTTTTTCAAATCTCAAAGAAGTTGGAAACCTATCTAATCTCACAAAGAATCAAGCAGATTGTTCCTGACTCAGTAGAGGCATGTGAAAATGATGCTGAGAAACTTGTCCTGCCTAACGTCCTACTTGTTTCTGGTGTAATTATTACTTTCCCATCACTTAAATGAAGGACAGAACAGAGGCATGGGTGTACTTCTTTCAGGGTACTTCACTAACTGACCTTTTTGCACCCACCAGAAGAGAAGCCAAACACTGCAGAGGGCCACCAAAGCGGATTTCTAAGCACAGGAGATGCAGTGAGCATGGGAGCTTGGCTTCCATGTTGCTGCTGATTCAGTCTCTGAAGTAGAAAAAGAAATAAATGGCACTTAGGTAGAGGCATGCTCTCCTGCCACACAGGAAACCTTGTAACAACTCCCTGACACCAAAAAGGGTGTTGGTACTCAGCAGTCCCAGATGCGCTTGAGCTTTGCTGTTTTGTGGAAGGAGCAGCCAACTGTGAGGTACTTGGACTGCTTGGCAAGACTTTGCTTCCTGCTCTCCAGAAGAAATATTTTGTTTTATTTCTGCAGCTGAAAAAAAATTTTGAGGGAAGCTTCAAAACTTAGAGGATGTATGCTGTGAACTGGCCTTACCAAAAAACAATCTTTGTAATTAATATAAACAGGGGAGGGATCTCATGTCTATTGGTAGCTTAGCTAGCAATCAGTTGACAGATAGTTAAGTATAGAAAGGTCAAAGGTCAGGGCTTTTAAACTATAGGTTGATGATCCCTTGGGGACAGTGTGGTGTGAAAAAGAACTTGGTATGCATGATGTTAATGGGCATGATCAGCCTGCCAAAATCCATTAGCACTCACTTTTCCTTCAAATAAGCAGTAAGCTTGCTTTTAGTACTTTGTTTTCAAAGCAGATTTCTTATCATTCTTAGTAATCCTTTATATGCATGAAATATTTCATTCCTTATATGATAAAAGATGATTTTTCAGGAATTGGTAAAATGCATGCTATATTCTTCAACTGGGTCTGTTTAGCACATTGAATATAATTCTGATAAGCTTCAAGTTAAGTTGACGACTTTATAGAGAAAAATAGTCTTACTGAAGGTGCAGCTTAATGTGTGGAGCACCTTATTATCTTTTGTAAATTTCTTGTTTATAGCATGACAAGAGATCAGAACAAATTTGAATATCCTATTTAAAAGAAAATCTGAAATATTTTAGTCCTACTTTACGGCTCTTAGACCCAAAGTGTTTTAACTTGACATTTTCTCTGGATATTTTACGAGATGTTCTTTGACTCTCTAGATAGCTGTAAGGGAGAGAAAATTCATTTGTTTTTAACATTTGTTCATTGCAGTTTCAAAAACACTTTTTATCATGACCTTGAAAGTAAAGAAGCTTGTAGATTTTTTTTTATGATATTCATTAGTAAGTAAGGCATAAAGAATGCTAATACAATATAGATGAAATATATGAAGGACTGTATTTTTTCATTATGTTAGAAAACGAGATGTGCAACTGAAATGACAAAAAGGTGTGGCATATGTACCTAAAATAGTCTGAAAGCTTAAATTAAGGTAGGTTAGAAAGTGTAATAAAAGTAAAATGAAAAAAATTTCCTAGCAGATAATAACGTATTTGTAGCAGTTATATAATGCTGAGTTTAAGTGTGATTTAAATCTCCTAAGTAAAAAAGCTATTACATGCAGCTTTGAATCTGACTTCTGTCAGCTTCAGAACATGCATCCTACCATACATTTCCATCCCACATGTCAACATTTAAAAATAGGTTTGGAAAATCAAATGAAATCTTTGATGTTCACTGTTGTAGCTTTGGATGTTTATAAAAAAATCAAATAAATGCCTCCTGATATGTAATAAATCTTGAATTTACCTCCCCAAAGATTACATCTGTATCTTCAGAAAGGCTCAGTCAGTCTGGTTCATTTGATGGGAAGATGCATGTCATGCGATACTTGATGAGAAACTTGTGAGCATACTTTGGCCATGTCTGCTTTGAGCTGCCAGATGGAATTCTCTTGGGTATCTTTCCTTTTCCTGTGCATCAGAGCAAAATAATATTTTATTGTTAGTCATAATTAATAATTCATTGAAATGCACCAAATGAACACACAAAAAAAGAATGTGCATATAAATCTTATTAGGTCCCTTGATAAAGTCACAGTGTGCTTTTGCATTTTGAATTTCCAGGCATATATTATATCATCCAATATTGGAACAAGCTGAGAAATGTAATATAAAAATTTGATAAATTGCTTTCTGTCTGTAAATGAGAAAACAGACTTGTAAAATGTGAAATGAACCATTCTGGCAAAGTAGAATTTGAGCTTAGAGTGTAAACACTTGAGTTAATGGCTAGGGTATCTCTAAGTCTCAGAAGCTGTGGTACACAGGGAGGGTGAAAGTGAGGTTATGGAAGCTCTTCAATATTTTACTTTGAACATCCTTACAGGCATTAATTAGACAGATTACCTGTTATGCATGGTGCAGTGTGCTGAACAGTTTTAAACTGTCTTGTCCTCAAGGCAAATGGAAGGCAAAGTCAGAAAGAATTACACTCTACACAAATAACAAAGAATGTAAGTAAGTGTTATGGTAAAAAAAATGAAAGATTCCCAGCCCATATACATTTTATGCTTTAACTTTACCTAGTACAAAAGAGTCTTAAATATTTCCTGATCATTTGAATTTATGTACCTAACCTGTCCACCTCTTCAGTGCCTCAATCAGTGAGAAACCATAATGACATTTAATGTTGTAATTACTTGATTTTTTATTGATGTTGCTTTTATGACTGAGGAAAATGGAACATTAAAATTAATAAATGCTCTGTAAGTGGATTTTTTAAATCTCAGGACAATTCCATACCTATAGTAGAAAACATAAAGGAACAGCAAGTACGTTTACCAGTGTTTCCAGGACACAAGTGTTAACTTGCTGTATATATGCTAAATTCCAGAATCTGTTTAATCGGTTTATTCAGCCAGCCACCTACAGGGAAGGTCACCATGTCAAGCAATCCTGGATGGTATTTTGTGTGAATTGGGAACAGAACTTTTTAAAGGCCAGAGGTTTAGGAACATAAACCAGATGTGCTCATTTGAAATAGTCTACTTATTAAAAAAAGGTCAAGCACTTAGATCTTTTTTAAGTCTTACTGTCAGATGCGCTCCATAAAAGTAAGAATTTTACTATTCTGATGGAATAAATTTCACAAATTTTTTAGATGAAATATGCTTTCTGATCTTTGCCATAAATTCATCACTTTCCTGTTTACAAAACTGTTCCAGTCAATAATTTTCACAGTGTAAATCTAGATAAGACTTTGGTTAGTATGAAGATGTTGTTTTGGTGTGTGTGGAGGTTTCTTTCCAGTTATATATGTCTAAAAATTGACATCTAGCCCATAGGAGTCAAATGAAATATCATTTAATTGTTAATGCAGTTTAACTCCATTGGTCTGCCTGCTAAACTGTTTTACTGAACTGCTTGAGTGGCAGGATATTATTTATTACTATACTCAAATTTGTGAATACGATTTCTTAAGACCTTTCAAGAAGTTGAAAGGTCTTAAGAAATCCTTTCAAGAGGTATGGGGGGAAGGAGTCAAAACGTTTTCCAACTTCCACCCAGGGTACTGAATATTAAACTGTGCTCTATCCATTCTGCTTAAACTAGTAGTCAACTCCAATGCTCAGAAGTAGCCCAGATCAGCAGAAGCTGACAGCATCCCTCTCCTCCTATTTTCAGCCTCACCATTCTTGCCAGAGCCCCTCAAATGAACAAAGCAGAAAAAAAAAGAAAAATCGATACTTGATACAGCAATCAAAACTTACAGCAGAACAGAGTAAATGAAACACCTAGCTTTGGTGACATACAGCAAAGGATGTATAACTGATTGTTTGCCACTAAATGTCTGTAGTTCTGCTTTCGGTGTTGTGGATTATATAATTATGGACAATTTTCTTATTTCAACTACTTGAAGGTGGCGGGAACCCTGGAGTTGTAATAAACAAAAAGCAAATCCAATGGTTGGAGATGATGTTTTGCCTTCTGCTTGAGCTACATTACTCTCTGTCCCTCACCAATACTGAGTAACTACACAGAACAAGAACAAACCTAACCAGATAATGGGCTGCTAGAAAACCAAACACATAAAACCCCAACATCAGCAAAACCCAGACAGATAACAAACCCCAAAATAAGACTTAAGAACATTTTTGCTAAGTTTATATTCAGATGCTTTTTTCTTCTGTTCCTCATTTGAATAACAGTTTTTGCAGTGGTCTTTATTCATAGTGAACTGCAGATGACTTGCTATTTCTAGGTCAGGAACATTATTCACCCTTCAATGTACATTTCCATTTTTTAAATATTTGAATGAAATTCTGGGCTGTACCTATTTAACTTTACACAGAAGAAAACCCTAAGCACTGGTACACACTCAACAAATGTTTTCATGCAAAGGCTTATCATAACATATATATTTTATTTTATTTTAAGGGCACTATAATTTGTTGGGGATTTTTTTATCTTTGAAAGGTTAAACAAGTGTTTGGAAATATTTTTCCTATTTTCTCTGATGTAAGATCTGAGTAGAATATATCTAGCATAAGCCATTTCCCAAAAGTTTTCCTTGGATTTCTAGTGTTATTTCTGAGAATTAGAATCACAAAATTTGTCATATTTGATAAACTTAGAGCATTCTTCAAAATTGTCCAAAAAGAAGCCAAATTTTAAACAAATGTATTTTCTTATTCTATATTTTTATGGAGATTTCATAGACTGTAAGTACAAAAACATTTGAAAAAAATGAAAAATTCTACCAGTTTTAATACTTTTTACAGACATGCGTACTTTCAAGGTATAAAAAAACCAATGCACAAATAAATGAAGAAGTCTAAAAACCTCCTTCTAGTAGGATTTATCTCTATTATTAATGTTATTATTTCTTAAAAAGCACATAATTGAATTGACCTAATTTCTTCTTTGGAAAGCTTATTGATCTGGCATATTGTCCTGGATTTAGCAGTAGCAGTCATTTTTCTCCTTAGTAGCTGGTGCAGTGCTGTGTTTGTTTTGACTTTCAGCCTGGGAACAGAGCTGATAACACTGATGTTTTCAGTTGCTGCTCAGTAATGTTTACTCTGACCAAGGACTTTGTGAGCCTCATGCTCTGCCAGGGAGGAGGGGAGGCCCGGAGGAAGCAGAGACAGGACACCTGACCCAAGCTAGCCAAAGAGGTATTCCATACCACAGCACATCATGCCCAGAGAGGCAACTGCGAGTTACCCGTGTTACCCAAGAAGAAAGAGCACTCTTTCTTCTTGGTCAGGTTCGTTTCGGCGAGTGGTATCGCATTCTCTTCCCTTGTTATTTCCTTTATCATTATTATTATTGTTGGTAGCAGTAGTGGTTTGTGTTATACCTTAGTTACTGGACCGTTCTTATCTCAACCCGTGGGAGTTACATTCTTTTGAGTCTCCTCCCCATTCCTCGGGGGGGGGGGGGGGGGGGGGAAGGAAAAAAAGAGGGGGGGATGGGAATAGAAACTGTATGGCTGACCGGGTTTAACCCACGACACGTATTTAAGTATTAAGCACTTTTACAGTCCCAGTGATAAAGCTTAGAAACTTCTGGTTTCTTTTAATCAATGTTATTAACTGGAACTGTGCGTACCTGACACATGAGTTTCAGAGGTTGAATTCATGGAATTTTCTTGAAGTTTGTATCTTGGTATATGATTTGGTTCATTATTACTTGAGGATTAGTTCAATCTTCTTTTTAAGGATAAAACATAAAGACAATATAAGGTTAAATGTTTTTTAGTTATACTCTTTATACTTGTTTGTTGGGTTTCTTTGTATTGGTGGAGTTAATAGCAAATATTAGCATTTCTCTATTTGAGAGGAAAATAGTACATTTCCTTTTGGGAAGACCTTTTAAAAAAAAAATTACAGAAAAAAAAGTACATGATGTATCAAAATTTTAGGGCTTTAATAACTATAGTAACTGCAAACACATCTGATGGAATGTGCTACCTAAGGACAATGCTTAGACACCCAGGGCAGTGCAGTGATGAATGTGACTAGATAATGTGAGAAGTCTCAAAGGAAAATTTACATGAAGCAGTGTGTTATATTAGACAGTATGCTGGAAAGCTGTAAGAGAACCTGGATTCAGCAGACCCTTCTCAGCTGGATTTGCCCTTCTGTGAGGAGCACCCTGCAAATAGAAAATGTTTCCAGAGCTAGGATTTTCTGACACCCCCAAGTTAGCAGTGAAGATAAAAAGGTCTGTTTCATATTCTCTGACCCATAAATCCTAGTTGTCTCCTTTTCTTAGTTAAATTGATATAAAATCAAGCACCTTCACATTATACAGTATTACTTCTGAATGTCCGCTTCATTCTTGTTCTTGGATAGGAAAAGTTGACCTTACTGATATGAACTTGAAATAACTTCAGTGATGGTCAGAAATACCTGGAAAAACATCTTTTCTAATGTAATTTAATTGGTGTTGGTTGTTCAGAGGTTTCTACCAGTATAGTTCTGGCCTCATTGGACCAAAGTCTTGATGTGAATTGTCGGCAAAAAGCTCACTGACTTGCCCAGAACAGTGATTTTGCAATGTAGTCTGTGTGATCCTGCAGTCTTTAAACACATGTATAATATTATAAAGACAAAAACAAAAAAAACAAACATTTTCTGTAATTGTGCTCTTCAATTTTATTTTTTATTTCAGTAACATCTTTGACTTTAGTCACTGTAATAATTTCTGAGGCAGTAGAGCATTGCAGTCCAGGATTTTATTTTATGAGGCACTGTGAAAATGGAAAAGATGTCTTTACCCAAAAAGATGTTATTCTTTTCCACTTTCTCTGACAAAAAGTTTTAGACTGTTCACAGTTATCTGCCACCTATGCAGTTTAATACTGCTTCCAATTATGCCAAAGTAAACGTATGCTATAAAAACCTCTGCTGCTTTATATTCTGTGCATTACCTAACAATCCTCTTCCCTGTTTGCCTTTTATGCTGCTGTTATGCTCTGGACTGATGGTTTCAATGATTTTCCTATTCCTGATCATTGTGCTGGATGATTGTTCTATTAAACTCAGAGTCCCTAGATTGGTTCCTTGCTTCACACCTAATTATTTTATATTTATCTCATGCTTATACAAAGTCATCTGAACCTCTTTGGTTTAAAAAAATAGTGGGATTCACAAATAAGGAAGCTGAGAAGCTGTTTTGGTTAGTGATTTATGAGTTACAACAGTATCCTTTAGCAGTTTTAGAGAATTTTGTTGATACCAAAGAAATAATTCCATCAGTTAGTTGGTACCTTGCTGAATTCAGACATGCCCCCAGTTCTCCTCACCATTACTTTTTGAAAAACACTGGCTTTTGCATATATACTGTGGAGCTGCTGTGTTTTCAGCAGCGTACTGGCAAAGACAGTTCTATACAACTTTTAAGTATTTCTGATTGATCACAAAAGTATGAAATAAAACTCCTTCAGATAGTTCTATTAGAAAAGTGCTTCTACAAAAACATAGTTTTGGAAGTTATGGTTGTTAATTTACATTACTGTTTTCATGACCATTTTGGATATATGAGAGATGTTTAATATTAGGTTATTTCTAAAGTTATTGAAGGCCATGTAATCTTCTGGACTCCATGGGTTTTATTTTTTTTTTATTTTTTAGCTGAAATGTTCCATCCATTTTTATTTCTTGAGAATATTACTAATATTGCATTCTAAACAGCTGTAAATTATGAATGTTACCAATGCCTAGGACAGTGCAAATTCTTTGCACTGGATATAGGTGCTTGTCCACCTAATATTCCATAGCACCAGAAAAGGTCTAATGTGGCAACTGAGGCACGGACACCAGTTGTGGTCCAACCGAAATCATTTATTGAGTAAGCTTACAGGCTTTTTATAGACCCCTGCCTAGCAGTTAGTAATTGTTAGTATTGGTTGGTTTCTTTTCGGGACTTTTCACAACATCATATGCTTTTCCCAGCCAATGACATTACTGATCACGCGCCTTTGCAACCAATCACATTATTGTCCATGTGCCTTTGCTTGGACAATTTGTCCCACACAACATCCTTGTCTCTAAATTGGAGAGACATCAATTTAATAGGCAGACCACTTGGTGGATAAGGAACTGACTGCATGGCCTCACGCAAAGAGTTGGGGTCAATGGCTCAGTCCAGCTGGAAACCAATAATGAGTGGTGCCCCTTAGGGATTGGTGTTGGGACCAGTCCTGTTCAACATCTTTGTCACTGACATGGACAGTGGGATTGAGTGTGCCCTCAGCAAGTTTGCTGATGACACCAAGCTGTGTGGTTCGGTTGATACGCTGGAGGGAAGGAATGCCATCCAGAGGGACCTTGACACGCTTGTGAGGTGGGCTGAAGTTTAACCATGCCAAGTGCAAGGTCCTGCACCTGGGTCAGAGCAATCCCAGGCACAGCTACAGGTTGGGCAGAGAAGAGATTCAGAGCAGCCCTGCGGAGAAGGACTTGGGGGGTTGGTTGATGAGAAAATGAACATGAGCCGGCTTCAGTGTGCACTCACAGCCCAGAAAGCGAACCGTATCCTGGGCTGCATCAAAAGAAGCGTGACCAGCAGGTCGAAGGAGGTGATCCTGCCCCTTTACTCTGCTCTCATGAGACCTCACCTGGAGTATCGTGTGCAGTTCTGGTGTCCTCAACATAAAAAGGACATGGAACTGTTGGAACAAGTCCAGACGAGGGCCACGAGGATGATCAGGGGACTGGAGCACCTCCCGTATGAAGATAGGCTGAGAAAGTTGGGGCTGTTCAGCCTGGAGAAGAGAAGGCTGTGTGGAGACGTCATAGCAGCCTTCCAGTATCTGAAGGGGAGCTATAGGGATGCTGGGGAGCGACTCCTCATTAGAGACTGTAGTGACAGGACAAGGGGTAATGGGTTAAAACTTAAACAGGGGAAGTTTAGATTGGGTATAAGGAAGAAATTCTTTACTGTTGGGGTATTGAGGCACTGGAATGGGTTGCCCAGGAAAGCTGTAAATGCTCCATCCCTGGCGGTGTTCAAGGCCAGGCTGGACAGAGCCTTGGGTGATATGGTTTAGTGTGAGGTGTCCCTGCCCATGGCAGGGGATTGGAACTAGATGATCTTAAGGTCCTTTCCAACCCAAACCATTCTATGATTTGATGATTCTATGAATTTATTTGTACCGCGATGTATAAGCAGATTTTTCTGTTACCACTTTCTGTTACATTATTACTTTCTATTTTCCTTGAACACACATTCTTTTGTCCCTTTAGTCCACATTGGAGACTTTTGTTATCTCCTGGGAAAGTCCCGGGTACGACATTACATCTTTGTCTTCAGTAACTTCTTTGTTTCAATATCTTTAGTTCTTGGAGATTATCTCAGTGTTTTAACTTTAGTTCCTCTTGAGTCCCATGGTTTGCAGCTGATGAGGGTCAGGATGTCTGTGCTCTCGTCCAGGTCTGCTGGCGCAACTTCTTGTGCAACATTCCCCATAGTCTAATAAAATGTATATACAAAATTGAATGTACCATCCAAGAAGGGAAACTCTCAATCCCACTCCCAAAAGCATTACTGATTAAAAGAGTATATTTTTGCTTAAATACCATTTAATGCAGCTGTTAAATGCTGTGTGCTACTTTTCCTTCTAGTAGTCAAACTTATTCCCTGTCTTTGTCAATTTACAAAGCACACCATCCTTGAGATGTTTTTTTGAAGAAAGGCTATTGCTTCAATATATGTATTTCAATAATTAATGGAATGATAAAGTAAGACTAGATTTTACTATATGTTCACTGAAAATGTAAGAAATGAAACTAACAGGAGCTGTTTTTAATAATTTATTGGAACCAATTTTTTAAATATAAATTTAACATTTAAAATACATTTTCTTTTTTATGTTTTCTGTTAAATTGAAGTTAGTTACTTTAGTCACCATTGTGATATACTGAAAAACACACTCCATAAAAATGTCCTTTATGCAGTAATATAAACTGTGTTCAAACTAAGGTTTCATAAATTGTGAATCCCTGGTTTGGATTAACATTGTAAGTGATCATTAAAGTCCTTTATTTAGCAATGTTTTACTCTTTACTGGTTTCAGTTATAAATCAAGTTTTCTGTCAAACAGAGCTTAGACAGTCCATATCCTGAGAGGCAACAAGGAAAATGTTTGCAAAGAAAATCTCAACAGACATCAGAGACAATTGGAATTAGGAGAGCATTAAAGAGGGAAATAATATGCAGCAAAGATAGATTGTTGTTTTCCTGGTTTGGCTTGGTCTGTTTTTATTTCTAGCAAGATGCTCCTTTGGAGCCTTGCTGTTATAAAAATCTTCACATACTACTTTGCTCTTGAGATTTACTACCATTGAAACATAGTCTTTATGTCTGTGGTAAGAAATTACATTCCATTATATTTAGGGTTGTAAGACTTGATTCTGACCAGCAAAGTGGAGAACATGCAAATGGTTCTTCTATTGACTTCATAGTAGAATTACTCTTGGACTTGAGTGTCTTACTGGATAGGGGCTTCTTGTGACAACAATTCAGCAATCCTACTTGAGAAGTGGTGAAATCATTCCTTACCAGTAAGATGTATTTTTCTTGTCAAGAAGAGTTCAGTTCATAGTAGTCCTTAACCTTTTGCCCCTCATATTCCTTGCTGATATCTAATTTGCTTAATTTTGTTTAATGACTTGCTGAAGAAAAAATACAGCAGGTATACTTGCAATGTTGTTTAGAACATCTAGCATGTCTTGACATTTTGCATCCTAGCAAAATTACAATTATAATGTCATTAAGTATACCTAACATGCCCTGACACTCTATTTAGAAGAATGAACATGGCGTTGAAGACTGTATTCCAAAACCATTTATGTTCCTGCAGTATGCATAGGAATAGTAATTCAGCAATTGAATTTGGTTTTGAAATCAAACTTCCAAGTGTTTTAAGGATGTTTATTACAGAAACAGAACATACATTCAAGAGGATAGGATTTGGTAAGCACTTTTTCCCTTACAGTATTGACAGAAATATTTTGAAAACAAACAAACAAACCCAAGTAAATGCTAATCAGAAATTTAAATTGTCCTTCGTATACCAATAACCTTTCTCACTCTAAATGAAGATATTTTTGGAAGGTCGGTAACTAATGTGAGCAAATGTGTGTTGACCTGAATATTTATCAAAGATGAGTAAGAATCGCAATCATTATTAAATCTGAAGAGGTAATTGAATATACCTTTTCGGCAATCTTTCTATTTCTGCATGGCTGAATGAGAGACAAGATTTATTAGTGTAACCAACAACTGATGGCATGAAAGAGCAGAGTTAAACTCCAATCTCAGTCTTCCTCCAGGACAGTTGGCAATATTCTAAGCAAGCACCTGAAAAGTTCTACTTCAGTCATTTGTCTGTGACTTAATTCCTGTTTGCAAAACAAATTTAATTGTTTTACAACAAACTGCCTTTCTCTGCCGGATTGTTGTGACAATATGTACATTAAACATTGAGGACTATGAGGAGTGTACAAGAAGAATCAACACCCCGCAGGCTGGCCATGCATACAACTGCATACTGATTAGGCTGTAAACTCTTCAGCTTGAAGGCTGCTAGCTCTGCCCTTCAGTCCAGAAAACTTTGCTGAGCCACAATTTAGGGAAGTACCACACAAGCTTACTTTCCCTTTCCTCAGCTTGTTTGGTGCTGAGAATGCATACTTAGCAATTCTTCTTAGGATGCTTAGTGTCTTAACATATCTTGCAAGAAAGTCAAGACTCATTCTTGACATCTGGCCCTCAGTGTCATTCTGTGGCCAGATGTCATTCTTGACATCTAAGGAGAAAAAATCATCTAATCATCTTTTAATCATCTTTTAATCTAAAGAGAAAAAATCTTGGAAAGCACAACTCCCCTCAAGGGCAGTTCTTTGACAGGTTGTGATACATCAATAAGAAGCACAACTGTAGATTACTTATTATACCATCAGATAAGTGATTGAAATGAAGAAATGTGGCTAACATTAGTCAGGTTTGTTGAAGGGAGTTTTAATGTCAGCCCCAAACAACAGCATGGACATCACCTACAACTATATTAGATACAGGACAGAAAATACAACTCAGCAGCCAGATGAACAGCCTGCTTCTCCATTGTCCCTGCAGTGCTGGTGAGTCTGCCTTGAAAGAACACCTGAAAAAGTGACCCAGCTTTTGCAGGTACAGGGAGGCTTCTGTAGAGAAAGCAGCAACCTCAGTAGTAAATACTTCATTTTTCCCTCTTAGTATAGTTCTTTTTACCAAGACTGCTGTTGGTACTGTATCTTATTAGCCGCAGGTAGCCCATAGCCCTTGGGCGCTAAAAATCTGTTACTGTGATATTTATTCCAGAGCTGCAGACTGGATGAAGAAGGGAATAAGGCAAGATTGACTCTGGTAGGCTGGGAATTTTACAGAAACTGTGTTTCACTGAATATATGGATTTTAAATGACTTTATTAGAATTTTCATTTAAGTGTTTCCTAAAATCTTATTGTGATATTATTAACAACATACAAAATTTGAAAATTGAAAATGCAGAGATAAACAAATTATTTGTTACAAAAAGGGCCTCACAGGTCGCTGGGGAAATAGAATATTCTAATTCTGTTTATACCAGCAGGAATAAATTGTGTTTGGTAAACATAATGTTAGTCATTTGCAAACATGAAAAAATGGGGCCTTTTTTTTTTGTTTGTTCGTTTCAAAGACTTTGCATAGTACCTTGAATTTTTTTGACTTAAACTGAATTTAGCCTAGTAAAACTTTGGCTGTAGACAGAAATTCCCTTCTATGTATGCATGCGTTTTTCTTTTCCCTCTCTTATCTCTTTTTTCTTCCCTTTTTCTTTCTTTCCTTCGTTTCTTCTTTTCTTTCTTCCTTCCTTCCTGCCTTTCTGTCTTCCCGCTTGCCTGCCTGCCTGCCTTCCTTCCTGCCTGCTCGTTTTAGATATTTGTCCCAGTGCTGTTATGCTGCCTTCCAGATTTCATGCTTCATTTTTTAGCTTCATTGGCTCTTATCATTCATATTATAAATATCAAACCTGTATGTCTCAGGTAATGGTACTCAAATTACACATAACAGAAGGAAATCTCTAAATAAATAAAGTCAGTTTGAAGAGTTACTAAGCTGTCATCTTCCTAATAAGCCACTATAAGAAGTAGGTCATGTCTTAAAAATATCAACTAGAAAAACATCAAAGTTACTTTCTTTTAATTTTCTGTTTATTGTAAGACAAATTATCTAATTGATATTTTAAATAAATGAATATTTTCCAGAAAACACAATTTGACAGCCTTTCAGATTTAATAAGTCTTTGCTTCTAAATTTGGAAACATGCATTTTCCCACACTCTCTTCTTTCAAAAAAAAAAAAAAAAAAAAAAGGCCAGTTCTATTCACCTGATTAATACAGAGCAGTTTCTGTACCATAGTGCAGCCAAGGGAGAGATGGATTAATATGTCAGCTAAAATTGACAGTAGGACTACTAGTAACCTGCTTGATATAATTCCGTGGGGTTTCAGGCCTTCTAGGTGAATGCTTATAACAGGAACACTTGGTTTTAAGTAAAGATATGCAGTTGCTAAAGTAGCTTTTGTTCTGATACAGAATACTAAAAATAGGAGCTTGTAAAAGGCAAACAAAAAAAATAAATTAATTCTTCTCTTAAATAGTTGTTAGAGCAGTTTTCTGTCTTATTCCAGGGACTGGTCCTAGATCCTTGCTTAGAAAAGACAGAATTTTTAGAATGAAAAAACTGTCAATATTGAATGTATTTATTATAATGTTAATGCACATAAGAAGGGACTTAATTTTTAATCTCAGCTGGCATATAAAGAAAATAAGGAAACAAAACTGGAAAATGACACAAAGTGCCTAAAGGAGTGGGTGTTTGGTTGCATTCACTAGACATCTAAGCAGGTGACATTATAAATGCAGGTGTTTTCAATGCTAGTTATGTGTCAAGTAAGGTTTATAAAATATCTAGTTTTCTTTCCAAATACAGCTGAATTCTTGCCCCTAGTGTCCTGTCCAGCCAGGTGTTAAATATCTTGGGATGCAACTGGGGTTCAGCCCCTCAGGAGGGAGAGCTTGGTGAGTACATAATGCAAGAGAATCAATTCCAACAGCAGTTATTTTGCCCATCGTAGTCCAAGCTTGGGTCAGCCAACTGACTGTCTAAGAAAGAAAGTGAAGTACAAGAGGGAGCTGGTTCAAATGCAAGCCTAGCCCTTCAAAGCAGTATGAATGCACTGGTGAGCAAAGCCAGTGTAGACATTGCTTCAGGCTTTCCCTACTGTGATTATTTCATTCTAGCGTTTTAGGTGAAAATCAGTTCATGTAGGTACAGCCTCATATCAAAAAGGTTTGCATTATTTTTATTTGAAGATGCTATGTGTAGTAGCTCATAAAGCATTAAAAGAAAAGCCAAAAAAAAAATTTGGCGGTTAATTATGTAAAATATACAACCATGTATAGACAGGCTCCATCTCTCATACACAGTCCAAACATATGTTATAAACAAGACCAAAAAATGTATGCTGCAGTCTAACCATGGCCCTAATTTAATAGTGACAACAATCTAATATCCAGAATTTAAACTGAAGTTTTGCAAGTACATTTATCAATGCCTCCTGCTTACTGCCAAACATTAATTCTTCTATCAGTGCTCTCATTTACACTGTCTAAACAGCTATATTTCTCACTTAATTCAGAGAATGACCTTTTATAACTAAGAGGAAAATTAGCAGCAAGAACTTAATGGTGTAAGATAAAAATTCTATTCAATCTGCAGTAACAGTTGTTTTTATTTCTACAGGTTTGTTTTCTGAAAGGTATATATTTGTCATCTGTGGTGTTCTGAAAGACTTATCATACAAGGCCATAAAAAAGCAGCTCCTTTGCTTAGATAACTGTATAACTGGAGATAGATCTCCAATGAATTTATCACCCACCCCCATGGAGGTGCCTGGAATGCGTTGCCAATGTTGTAGTTGCTGCTAGTAGTGAGGATCTGCAGATCAGCCATCCAGCATAAGGCACAAGGTACTTGGATATCCTGCCTCTCATCTGGCAGACTTAGACTTTCTAACAAGAAGAAAGACAATGAAGTGCTGGCAAAAAATCCCCTAAGGAGCTAGCAGGCTCCTTGGCTTCAGGGCAGGTAGCAACTGCCTCTCCAGGAGCTGCCCGAGGACATTGAGGCCACACATCTGTTCATCTCCATTTAGTTAGACCCTAAAATTAAGCACATGGTTTAAAGATTGTAATGCTTATGTCTGATAGAGAGGTAAAGTGCTGAACATCTGCAAGCACAGGAAGATTTTATGAAGCCAGACGTTGCCCATTAATTACACTTGGCCTCTCTTTGTATGATGTCCCAAGGCTCCTCATGTAACTATGAGGGTCGGAGCCTTGGTATGTCTCCAACAATGACTGTAAATGAAACAAAATTTGATTTGCTTTAGTTTGGTCATCATTACAGAGAGTGGTGGCTTTGGCTACTGCTGTCTAGGATGTTCAGCCTGGGGAAATCATTTGTAAAAGATTCAGCTGGAATTAATCATTTGACTGAACCTAAATATGTATAACATTTCATTTTCATCTCGGTTAAGACAGAAATACCCTAACACACAGCTAGTAATTTGAAGAGTTTGAACAAAGGAAAAACATTGGCAGTACAGAATGTATTAATACATAAGATGCCTTATTTTTCTCAGGTGGGAGTTTATCTGGAACTCCAGAAAAAAACTTACAGCAAGTGATGAACAAAACAAAAAGGTTCCATGCAAAACAATAAAGCTTCTACAGAATTTATTCCTAATTTTTAGAATTTCAAGGGGAACTACGCATTTTTTTATATCTGTAAAGCCTGCAACAATAATCTACAGCACTGTTGTGCATTATTCTGTACTTAAATATTTGGTGGTTGAAAACCTGGGTGAAATAGATATTTTCTGTTATATTTTGTAGGGCTTTCCCATAGAATCTGATGACATTTGTAGAGACTATTAACATGTACTAATCATGGCCAAGACTTTAACTGAAGAAAATTTTTCTTGATTTCACATAAATAGAAAAGTGGCCAAGCTGAAAATATAATTTAAATGTAGTGAGCTCTCCTTAACCATTGGATAGACAAATGTTCCCTTGCTAGCAATATACTTAAATGTATAATACATTAATATCTGGTTTTTAGAATATACAAACAAAATTGGAAGGCATACCTAAACAGGAAAATAATTGCCTGAAAAATGTAGGTCTTGATGGGAAACCAGTGGGTTAGTCCATTTAATTCAGCAAGCTTTTGATTGTTCTTTAAACTTTTGAACCTAAGGAGAACTGAATTTTCCTCTCTTGAGCATGGAAAAGATAGACAAAATTATCTCTTTCTCTAACAGTTACCTGAATCATTGTAATAAAACACCCCAAAAGCCTATTTTCATGGTTTAACCCCAGCTGGCAACTAAGCACCAGTAGACATGCACTTGCTCTCTCCACTCCTGCTGTAATGGGAAAGAGAATCACAAGAGTAAGAGTAGGAAAACTTGAAATAAAGACAGTTTCATAGGTGAAGCAAAAGCTGCGCACAAGCAAAAGCAAATCATGGAATTCCTTCGCCACTTCCCATCGGCAGGCAGGTGTTCAGCCATTTCCAGGAAACCAGGGCTCCATTCTGCAAAATTGTTACTTGGGAAGACAAAATGCCATCACTCAAAATGACACCAGCCCCCCACCCCACCCTCCCCCCGTCCCGCTTTCATCTTCCCCTAGCTTTTTATGCTATGACATAATATGGTATGGAATATCCCTTGGGTCAGTTGGTGTCAGCTGTCCTGACTGTGTCCCCTTCCAACTTCTTGTGTGCCCCCAGCATAGTTTCGGGTGGAGTGGGGTGAGAGGCAGAAAAGGCCTTGATCCTGTATAAGCACTACTCAGAAATAAAGAAAATCTCTGTATATTCAATACTGTTTCCAGCACAAATTCAAAACATGGCCTATACTAGCTACTATGAAGAAAATGAACTAGACAAAACCATCACAGATGTATACTATATACTGTCTAGAAAAGGGCAATACAGATCTCTCTGAAGATGGTTGTATACATTTTGAAAACTTGAAATTTGAAAAGATTCCTAAATATATTAGTTACAGTTTATTCTTCATTAGATTGTTAACAGGTTAAGTACAAGGTTGACATTATGTGTCCTTTGCCTGTGTTTTAACTGTCCCCAAAGAAACCTAAAATTCTCTTGCTTCCTTCCCCCTTCTACCAGCAGCAGAGATCAAATGGACTGCTAGATTACAATAAATGAGTAGTAGTGGCTTGATCTGATTTTACTATCTAAAGCTCACCAGTAGAAAGCCTTCCATAGCTCTCTGCGAAATCCTTTGTCTCTCCAGCTCATACAATATTTTTGTGAGGGCATGGAGAAGGGTGAGGATCTATCAGCATATATCAATGATTCTTCCAAGACATTTGTTTTCTAGATTAGTTTTGGTTTATTCTTTCATCCTGGCAATCACATGCATGCCATGATGACACATTCAAAAGGACCAGTCTCCACACTGGATTCAAATGCAGTGCCAGAAGATATTCAGCTAATGACATTGGGAAAGACTATAGTGGAGGGGGAGGCTAGTTAACCAAATGTTTTTTTACTCAGACTCTAACCTGAGTGTCAGGAAAATACCACCTGCCTGAAATACCCTGTCCAGTATGAATATATGTTAATTTTGCTGTCTGAATCTTCAAACACAGTCCCATGGTGATCTATCTTGTCATGTAAACATTAATGCTGAATTTCATTTTGTTTTCTCTAGAGAAATAAAAACATGACTTTGTCATGACGGTATTCCTGATGCACATTAGTATGTGCTACAGTCTTGTCCCTGCCTGTGCCTCAGCACCTGAACATTTGGGAGCAGTGCTGATGGGGGTGAGGTTGTGACAGGGGAAATGAGGAAACATTTAATGCAGAATGATAGTTTCACTAATATATAGTTTACTGTTTCATAGAAATTACAGATTGAAGAAATCTTGTGTATGGCTTGTGCATTCCTCAAAATTGTTCCTATTCCCTATACTACACTGATACGTCGCCTAATTTCATTTAAAAAGAGTAAAGTAATAGTTACACACATTTTCCCTTTTTTTTTTTTGTTACAACTTATAAACTCTGCCCACCTGGGATTGCTAAAAGCTTCCCCTTGCTGCACTGCGGTAGTTATGAACAACTATCTTTTCCTCTTTATTACTATTCTGGGGAAGAGAGTGTATATCTGGGGCCAATATGGTGATTATTCATAGTACTCCCTAGTTAAACAGCTTCAGAGGTGAAGTTGCTCTGAGTACAAGTTTACAAGAGGGCCTTGTAACTTTCTCTTGAATGGGGTTTCCTTTACTTTTTCTTCTTTTTTTTTTTTTTTTCACAGATAATTATTTCCATTTATCAGCCTCAACCTGATACAGTAGTTTACCTTCATAAGTCTAATTAATAGAAAACATAATTGTTTTCTGCTCCTAATCTCAAAGTATAAAAAGTGAAAAAACACTAAGAAAAACGTTCAGCTACACAGATATCTATTCCTTATATATAAACTTTTTCTAGTTTAGAAGTGTTGGTTAGGTTTAATGTTGCTCTGAGAAAGATAGTGCTGAATACCATACACATTTTATGTATAAAATAATTTTATTTACTCAACTGCACTAATAGTCCCAAAGCATTAATTAATGAAAATCATTTCCATTACACTCTACCATCAATTCCCTAAAAACTGCACTATAACATTCTTTAAAGAAATATGCGTTTTTCATGGTTCAACTATTGTCTTGGCAAATATCCAGACCAGTGAATAAAGACAATAAAATACCTTATAATAAGTTAGAGGCCCCTGAACACTTTTATTATACTGTACACACTGGAATCAGTGCAAGAGTTTTTAGATACTATAGTCTGGGAAACCATCTGGTTTGTTCTATTTTAAACAAAGAAAGCCATTTTTATATTCCTACTTTTCCCCTTATTGGAGGGGAACACTTATTTTGCTGTAGTGAAGATTGTGTCAGCACTTCCTTTATTAGATCCATTATAGGAACCAAAAGAGAAACTGGAGAGTCGTGAAGTGTCTACAGGTGGGAGAGAGGGAGGCGTGAGAGCAGAGCAGTCAGGGACCTTCTTGCTGGCCCAGCTGTGCACGTTAGCCCAGCTGAGCTTCACAGGCTCCAGTGACTTCATCAGAGCATCTGTAGGTGAATTTCACAAATGTAATGAAAATATTCAGTCAGCACTTGGTGCAGAGATCATCAAAGGAGCAGGAGTCTATCCACTGGTGTCAACTGGTCATGTTTCAGTGACTAACTCATGTCCCTGGGTGAGATCACTTCCCACGGGGGCAATTATTCAGGCAGAGCTGCTGGGCTGGGTTTGGGGACAGATATGAAAGGGAGGGAGCTGCTGTCTGCAGAATATCTGCTTGGAATCATTCCTGAAACAATGCCAGAAGCAGTGTCCCTCTGCCTCCCACACCATGGCTTGGCAGCTAGTGCGGCAGCAGCAAGGCAGGTCTCTGGGCCCCACAGTCCCCCAGGCTATATGGTGGGCAGCAGGGTGTGCCATCTATTCTGTCACCCTGCAGGCCGAGGATACTTGCCTGTAGTGAGAGCTTATGCCTGAGCCTTACAATTGCTGGTGTCTTGTGGTATCAGTAAAAAATAACAGAAAATAAGGAGAATGCCCATGGCATTTCAAAATTTTGAAGAAAAACACTCCAACCCTGATATGCTGTAGAAAAAGTTTCAGGAAATGTTAAGAATTATTTTTTTGTTCCACTTCAGAATTAAATAAATATGGAACTGCTATTATTTCCTGTGGGAATTTTTATCCCCATGAAGTAGATGATCATGTTGATAAATTCTAGCTTTTGTTTCTTTGGAGAATTTTTTAACTATACTTCATGTTCAACTAGTCTTACAGGAAGATAAATATCAGTATTTTGTATTTAAAACACAATCACTTCCCTCTGAAGATTCCTGTTTTGCTTTTCATTATGGCAGAAAGTTTTATAATACATTATGGTTTATTTATTAAGAAATATTGACTACGTCAAGTTGTAGACCTGAAGGTCTGTCCTGTACAGACTGTCATTTAGAATATACCTGATGCAGAGACATCAAATGGTAACATAATGGGAACCTTGCTAAAATATGGTATAAAGGGAACAAAATTCTTTTAAATGTCCCAAAATTCTCAAATATCATTATTGAAGTACAAAGTAATAGATGTAACAAATGACTTTTCTATGTAGTATACAGCTTCGAGTATTTGAGAGAACTGATGAGTTTCTTGTTAAGCTTTGTTGACTATCAAGTCTTGATAACACATGAATAGTGTAGGCAGCTAACCTCCTCAATGTCTACATTTGAGAAGTTACTCCTTCAGCTGACGTTTCCTTCATGATAAATAGCTTGTATAGGAGCTTCCATACAACTTCTGTGCCAAGTCAGCTAACTCATCTTGAATCACCACCAAAGGTGGTTTAAAGTAACTGATAAGTTTTGTGCTGAAAGTGGCTTTCAATTACATTGTCTGTCGGAATTGCAGCAGTTTCCTTAATAAATAAAAATCTGGTGTGTTCACACTCTAAAAATGGTTTATTTTGATTAATCAGGTTGGTAAGGAATCTCCAGTTTAATTCATGTGTGCCATTTTTGAACTATCCTCTGTGCACAGAAAATTACACACTTATCTAATTAGATTAAAGTCTTTCCATGCCTGCAAGTGGAAATCCATACTTATGGCACAGCCCTCCACAGGAAACAGCTTTTCTATACCATACCTTTTTATACTTGAAAAAAATAAATATTTCTCTTCAGAGAATTTTCATGAGAAAATGGAGGAATTATTGGTCAGAATAGCCTCACATGCTAACTTTAATGAAAGCACTACAAATACATATTTGTATCAGGCCAGGAACTTGAATGTCACATTTCCCTAAGAGTCATAAAAGTCACTCTTCTTAAGACTTTTCCTCAGTTTCAACAGATAGTATCTTTCAACTGAAAAACATCTTTTCAACAAAAGTTTTGAGGAAATGATTTTTTTTTGGTGCTGCGAAAGAAGTTCCTGATCACAACTTCCATCATCTTTCAATAAGAAATGTTTATATTTGTGCTGCCTTTTCTCTCAGTTTTGTTGTTGTTTTGATGTTGGTTTTTTTTTGTCTGTGATTTTAATATGCATTTGATTGATCAGGTATGTCAAGCAAAAAAAAAAAAGGCTTTTCTTTGTAAAGATGACTGGCAGCTTGCAGCACTCCAATTCTACATTCAGTCATTTAGTAATCTCATATCTTCATCCCTGAATCTGGCAACAGACGATCGTGAAGTTCCCATGCTGATTATTCCTACTTTGGGATTTGCATAGGGCTGTACCAAACCACATTCTGATCACAAACTGAACGCTGCTCTCTGAAATTTGGCACAGCAGGTTTATGTTGTCTTTGCCATACTTGAAGAAAGCCTTGAGATATCGTCAGCTCCGCTAGGATTTGATTCAAATCTTGCTTCAAAGGCTTCTAGAGGACAATAGTGAGTGGAGACAGGAGTTGCTCTTATGGAAGGTAGCTGAAAAAGCTTTCCTGGGTTGCTGAGATTGCTTCATCACATTCCAGAAATGTTCATAATTCAGTTTTTCTGTTAGCTCAAGATCTCAGAATATCATGGCACAGCTTTGTCACCAACTAGATGAGTGACACAGCAGACCTCTGTTCAGTAAGAAATGGCTTACAGAAAACATTTTAATCCTGATCTTCTTTCCACCCATCATTGTTATCCTGGAACAATAAATAAATGTTGTGATTTACATTTTTCATATGCTGGGTTTAGAAATATCTAGTACTGTTTACTCCAGCTAAAGTGACTTTAACTGAAGTTAAGCTTTTGCCTTGATGAATCACTGTGAAATGTTATAATCTGTTTATCTAGTTTTGGAGAAGTCATTCTGGTCTGATCTTGCCAGGTTAGGTGCTGAATGGTGAAGTCAGCCACATGTATGAAATTGCTTTCAGATGGCTAGCATGGAAGTTGAGCTTAATCTCCACGTTTATCTAGCTTTTATGAAACCAATTTTCAAGCGAGGGGATATTTTATTTTATTGCATTTACTCATCTTGATTTCTCCTGTGACCAAAGAATTCTTCCCCCAGCTGCTTTGTTCTTAATTGTAAGTGAGCAATTACTTCAGGATGTGTTAACTTTTGCAGCATAAGCTATTCCCAGAACAAGAGAAATGGAGAAAGACAGGGCATGCCCAAGATGTTTCCAAAACTCCCCTCTTGCTATTTGTATCTTTTTTTTATGATGCAATTTCTTTTACAGTATTAGTCTTAGCAGGGTGGTTGCAATGTGATTTTCACAAATGAGATTTTCCTTTCCCAGTTATGTTGTACTCTATTTATGGTTGTTCCACTAAAATTTAACTTCTAAAGTTTTTTTTTGTAGGCTTGACAATTCCCTTGTCTTTCTGTCTCTCATGAAAAATGCAATGATTCAGCTGCATCTCTTTATAGTGTCCATTAAATGCTTTAAGAGATTCTTGTGAAGTCTTAGAAAGATACTCACTAATGAGGTATGATTGCCATATCTTGGCTGAGTATTTACAGAGGCACTGACCTGTTCATTATAAAATCTAATTTGGAAAGATGTGGCATTTATATCTTGTTTAGAAAACTCATAATTCAACAACAACAACAAAAAAATCTTATGTAAACCTATCAAAGCACTGGTAAATACTTTATGAATGAGGGTTCCATAAATGGAAGAAGTTGTTTATAAAAACTATAAAATTCGCTATGCCTTTTCAGACATTTTTTGGTCTCACAAAATTTGTGCAAAGTCATGCATTCAGGAAGCTTCAATTAAGCAATTTATTTATGCAAATGGTGAACATAGTAAGTTAATTAGAGCAGCAATGGGTGTTTGCTAGAGATTCCAAGTTTGGCAGGCTAATCACTCCACTCTGGCATGCTGCATGCCATTTGTCCCTTAGGCTTCCCATAAAAATCAGTCAAAACTCCTCATAAAAATGACAGATTGCTTTAAATTCAGGAGCTGTGTCCTGAATATGTTCTAAATAGGATTTGGTCTTGGGGGAGGGAGCAGGGAGTATGGATTTGTAATCAGAAGCTGAGACCCAAGGGAGAGGACTAAAGCAGACAAGAAGGGAAGATGAAATGAATATATATGAAGCATCCAATGAGCACTTTCAAGTAGAGCATGACTCAGGATTCAAATTTCTCTATATATACACACAAGACCCAGACTCATGCTTTTCAATATCATACTGTATCTGTTGACACTCCCACAAAAAGGGCAAGGTAAATGTTTAACTGAAGAAAGAAAAAAGAAACCCATACCAAGAAAAATCCATGTGTTTACATGGTATTTTATTGCTTTCTGATTCAGGAAGGAGATGATGCTAGTTAAGGCTGGTAAAGAAAGTAAATCTCTCTGGTACTTCAACCACAGAACACCAATGTGCTTAGACGTTTTTTGAGTTTTGAGCTTCAAAAGCTGGCTACCAACCCACTGTGTATAGTATAATTTTAGTCCCTTTCATTATACAGTGATAAGGTAGATTCATTTACATGTAGTTGCTGGCACTTTTATTTGGTGTCACTAATTTTATTGTTCCACAAATAGTCAGATAATCCTTCTGATTATTATTTATGCCTTGAATTACTCAAAGTATAAAGACATTGACTGTCCAGATTTTTTATTCTGTAGCTCTATCAGTTCAATGTTTTTTGTTTTTTTCCTCCTATTCAATAAAATTGTTAGTTCTGATGCTGCATTTACTAATTTTTTTTTCAATTTTTATTGGCTTTTTGTAGACTTCAAAGGATAAAAGAAATTCCATTTAATTGCTCAATTTTGTCATACACTGTTGTGAGTTGCAAGCGTATACTTCACACTGGCCTTCCAATAATTCTGGCAGCATTTGCTGAAATAGCAAATTCATGGGGTCAGAGATTCAGGAGTAGGCCACAATCCACATGGCACAGTAGCTGGAAATTCAGGTTGCCTATAATGTGTGTGTGTGGTCCATTTAAAATTCATTAATTGATCCAGATGACATAGGACATAGGAATGGGAAAGGCATAGAACAGCCAGTGTCATATCCATAAAGCTGTGAGGATATTACAGTGAATTTAACATGTTTTCATTGCATCATTCATAACTCTAATGAAAATGTAATGTGTTTGGGTTTTTTTTACCGAAGTACATTCAATGTTTGTAACTGCAAGGAAAGAGCTGCATAGATACGTATGCACAGGGGAGTAGTGATGCCTCTTAGTAGTATATTTTATTTTAGGTATAATTATTTTCCAGGGGGATTGTCACAATTAGGTCTTTTTCACATCGGTAACTGCCTTGCAGTTCTGATAAAATAATGGTCAAATGTCTCACATCACTCTGCAGATAAATGCTGATTTTTTTTTTATTTTTTTTTTTTTTAAAGAGAATTATTACATTCCTCCGTTTGCTGGGATAGACCTATTTCTTCACTGTTTTCATCCTTTAAGGTGGACAACATGTTTTAGTTCTTCCTTTCTTTCTCTCTCCAGCTTTTCAGTTTCAATCCAACTTTTAAACAAGAACATCATCTGTTGTTCTCCCTTCTCACATTTTTTTCCACTGACACGTTGCTTTAATATCAAGAGACACTGAAGATTTTCTGTTTATTACTGGTGAAAAGGCTAGCCATCAGTTCATCCCAGGGGGTGTAGCACATATGCAAATGGAAGGAAAGTATAATCTTTAAAAAGGAATTGATTATTGAAACTTTGATGAAATGTAGTAACTAAAGTGAGGAATAAACCTACAGTGACCTTCCTGAAAAAGTTTGAAACTCCATATAAATCTCCTAATCCTACCTACAGCTCCTCTTTTATAACTACTACATGCTCTTATGTCACCTTCTCCTGTAACTTTGTCTGTACTCTTGAAAAGTCCGTGTGATAACTCAAAAAGAAGAGTGATCCCTTATTGATGTGCAGTCTTTTCTCTAGCTGATAGTGAGTACTGGCACAAAAAAAAATTCTTCCAGAAGTGTTCATTTCTGGGCAGTACTTTGTTGGCAAGTGACAGCAGAGCTGCAGTGCAGGTGACAGAAAAGCCACCTAACTAAAGGTTTGATGATGAACACAAGTCTAAGAGCTTTGGATTCACAGAAGTGGCTGTGGCCAATTTCTCTTTTGTGATTTTCCTTTTTTGACATTTCAGAGATGAAGCTTTGTTATATACCACAAATCTATGCCAGTGGACCAGGGAGATAAGAATTCACTAAGATATAAAATGTACAGACTAAGAAATGAGTGAAAAATTGAAAAGACAAGAGTGAGTTGGTAGCTTGTTGCTAGTGAACTATAGTACCTTGAATGGAGAATTAGGTATTTGGAAACCCAGTAAAATAAAATATAAGCTGACTATGCTGAGAGAGAAAAAGCTGAAATATTTAAACCTCCCAAATCAAGACTTATAATAGATAGACCAATTCAGCTTTAACACAGGAGTTCTACAGATAAAGTATGATCTATAGTTGATGAAATACCATTTTCAGCATGTTATACTGCGCTTATATACTTTAGTAAATAAAATGAAATGTCAAAAGGATGTCCACACAACTACCAAATGACATACAATAATATCTAATACAATACGATCATATACAAGAAAACAATAGGAAAGAGAAACTAAACTTACTAAGAACTAGAAGTTTGGAAATAATAACCTTTAATACTGGTATCATTTAATCTGATTTATTTTCTGCTGGTGTTAAACAATCTCACCCGAATAATTTCCACTTACCCAAGCTACTCCCTCCTTTATATTGATCCATGTTCCCATCAAATAAAGAATCAAAAGTGTCTTATCTTGGCATTTCTTCTGCAGTTCAAAGAGGATTTGTTGCCTTGTCTGTTAAAAATTTGAGCAAAGGATGTATGTTCAGACCAGTATAATTTTTCCTGTCTCACATAACCAGCCTGTTATACAAGTGTCCTGGGTTCAGCAGTAGCAGGCATTTTTTCTCTTTCTTAGTAGCTGATGCAGTGCTGTGTTTTTGACTTTCAGCCTGGGAACAACACTGCTAACACCGATGTTTTTAGTTGCTGCTCAGTAATGTTTACTCTGATCAAGGACTTTCTGAATCTTATGCTCTGCCAGGGAGGAGGGGAAGCTGAGAGGAAGCCGAGACAGGACACCTGACCCAAACTAACCAAAGAGGTATTCCATACCACAGCACATCATGCCCACTATATAAACTGGTGGATGTTACCAGGAAGGGCTAGATCACTGCTCAGTCGGGCTGGGTATCGGTCAGCAGGTGGTGAGCGCTTGTATTCTCTTCCCTTGTTATTTCCTTTATCATTATTATTATTGGTGGCAGCAGTAGTGGTTTTGTGTTATACCTTGGTTACTGGACTGTTCTTATCTCAACCCGTGGGAGTTACATTCTTCCGATTCTCCTCCCCATCCCTCTGGGAGCAGAGGGAGGAAGCGGGGGAAGTGAGAGAGAGACTGCATGGCTGACTGAATTTAAACCATGACAAGCCTCATGGAAGAGGTGGTGATAGGGCTGTCATTCCACCTGGTTTTCCTTCCCATTCCATCACACTCCAGATATTAAGAAAATCCCAGCGGAGCTCCAAAGCATTTATTTTCTTCTACAAGTTCCTACAATTAAAAGTAACCCTCGTAAAGATGATTCTACCCGATAAATTGAAAAAAAGGCAAATTACCGTTTGAGTTATATCAATCGATTCTTAGGTATAATGAAATAAGTTCAATCTAACTTCTATCAAATATCTCTAACAGACTTGTTCTTTCCATCAGACTATCCACAAGGAAAATGTCACATCAAAATGCTATAGTGTCTGAAACAGCCATGTTCTGGCCTGTCAAACTCTACACTTACATTTGCAAATTAATTTCATTGGACTTCAAGTCATTATATAATAATCTTACAGAATAAATGTCATAACTACGTTTTAAGAGATTTGGCTTCACTGGAATCTGTGATCAAAATAAAAATCTGATCTTTTTTTTCTTGGACACATAGTTTTGCACAGTGCTGAAATGCAATAAATGTTTAATTAATAAATTTTAATATAATTAATATCCTCTAATGTTTAATCCTTTCAAACATAAGAAAATTTCCTTGATTTTTCCTCAGGGGGAAAAAAAATCCAACACAATGTCACTAATTTTTAAATATGTTTTACCAAACAAGTTCAGGTCTTTTTATTATGTTATTGCCAAAAGTCAAGAAATTCACCTTTTGGAAAAAGGTAATTTGTAACTAAAATAAATAAATAAATAAAAGATATAAAGTAGTTAATTTATCAAGCAGTTTTATTAACCTGTATCTAAAACAGAGTAAGATTTGTTGCAAGTCTCTACAATTGAATTCTGAAATTGTCTGGTCTTATTTTGCAGACGTTATGTACTTAACTTGTTAATAATAGAAATATTGTCACATTCCTTTGTGCTAGTGACTTAACAAAAACAAATCTTCTGGGATGTCGAATCAGCATAAGACTTGCAAATGTCAATTTAAAAATAAAACTACAAGGTTTTGTATATTGCATTTTAATTTGTTCATTTAAGAAAGGAATGTCGCAATTGAACCTGAGAAAGGGCCCTCTGTTGTACTAACCTGTGAATAAAACAAGCAACCAACCCCCAACAGCTTTCTGAAATTTCCAAATTAACTAAAAATCAACAAATTCAAATGTTTTCTGCAGCCTATATGCTCTGGTATTAGAGCACAGCGACAGAAACACATGCAATCTTTAACAAGAATTTGGTTAACATGGCATAAAATAGTGCTCTGGATAAATACAGCATGCCCAGCCTCCTATTCTACATGAGTGGGTGCATTTACATACACAAATATTTCCTAGAAGGCTCCTCAACTTTTTATTTATTTGCAGCTAATATTTGTTGCGTGTGCCCTTTTCAGAAGCAACCTTCTCTTCCAAAATCCTTTCTGAGTGTAAAAATACAGATTAATATATTTCTCTATATTAGCACAGCTGTGACCATTGATAAGCCAAATATGTGATATAGGTCCTTTTTTTTTTTCCTCTTTTATTTTTTCTTTACAATATACATGGTGAAGCTCTAAAGAAGCACTTTTACTCAAACGAAAGAATTTTTTAACAACTGCTTCTATGGAAAAGAGAGTGAGTCCTGTGAGAATAATGCTGAGCACTAAAACTTATTTTGCATGAAAAATATCACAAGCAGCATAGAGACCTCTTATGATGCAATCATATTGTTGGCGCTCTCCAGACATGCCGTGTTTTAAGCCCAGTCGGCAACCCAGAACCACGCAGCCATTCGCTCACTCCCTCGCCCTTCTTCCCCCTGCTCCTGGAGGGATGGGGAGGAGAATCGGAAGAATGTAACTCCCATGGGTTGAGATAAGAACAGTTCAGTAACTAAGGTATAACACAAACCACTGCTGCTACCACCAGTAATAATAATGATACGGGAAATAACAAGGGAAGAGAATACAAGCTCTCACCACCAGCTGACCGATACCCAGACTGACCTGAGCAGTGATCTAGCCCTTCCTGGTAACATCCACCAGTTTATATAGTGGGCATGATGTGCTGTGGTATGGAATACCTGTTTGGCTAGTTTGGGTCAGGTGCCCTGTCAGACTAAACATTATTTAGCAACAACTAAGATCATCAGTGTTATCAGCATTGTTCCCAGGCTGAAAGACAAAAACACAGCACTGCACCAGCTACTAAGAAGGAGAAAAATGACTGCTACTGCTGAACCCAGGACAAGAGGAAAAAGAGACAACACACTAATATTACCCTGATCTTTTTGAAACCATGTAGAATAAATACATTGATTAGTAAGTGTGATCTGTAATTCCTGAAAATGAGCGTTGTGCCACTCAGTTTTTCTGAATGTTTGCTGCTATCTGATGGAGAAAAAATGAAAGACCAACAATATTCTTTACAGTGGAAATTACCGTGTTCACCAAATAAAAGTGGTTACATGAGAAGATTTACACCATGCTGCTTGACACGATTAGTTTGGCATTATATATCAGTGCTTTGCCTCTTTAACAATTCCTCCGTATTAGAGCTCATACTACAGATTGACCAGTGGTCATTTGAGGAAATATATTAGTAGGCCATCACACTAGTGTCAATACCCACCTGCCATCACTCTGATTTTGCAAAAAAACTAAAACCACAGTGGACTGAAATGAGTAATGTCCACTTGTTAGATATTAATGCAGCTGATGTGATCATAATTATCCTTACATATTCTCATCAGCTTAGTATTAGCATGTTAGCTGTATTAAATACACTTATAGGGATCAATATGAACATCTTAATAAAAATTATATGGCTGCCACATTTCATTGTAGTACAGTGTAAGGATGCATCTACTCTTTGAAATACAAATATATATATTGTCTTTTTTTCTTAGAATAGTAAGACCAATTGGATTGGTTGGAGATGCCCTACAGTTTCCAGTATTGTAAATTTTTAAGGAAAGACTAAAAGACTAAAAAGATTACTGAACCTATCAATATCGACACAGATATAGCTGAAATTTCCTGAAAGAGTGAGAGATGCTGACATCCTTCCAGTCTCTTCTTTTTTTTTTTTTTTTTTTTTGTGTGTGTGTGTGTGATTCTAAGGAATTTGTTAAAGAAAGAATTTTTCTGATAAGCTGTTTGAAATGCAACACTGAAATATATTTTAAAGGCATTATACAAGAGTGTATAAACAAAAAGTCTAAGAGATTAAGGAGCACATAGCTCAATTTCAGAAGTGTTTTCTCATATCCAGGGACTATGGATTTTCACTAGGGTGTGAGAAATTGAAAAGTAATTTTGCCCCTATTCAAATGAAAAAAATATATAAAATCTTTGCAAGGCTTCTACTACCTGTATAGGTAATGGAAGTACAAGAGGGCAAAAAGACCTGCTAGACTTTACTCCTTTCCCCTATTATTCACTCCCAACAGTTAAACAGAATATGACCTGAAGTTTACTGTTAGTAAATCTAAATGACACTTTTTTTGTCTGTCAAGGGAAGATAGCCATTCCTTAAATTGTAAATTATTTCTCTAAAGTCTTCTTTCTGAAATCTTACACCCTAAAAAGAAGTTGTCTCAATATTAATTGTGGTCTTAGTTTATAAACAATATTGCTCAATAGTGATGTATTTTTAAAACATGATTGAAGAAACAATCCAAAATACAGTGGCACATAATTCATCACAACTTTCCAAATCAATCCCCTATAGAGAGGAAATCTTCCTGTAATAGAATTTCTTCATTTTTTTATAAAGATTTTTGTTTTCTATGTCTTTTTCCTCATTGCTATACTGTAAGACATGACATCTGTCCCTGCTGCTGTCTCCTTAACTTTTGGAGTTTTGCATGCTGCCACGGGGAAATTCCATTCCAGGTTGTGCCTCTGTGCACAACTCATGTTACATGAAAAGCAGAAGCTACATACTTTGTTCCTGCAATTTACTTGATGAAATAAAAATACTTCAAGGTTCTGCCTGAAGTACATTTTTCTCCTATTGTGAGTAACAGAATATATCATCTATGGCTAGTGCCATAAGTCCAGGTTTGGTCAACATTGTGTTGCAATCATCAGATTGTATTACATTTTAATGAATTACATTTTCACATAGAACAAGAACAATAATTTGACTGGAATACTCAATACAACATAACAAGTATGCTGTGCAAGTCTTCACACAGACTAAGTTTAATCTTAATTTTGATTTTCGGTAATTTCTGAAAATCCACATAATAATTTGTGATGGATACCTGAAGTAAATTTGACATCTAAACTGCTCTGAATATTTCATTTCTAAAAACAGAAATCCCATTTCTTAGCTTTTCTGACAACAAAACAGAGGAAAAAAAATAAAACAAGGAACTGTGTACAAATATTTCCATGCCTTGTTAAGACTTAAATGTCGAGGCAAATATTTAGCAAGGTAAAACATCTTTCTTACTTCCATTATACACATCAGTCCACATTTTTCTGAATTAATACTCCCCCTTCTTTAGCTCTTTCTATGCCCGTGAGTGGTGCTTTCTTAGCATACATGCGCATTACAAAGAAATGACGTTGTCCACCACTGTAAACTTGAGTAGCTCAATTGATTTTCGTAGTACCAAGCTGATTTACACCATCTGATGAACTGACCCCTAGATCCTTACCTTTTTTACAGCTTCATGTCAGATAATTTTTCTTTGCACTGTTATTTTTTGACAATGCAGTCTAACTGGCTTAATAGAAAAACAAGAACTAATTAGTTCAGTTTCATGCCCAAGGAATCTTTAATATGAGAACATTTTTACTAAAACAGTTGAACACCTTTAGCACACCCTCTCCTTCTGTTAGTAGCACATGTTACCAAAATCGCAGTCATTCTTCCCACTTCAGAACTCAGGTGCTTAATTACTATTTTACCTGGAAAAGGAATAATTAAATGTCCTTCTTACTTGTTAATGATGTTAAAATTGCTAGAAATGTAAATGCTAGTGGGTTTTTGTTGCTTTCTCTCCACACACATCCCCCCCCCCCCCCCCCCGATGGTGAACAGTTACCACTAATATTGTTAAAATTTGAAGACATTTACATTGTTTGCAAGATTCAGGGTTCAAAACTGAACCACAGCAGAACAAAATAGAAAAAAATTATACAAGGCAGAGTTGCACCACTAGTAACTCAAACCACCATCAGACAGTGAGGCAGACTGACTTAAAGTTTTCTTTAAATTTCTCTTGCTTCACACACTTTTTGTCCTGTTCCATCACCCAATGATTTGTACAGATTATATGAAGAAGCAATTGACTACAAGTCAATTGATATTTAGATTGGATCCAACAAAGTATGCTACTTTTGTGAGTTAAATTATAGAACTCGATGATTGATATTCTGGGCCATAGTGAATATGGATAAATCAGAATATGGGTCCTTAGTTCAGGTTGGGTTAAATATTAGGACAGATTCATTATATAAGAAGGAAAAGGATCCTAGTTTCATTATTCATAAAGGCTCTCATATTTATGTCTAGCGTCTACTTTTTTGTGAGGACAAGGTAAGAATTTTTCCTTAATGGGAACCTGCAATAATAATCACAGTCATGAAATATTTTCTGGCCTCCCAAAACATAGAAAAGTCTTTAGATACAAGAACTCATTGTTAAAACCCACTGGGAGCAGAGCAGGAAGACAAAATTATTTCATGGTCCCTTAGGAGCCAACATGTTAAGATCATAAGAATCTCTTTTCTGGTTTCTTCATCTGATTGACTGACTTCCTAAATATTTCATAACGCTTTTCTCATCATCATCTCAGAAGATGCCACAAATTCACCAGGTAATTTGTCTTAGATCTGTAACTGATTTGGACCTCATCCCATTTGAAAATTAAAAGACAACGAACTTGATTTTTACTCTTGACTTAATAGAATTCAGTTTTCAGAAGTTGTGTTTATGCCTTTTTGACCAGACAAATTAGCCATTATATCTTCTTAAACAATTCATTAGTTACTAATGGCTGCAGTGACATCTGCTGATGACAGTGAAGCTGATCAAGTAATGCTTTCACTGCTGCTAAATTCATCCACTCATAAATTCCTGGGTTTGCAAAGAGCAGAGAGGAGCAGGCAGAGATTTTCTCTTGAAGAACTGCTTATTTATCCAGCATTCAAACATCTAACTCTTCCACCACAACCTGAATCCAGGAGTGTACATGCATTTGAGCTCTATGGCCAGGAGCTAAAGGTGAAAGTTGTAGAGAATTTAATTTACATTGGCCTTCTACCTTTATGTCTTCCATCATATTTGAGAAGTTATTCTTTCCATTAAAATGTGTGTACACTGAGAGACCATAAAAGGAGACAGTCTGTTTGGACAGTTGTGCTTTTCCCACATAGCAAAGCCTATGCTCAAGCACTGCAGTCCCCCCAAAGCCTGAAAGACGCTACCCGTATCTATACAGCTTCACTAGATTGCTCCTGATTTTTTTAATCTACACATGCAAATACCTAAAACACATCAGTATGATAGGTGAGAAATGTTGCCTAATTCCTTAAAAGCTCACCAGTACTGACCCTCCTCCTCTACAGATGGTGAGCAACATGCTTGCATGACACACGCTGTCCCCTACTACAACCCAACCTGATCCTGGGCACATGTGGGAAGCAACTAGTAGCAAGGGTCCAGAAATGTGCTGGGAGGAGTGCTAGTCATCAAACCCTCTGGAAGACTGCTCTGATCCCATTTAACTAATAAAGGCATGAGTAACACCGGGGACAGTGTGATAAACCATTCAAGGTGTACACACTCATAAAACAGTCCTACCATTATAGGCCTGATCTCTGCTGTACTCACAGGGTAGAAGCTGGGAAAAAGTCTGGGTGGTTACGCTGTCTTAAAGATTCATACAAGTTATTTTCTTGCCACTGGTAGCAGATCTGGTAAAAAATATTTACTAATTTCTATTGCTAGAAGGGCTCCAAGACACCATATCATATAGCCACCATACATGCTACTACAAAAAAAAAAATAAAATACTAGAAGGTGAGAGAATATATTTTTCTTTTCTTGTAACATGTAAATACATGTTTGCATGTAAAAGCAACAGCTGCATCCTGTTGCTTTGTTTCCAAAGTTTATGATTATTCCCACTCTTCTAATAAAGCCTTTTTGTTGTTTTTTTGTTTTCACATGGCCTCGGATTTTCTTGAGATTGTCAAACTTCTGACTGTAAAGGGTATTGAAAGCATGTTTAGTTTCACTATGCTTTAAGCTGGTTAAATTATGCTTCAGGAGAGAAATGAAGCATACTGAAACCAGCCCTTTTGCTGCCATTAGCCAGCTGGCAGAAGGGCTATATATAGATTACAGACCCATGCAGAGATTTTCTGAACATCCTGAAAGGATAGTACGTAATTTACCATGTCCAGCAAAGATGCAATGGACCTAATATAGCTTTTAGGTATATCTAAGGAAACCAACTGCTTGTGGGTTTATTTATTATTTCATCCCTCACTGGCAACATACAACCATATGCCCTCAGTTATCAGAGAGATAAAGCGGTTTTGTGATCTCTGTGAATAAGGAGACTTTGCATTTTCAAGGAGATAATAAACCATCATATGCTATTATGAGAACTTTTTATTGCAGCAACATTTTTTATTTAGTTTGTGTGTCTAACCCCAAAATTTTTTTCACATGTAAATATAAGGATGGAAATGGAGCACAAGTACAGGCCCAGATCATGATACCTGTCCTGCACAAGCAGAGCATGACACTTGCATGCTTCAGTTTGGCAAATCTCACTTGACTTCTATAAATTGAGCCTCATGCTGAACTTTGTGTAATCTAATGCTTTGGCTCTCCTCGTACAGTCATTATCACTTCAAACATTCACAATTTTGCAATCAATTTACTGAAATGTTTAAAAGAAAAAACCCAACCTTAAACAGGAGTTCGTTTTAAGGTGCTTCATTGAAATAAAAATGTCAGTGGTCAACTCCAATATCTACATTAGAAAAAACTTAGATGAAAGACCTTGAGAAAATTCTTCTTTAGTATTTCCAGGAACTGAGTTTTTTTTTTTCCTTTAAAGTACTTTCAAAGTGTAAATTTTTGTTTTCAGATAGAAATTCATGACCATTCTGGAAATTTTCAATATTTTTAAACGTTTTTCAACCTGTGCAAATTTGTATGAAATAGAAAAACTTTTCCCATTCAGCTGAATTACAAAGTATTCATAGGATAATTCCACTAAGAAAATTATTTAAAACACAATAAGTGACCTCAGAGAATCACTCAGCATACTGAATTTCCTCTTGATATAGCAGAGAGCAATTAGATTTTTAGAAGAAGAAAGAAAATATATATTACCTGTTCATGCTGCTAATGGTCACGTCCACAATCCAGTGCATTTAAACAGTTCCTAGTGATTTAATAATTGCCATTCTCTTACAAAAATAGCAATTTTCTCATACCCCTATAGTACAGAAGCAGTTTTCTAGTGTGTCTTCATCTGCAATTATTCATATTCAGTAACTTGAATTTTTAGAAAAGGTTTTTCTGCCAAATCACTTTAACTCAGTTTGTAATCCTGCTTTGCAATTTGAAAGTTGAACAAATGTTTCTAGGCTCCATTCATAACATAGGAACCACAATAGGAATGACTTCCCAGCCCACTGAATTTAGTAATAGCATTTTTTCCTTTGCTTGTGTCTAAACTCCAAGTCCACAATACTGGGTTAACCTTTGTTTGTGAAAATAACTCTTATATGGAGGTAGCCTTCAACAAACAAGGGAGTGCCAAATATCCCTGTGGCCGCCTACTGCATACACAGTAGTGTTTCCACTTTGTGCATTCTTTGAAGTTCAAACAATACCAAGTGAATTAGCTCCACAACAGATAATTTTTTTTTTACATGTTCTGTCAAAAATAAATTGCATTATCCTTTTTGCATCTCAAGTACAGACATGAGGGTAAATCTTTAATTGCAGACACAGCTGTTGCATTGCTTATAAAACACTTTTTCACATAAATACCCATGCATGTGGAATTGTACTGTGGCCACATAATACACTTCACTTTAAAAAAGGTGACAAAAGTCAGCATTTTTAATATCTGGGTGAGAGTGACAGAAAATCAACTGTCTTAATGATTATGAAATAATACATAATGATATACATATTCCATTCACTTCACTTTAACCACCATTCAAATAACACTCTTCTTCTAATCCTATTTTAGTCCAGACTAACTCATTATTTTATTCAATAGTCTCATTTTGACTAAAATACCACTCATCTTTCTCTCAATTTTGGATTCCCAACTCCTCATCCTATTCGTGAACTAGAATAACTATAACCGTGTGCTCAGTCCTGCAGATTTGATAACAACAGAAAACCAGGATCAGGAAGAGATTCTTATCTCCCTCTCCCACAGACAGCAATGCTTAACTTCTGCATATGCCTTGCTGAAATGTCAGTTGGGATAAGACTGCCCACTGCTCTTTGACTAAGTGCACTGCAAGATCAGCGTTTGGCTCAGTAGTGTCCCTACACAGGAGGAAGCTCTTAGCTTGCCTATGCAGCAGTATTTGTGGCTGTTTAAGGGCAAAACAATTCTGTTAGATTTGTGCACTGGTCTAGACAGATAAACAGAGCCAGTGGTACTGAGGCAGCCTCCATCTCAGTGCAGTCCCTAAGGCCTTTGGTAGCTGAGCAAGGTCGAACTGGCAAACTGAAAGTGTGTCAGGATCAGGTTTAAAGCTATCCTTAAGGCACAAACTTCATCCCTGTCTTCCATCCACTGCAGAAGTGGGTGAAACTCATACAGGATGTTGCTGAGGGATGCTTGGGAGAAAGGGAGCACGTGAGAAAAGGGCATTTGGATATGTATTGCTGAAGGCTGAAACATTTCAGTATTTCCTGTGTTATTAAATAAGAATATAAAATGCTTACTGTTAAATTAATGCTAATCATATGATTCCTTTTGATTCTATTGAGATTTGGATGAATTTGGTAATACCTTAAGTAATACGGTATGGGATTTTTTATTATATTTTAAGATCGTAGTGTTTACAATACTCCATACAAAAACACAGCTGTTGCACTTTTGTTTTAATGCCTAGATCACATACCAAACTAGCTGTCTCATAATACATGCCATATTTTGGAACAATTCTTGGTCTTGTGCTATTTAAGGATTAAAAAAAAAATAATAATAATAAATCAGTGCAAGTAAGGAGGAGGAAGTGTCACTGTTGCCAAATGACCTGTATAGAATGACCTACCTCTTGTTAAGCTGGGCATGAGCAAACAATGTGTGTTTGAACATGTAAAAAATGCAGCATTCAGAGAAGTGACAATTTTGAAAATGTTTTGGAATTGTGCTCAGTAACTGACTGAACATGAGCTTCTTTTCTGATCTCCTGATCATACGACCACATCCATCTTTACATGAATAAACAATATATCTAGAGTAAGACTATAATTGATGTTCACATTCGACCAGAAACATATGATAGAAAAACAAGATTAGTTTTTAATAACCTGAAAGATTCACATGGAGAACAGAAATTTGATAAATAATGAACGGTTCAGTCTAGCTGGTAAAATAACTGAATACTGAAGTGAAATAATTTTAGATGTTTTTATGAATCTTTATGAGCAAGAGTAAATAGCTCACTGATGACTGTTATATAGTTACTGTCCTTCACAATTTGCAAGTTAGGACTTGTAGATTACTTTATAAAATTTAGGTTCTGTTTCAGATATAAATTAATTGAGGGGTCTTGTAGCCACATCATTACAGGAAACCAGAACAAATTATCATTCAACTCTCATTTTACAGCATGAATGTTAGAATCTGAAGCTTCTGCCACTGAAACCAATGGGAAGTGCTTCACAGACTCCAGTAGGGACAAGGTGAGGCACCATGTCTTGCTGACATTTATGCTAAAACATTTCTTTCAAAGGGAAGCTTTTATAACTTCCCATCTTCTTTTTTTTTTTTCTAATCATTTTTTTTACTTGAGGAAGACGACAGGAAAAAAAAAAGAGCTAAATTCTCAACTGTTATAAATTGGCCTGTAGACTTATTGGAATTCTACCAAATTATACCTACTGATGATTTGGCCCATGAGTCTTAAACTGCGGGATAAAACAGGAACTCTCAAAAGGTAGAGGTAAACAAAATCATTTTTAGTCAGTAATTAGTCTTCTAAGCATAAAGAACCTTAATGAGCTGCAAGCAACTGAACTTCAGTGCATTGCTCTTCATGTTTCATGTTACTTTATTAGATTAGCTTGCAAATTAGCTTACATTAATGAAAAATAATTAAACTTAAACCAATGGAAATTAAATGGCTTAACTGTAAAGGCATTTGAAATTGCTTTTAAAATTAACAATGGGGTTTATTCACTGATCTTTCCATGCTTAAAGTTTAGCAACAACTTCTTTCTGTAGATGGATTGTGTCTACAAAGCGCTTAAGGGCACCTTTGTAAAGTGACATCTCAAGTCTCTAGTTTTTAGGCTTTCCCTGTGAGCTGTTCATTGTTCAAAGCAAGCTTGGAAACATTTAAGCAGTACAATATAGCAATGGCAAAAAAACGTATCGCTACACTATGGCTGGCAGCTGCCGAATAATTTTCTATGTATTTGTGATCCATGCCTGCTCATAATAGTAACTCAGAGGATAATTTCAGAGACAATTATGCATGTATACTTTGTGTACTTCACACAATTTGTTTGGTGATATGCTAGAAAAGGTGGAACCTTTAACTTTATTTGAACAAATGTGTGTTTTGATCCCTGTAGTAAGTTACATTACTCTTACATGGAAAAAAATAAACAGTATTGAATAGTATGCTTTTAGTATGCTCTAGAAACACAGCTGAAGTTGTTGGAGTTTGTTTTTCCTATGTATTTTGAAATTTTTCAAGTCTATTGTAAGTACATCCACCTGTTACTAGTAAAACATACCAGAAAAATTGCAGCTTAATTTATGACATGGAAAGACCATACATTCATTCTTCACCTGATTTATAGGACCCTAAGAGAAAATGTAAATGTAAGAAGTCTGCTGAAAACACGGAGCTTCCAAAAAGAAGTGAACAAAAAAGAAGTAAACCAAAAAGGGAAGTCCCTATATCCTAAACAGGCGCAACAAACCCTAACCAACATATAGGCATGAAACAGACGGGGCACAAGCCGTGTCTCCCCACTTGTGAGGGCAGTTCACAAGCTCTTTGCAGTTAAAAATTCACAATGGCTTTGTGAATCCAAGTATGATTTGAATCAATAGGTTGTTCAATGCCTGCAAGGAAAGAGGCTGCTGGAACAGCTGTGGAGAGACATGGAAGGAAGGGACTCCTGCTCCAAAGTACCAGTACCCATTGGACCCCATAGAATCAACAGCCCCTCTGTTTTCAGCAGTCTCCTGAGGACTTCAGTGGATCAAGTCATTCCTGTGTTGAAAGCTGGTCCTTCCATTACATGACACTCAAAAAAGAAAGATTAAGAAAATCTGAGCAATGCCTTGTGGTGCTCTTCTGTAAGGGAGCGTATTTAGAATCATAGAACAGTCAGGGCTGGAAAGGACCTTAGGATCATCTGGTTCCAACCCCCCTGCCATGGGCAGGGACACCTCACAGTAAGCCATGTCACCCAAGGCAATGTCCAACCTGGCCTTGAACACTGCCAGGGATGGAGCATTCACAGCTACCTTGGGCAAACCATTCCAGTGCCTCAACACCCTTACAGTAAAGAACTTCTTCCTTAAATCCAATCTAAACTTACCCTGTTTTAACCCATTACCCCTTGTCCTATAAGTCCCTAACGAAGAGTCGCTCCCCAGCATCCCTATAGACCCCCTTCAGATACTGGAAGGCTGCTATGAGGTCTCCACGCAGCCTTCTCTTCTCCAGGCTGAACAGCCCAAAATTCCTTAGCCTGTCTTCGGGCCCACTGTAGGAGAGAAACTGATTTGAGACCATCTTAAAGATCTGAACGTGCACAAGTCCATGGGTCCTGATGAAATCCATCCGCGAGTCCTGAAGGAGCTGGCAAATGAAGTTGCAAAACCACTGTCCATCATATTTGCGAAATCATGGCAGTCAGGTGAAAATGGGAAAATGAATGACCCAGGGAATTACAGACCAGTCAGTCTCACCTCTGTGCCTGGCAAAATCTTGGAGCAGATTCTCCTGGAAGGCATGCTAAGGCACATGAAAAACAACAAGGTGCTTGGTGACAGCCAGCATGGCTTCACTAAGGGGAAATCCTGCCTGACCAATGTGGTGGCCTTCTATGATGGGGCTACAGAACTGATGGACAGGGGTAGAGCAGCTGATGTCATCTACCTGGACTTCTGTAAAGTGTTCGACACTGTCCCACATGACATCCTTGTCTCTAAATTGGAGAGACATCAATTTGGTGGATGGACCACTCGGTGGATAAAGAACTGGCTGGATGGCCACACACAAAGAGTTGTGGTCAATGGCTCAATGTCCAGCTGGAGACCAGTAACAAGTGGTGTGCCTCAGGGATCGGTGTTGGGACCGGTCTTGTTTAACATTTTTGTCGCTGACATGGACAGTGGGATTGAGTGCGCCCTCAGCAAGTTTGCGATGACACCAAGCTGTGTGGTTCGGTTGATAATGCTGGAGGGAATGCCATCCAGAGGGACCTTGACACGCTTGTGAGGTGGGCTGATGCCAACCTCATGAAGTTTAACCATGCCAAGTGCAAGGTCCTACACCTGGGTTGGAGCAATCCCAGGCACAGCTACAGGTTGGGCAGAGAAGAGATTCAGAGCAGCCCTGCAGAGAAGGACTTGGGGTGCTGGTCGATGAGAAAATGAACATGAGCCAGCTTCAGTGTGCGCTCGCAGCCCAGAAAGCCAACCGTATCCTGGGCTGCATCAAAAGAAGCGTGACCAGCAGGTCGAAGGAGGTGATCCTGGCCCTCTACTCTGCTCTTGTGAGACCTCACCTGGAGTATTGTGTGCAGTTCTGGTGTCCTCAACATAAAAAGGACATGGAACTGTTGGAACAAGTGCAGAGGAGGGCCACAAGGATGATCAGAGAACTGGAGCACCTCCTGTATGAAGATAGGCTGAGAAAGTTGGGGCTGTTCAGCCTAGAGAAGAGAAAGCTGCGTGAGGACCTCATAGCAGCCTTCCAGTATGTGAAGGGGGTCTATAGGGATGCTGGGAGGGACTCTTCATTAGGGACTGTAGTGATAGGACAAGGGGTAATGGGTTAAAACTTAAAGTTTAGATTGGATATAAGGAGGAAATTCTTTCCTGTTAGGGTGGTGAGGCACTTGAATAGGTTGCCCAGGGAGGTTGTGAATGCTCCATCCCTGGCAGTGTTCAAGACCAGGTTGGAGAAGGCCTTGGGTGATATGGTTTAGTGTGAGGTGTCCCTGCCCATGGCAGGGGGGTTGGAACTAGATGATCTTAAGGTCCTTTCCAACCCTAACTGTTCTATGATTCTATGTGAGGTGCTTGAGCTTCACGCTTTGCACAAGTCCAGGTAGGTGACATCAGCTGCTCTACCTCTGTCCATCGGTTCTGTAGCCCCATCATAGAAGGCCACCAAATTGGTCAGGAAGGATTTCCCCTTAGTGAAGCCATGCTGGCTGTCACCAAGCACCTTTCATCCAGATTAAAACATAAACCTATCAATACCAAGTCTTTCATGAACAAGCATGTAAAGAAAGAAAGGGCTTACTGTTTTGCATTGTAATTTACCATTATATGCTTTCTGGAAATAAATGGTCTACAGTGAAACTATGTATTTTAAAAACATAGTATTTTAGGAAAAAACATAGAGTTTACAGATTAAAGAATCAGGCTTTTATTAAGTACCTAATTTTCATAAGACTTAAAAGCTATCTCATTCATTATTTCTGGGGTCTAGAAGATGTAGGTTTGTTCCTTTTTTAAATAGCCAAGAAATAAGACATGAACTATGAGATTCTTAAAGCTACAAAAAATATCTCTTTGTGTTTTCTTTTGAGGGTGAAGGTAATTTTTTTAAGAAACCTCCTTGACAGGATGATGAAGCATAGTTCTTTTGTTTTTTTCTCCACTGTGTGTAGCCATGAGTTGAAAGCTAGGCATACTATAACACATTGACTGACAACTAGATTAAAAAGAAAACAAAAAAAAAAAACCACCACCAACAAAAGCCAAATACCCCCCAAACCTCCAAAGACAGAAATAAAAATTAAAAAAAAAAAGAAAAAAAAAAAAAGAAAGAAAAACACAACAACAGCAACAACAAAACCAAACAAAAAAAGGAGGAAAAAACACCAAACAAAACTCCTAAAACTCCTAGGAAATCAGATCTTTTAATGGCTCCTAATGGGATTGTGAAGCAGCCTAGGACGCTTAGGTATCTAGATATCATCAGGCAGTGAAATTAAAAGAAGAGCACAGAAACAATTACTGCCAAATGGCTCTTAAAGGATGTTGTCACAACTAGACATATTGGCTCCACAGTTGTATTGAAAATTGTATATTTTCTGTATCATGATAGATTATTGTGCTTCATAAAATTAATAAATGTGTTTCAAATGTTTGCTATACTCCACACATCAAAGCCTCCAGAATTTTAGTCTGTGCTTTTAAAATATGCATGATAATGAAATTAAGCAGTTGAACAGAAAGAATTTATTTGACTCAGCCTTGCACTAAAAAATCATGAGGGGTATTGGCTTGATAACTGGCACTGCATGGAGGCAAGTGCTTTCCAAAAGCCATGAGGCCATCACTGCTCTCATTACTTTCAGTAGATTCAATTCTACTTAAATTACTAGTCATGTTCTCACTTCCATGCTCCCCACCATTGATGTCATGGGCTGTAAGTAAAGCGGAATGGTATTTTATAGAGCTTTTACTCTTTCAAGATGAGGTTAAATGGCTGTTTTAAGTGTTCCATATGAAAATTATTCTTTTTTTTTTTTTTCCAGAAACTATGCATTGCCTCCATTCTGCATAAGATTCCATTCACTGGAAGAGTAGTGATGGCAAAGTTTCAAGTAGTCTTATCTTTTAAAAAACTCATTGGTAACTTAATCTATAACTGCTCCAAAATAAACAGGAATTTAACTGCAGAACACAGAATAAAACCAAATTTCCTCTAATAGCTGTAATAGCAATTTTAATGCATAGGGACTGCTTTTCAGTGTTCAAAAATTCATCATCTGAAATTTTCAGAAATAAGGTAATAGTACCATATTAAGTGTCATTACCTTATGTAAAAATATGTAACATAGTTATGAGAGATCATAAAAATGTTTGGTTTTCCCTGTGACAAAAGACTAAATCTGTCATAAGAACCTCACAAATTCTAATGTTTTAATATTTTCAATCTGGGGACAAAGTCAGAACTTGCTCTGAAAAGCAGACACTCAAAAATGATTCACTTCAGTGAAACACTGTTTCCACTATTGATGGAAAACTTCTAGCCTTATTGAAAATGCGATCAGTACCTGGTTTATTGACTGAATGCTTTGAAACAGATCATCAGCCATGGACTGAAGTGTGCACTTGCGTAGCAGTTTCATACTTAGTATTTTGAATGTATTTCATCTTCATACAGCTCCTAGAGATAACAGAAGTTAATATATCTCCCTCTACAGAACTGCTGGGAATTAGAGAAATATTATCCCCATTACACAGATAAAAGTGGTAAAGGTAAGGATTACAATTCACAAAGGAATAGAACAAGGTCCTTAACACCAGATGACTTATAGTCAGAAAATTGCTGTGTATTTCTGTTTGCCCAGCATACAGTACATGATCAGGCCTAGCTAAAGATGGCCTAACAGTATCAGTCTTACTTTGTGCCCAACAACTTTGTGAGAGGTTACTTCCTTTGGAAACATAATTCCCAAATACTTTTCTTGCAACACTGCAGTCTCCCAAATATAGTACAGGTTTGCACTAACAGCTCTTGAAGATACATGTGGGCGCTTTGTATTTGAGTCTTTAGCTTAGATAGTTAATTAGAAGTTAAGGCTTCCAAGCACACTTCAGAGCAGCCCAGAACTTTCTATGAGATATAAAATTAGCTTGAAGTCTAGGCCTCTAGACAGACATAGTTTAAATATTTTATTATATAATCTAGGCCTTCATCATAGAAGCACTCTGGAAAACCCCATATAGAAAGTTCAATCCACTTAATTTGCAAGCCTTTATAATAAAATCCAAAAGTTTTCATGAATGCATTTGTAGATTTATTTTTCTAGGTCCTTCTGCTTCACTTTGTTTCCCCTATAAATATCCCTGGGCTTATAGGTATCTACTGTTTCACTCAATGTAGACATATTAAAGATTCATCTGTGTTTACAACTAATCATTATGTTTACATGTTTTCCTGATAAAGATATAGTCTTTCTGTCTGTGAGCACAGCTTAATTGAGGCAACAATTATTAATGAATGTACAGCTGCCTTAGTAAGTGCACGTACTAAGAGTTTCTAAAGAACACTAAATGTCTTCAGTTCTGGTTCACATACTCTATTCCTGAAACTCAAAGAAAGCTGCCAGAAAGAGTTCACTTGTCAGACACCTGCAGTCCACAAGTAAACTTCAGTTAGTTGAGTCATAGAGAGGGAGCTACACTCATAGATGCTAAATTTCACTGGCTTAAGTTGTTATTTTATCCTGCTGCCTTACAACCTTTCTTCTGCTGCCTCTCATCAACACATACAAGGATTCAGGCTTCCCTATCTTTTGCACTCCCTTAAATGAACATACACTCACCCACAGGGCTAGCACAAAGAGACAGATCAAGGCCGTTTCAGCAGAAAAGAGCAACCATATTCTATCCCTCTCCTTCAGCTTAGCAAAGCAAAGAAGGAAAGAGCACTTAAATCTTCAGAGGAGTCTCAGCTGGAGTACAGCTGCCTTCATCAACCTTTTTCTCAATACATATGCAGCACCTGGCACAAAAGTCATGTCGCAGATGGTAACCAATCTCACTAAATGATGCTCTGTGGTTTGGCTCTCTTGGTGCATGGACTGCCCCTTAGTAGATACAGGTGATTAAATAAATTAGAGGAGCCACACAGTCAGGGAGAGACTTGCATCTTCTTCATAAGCATTCTTCCTGGCTGCACACAATAAATCTCTCTGTAACTGAGAACTTGGCCCATGAGTTTGAATCTAGGTGTGCATTCTTTCCCTTTTTCTCTCATCTGAGCCATGCATTTCTGATATGTCCACATGGAAGGGATTATACTCAAACTTCCTTCTCTTATTTTCCAAATGTGTTTGGAAAGCTGGCTGTAAGCATGCTAATCGAGTGGTGTGTAGTTGGAGGACGAAGTGGAGGAGAATCCCAATGTGACGCTGCTGGGGCATGCACACGGACAGCTTGAGCCAGCCAAAGGGAAAGGCTGTAAATCATACTCAGAAGGAGATTGATGATGTTTGTGGAACATGTTCTCAGGGTGCCAAAGAGGTGTTTGTTCCTGAGGCTTAAGAATTATTTTTGTGGAAGGCTTTTATCATTAAAGTTGATGATGTGCCTACAACCAAGAAAATAAAAGAGTGATGCTTGCAACAATGGAGTGATTTGTATTCTTTTACATGACAAAAACTCTCATCATCCATCCCTTTGACAGTTATGATTTGTTAAAGTTTTCTCCAGGGTGTTTGTAACAAAGATTTGAATTTATTTTTATGTGATTTGCATCTTTATTTCCACTATGTATGAAATCTGTAGTATTTAGCAGATCTAGCTTATAGTTCATAGCTAATTTACATACAATGGAGACCTCTTAAACATGTGGCCTTTGTGTATAATAAATTCATTCATTGTAAGAGGCTGGTTTGCTTTATGAGGTGTTAATTAAAGTTGTTCTCAACATAAGATAATGTAGGCAAAAAAAAACACCAGTATGCAGGTAGTCCTATTAACTGAAGAACTTAATTTAGAATTACTTATATGCTGCACTATTAATACTTTTATATTTGCTGGACAAATACTGAAAAATCATAAAGAGCAACTAAACACAGAAACAGATAAAATTAGACACCTGTTGTGATATATATATATATACATGAGCACTGAAGTACATGTTTTACATGTGCACATGGCTTACACCTCAGTAATATATTTCTGAATAATGATAAGAAAGGAATACTAAGTAAATGCTTACCTTGTGTTCTTACAGGTTTCTTGTATCTCATGTTTTATTTATTTAGTTATGCTAATGTATGGGAAGAGAAATATGAAGCTAATCAATATCTTCTGCAGCATCTGTTGTTTAAATGTAGGTGTGGGGAACTCAGTGTAAAAGACTGCTTTATTGTACTAATCAGATGTCTATCGTGGTGGGTCATGGTATTGTTTATTTTACATACACACTTACTAATGTGTTTGGAGGTCTGAATAAAAGTATACAGCATAATAAAAGATGAAGAAGGATATGGTATGTTCCAGTGTAAACAACTTTAATAGTCTTCACCCATACCCCAGAGTTTATACATGGTGACACATTAATCATAGTCATCATAATATTGAATAACTTGAAACTGTGTAAAAATAAAACATAATTGGCAAATTGTTACTTCATTACCGCCATTTACTAAACTCAAAATATACAGACAGCTCAACTGTACTTTTCAAAGCTCAGAAAGCTCATGCTGATTGAGTGTTGGGTGAAATGGCTGAGCTGAAGTGCACAGAACACTTACAAATATATCAGCAGGATTTTAGCGTGTCTGTAGTTGTCTAGACTAACCTTACCCACCACAGTGTTTTAAGTCCTGCAGGACTAAAACAAAACTGAACTTTACAGAAACCTAGTTGTAACTCTGAAGCATACTTGTTCTCCTTACTAAAGTTATGTTTCATGTTTACAGGCTTCCATGAAACTTAGTTTTAAGGTATGACGGAATGAGTATCAGTAACACAGCAAATTTCATACAAAGATGGAATGGTTTGAGTTGTAAGGGACCTTAAAACTCATCCAGTTCCAGCCACACTGTCACAGGCAGGGACAGCTTCCAATAGATCAGGTTGCTCCAAGCCCCATCCAACCAGCCTTGGACACTGCCAGGGATGGGGCAGCTATAGCTTCCATGGGCAACCTGTGACAGTCCTTCACCAGCCTCATACTAAAGATTTTTTCCTTAATATCTAATCTAAATCTGTTCACTTTCAGTTTAAAGCCAGTACCCTTGTCCTGTCACTACATGCTTTTCTAAAAAGTCCCTCATCCACCATCTTACACACAGTTGTGTGTGTCTAGCAGTTGCAATGTGAAGTAAACAACTTACTCAAGTCACTCTGGCTGGGAGAGAAGGCAAGTGCTACCTTATTAAACCAAGCCAGATGACTCCCTTGAGCATCTTCATTTTCCCTTAGCACATATAACGATTCTTTGTTGTTACCACTGAAAACTGTCATTCAAAGGACAGAAAATATATTAGACATATATTAAAGTAGTAACCCTGGACCAAATATAGGGTACTATCATGTTCAATGTTGCAAAAATATGAAATATAGCCTAAGCTTGATATTACAAGGAATTAGACTCATATATAGCATAATGCATATAAATGTACCATTAGGTAATAACTCATCTATTTTACACAGATTTCTTTTAAAATAAAGATCAAATTTGCTAAATGTTATGAAAAAACAATATTCTTCTGTGCATTAGAAAGGCCAAAATGATTTAGAAAATTGTTCCTTTCTAGAGCCTGTTGATGTCTCTTAACATTTTCATGTTTAAACATCTGGAGCAGTAAAGATTTTAATTTGAAAAATCTTGGCAGGATGCATTACTGTGGTTGCTTTAATACATATCCATCTTCCTATCAACCTATAAAAAGAATTAAAATATTTAACATAGCCAGCCTTTAACACAATCTCAAAGATCCAGTAAAGCTCCTGTTCAAAGGAAAGAGTCATTGAATATGCATTGTGTTCAACTCCCTACATATACTACACCACATAAGCACCATCAGCTGATTAAAAGATTTTCTAGAGAAAATTGAAAGTATAGCAAAGAAGCACTTTTCTTTGTAAAATAGTTCAGATTGTCTCAAACTCTTGAAAAAAAAAGTGAAATTCAATTAGTGAAAATACTTAAAGCTGCATTTTATCATAAGAAAAACTAGAGTACTGATAAATCTATGTATATAATGATAAGCACAGTATTGTCTTTTTTTGCCATGGTATTCAAGATTTTATATTCAATTTTTTCTCATACATTCCTTTTCACTTTATGTTCATTCCCCATCTATTTAGATATTACTAAATCACTTTTGGCCTCCACATAACTGCAAATACTTAATCTTAAAAATGTAAACTTCCTCTTTAAAAAATCCTAAGGAACAATAGGGTGTGCAATGGTAAAATAAGTTCAGTTTTGCTCATTCTGAGAAATACTGTCATAGAAATATAGAACAGTTTGGGTTGGAAGGCAACTAAAAGGTGATCTAGTTACAACCCCTCTGACATGGCCAGGGACATCTTCCAATAGACCAGGTTTCTGAAAACCCCATCCAACCTGGCCTTGAACACATCCAGGGATGGGGCAGCCACAGCTTCTCTGGGCAACATGTGCCAGTGCCTCACCAATCTCACAGAAAAGAATTTCTTCCTATTATCTAATCTAAATCTACCCACTTCAGTTTAAAGCCTTTCCCCCTTGTTCTGTCACTACATGATGTTGTAAAAAATCCCTCTTCAGATTTCTTGTCAGCCCTGTTAGGCACTGGAAGCTGCACTAAGGTTTCCCTGGAAGCTTCTCATCTCCAGGCTGAACAAGCCCAGATCTCTCAGCCTGTCTCCATAGGAGAGGTGCTCTAGCCCTCAGAGCATCCCCGTGGCCCTCCTTTGGACAAAGTTCAACAGGTCCATGTCCTCCTTATGGTGGGGACCCCAGAGCTGAATGCTGTCATTTCACTTCTTGTTTTGTTTATAGTAAATACTTTACAGGGGAACCATATTACTTGAATTTTTACAAACCTGGATAAATACTGCTTATCTCAAATATGAGTTAGAATCATAGAATCATGGACTAGTTAGGGTTGGAAAGAACCTTAAGATCATCTAGTTCCAGCCCCCCCTGCCATGGGCAGAGACACCTTGCACTAAACCATGTCACCCAAGGCTCTGTCCAACCTGGCCTTGAACACAGCCAGGGATGGAGCATTCACAGCTTCCCTGGGCAGCCCATTCCCATGCCTCACCATCCTTACAGTAAAGAACTTCCTCCTTATAACTAATGTAAACTTCCCCTGTTTAAGTTTTAACCCATTACCCCTTGTCCTGTCACTACAGTCCCTAATGAAGAGTCCCTCCCCAGCATCCTTATAGGCCCCCCTTCAGATACTGGAAGGCTGCTATGAGGTCTCCACACAGACTTCTCTTCTCCAGACTGAACAGTCTCAACTTTCTCAGCCTGTCTTCATACAGGAGGTGCTCCAGTCCCCTGATCATCCTCGTGGCCCTCCTCTGCACTTGTTCCAACAGTTCCATGTCCTTTTTATGTTGAGGACACCAGAACTGCACACAATACTCCAAGTGGGGTCTCAACAAGAGCAGAGCAGAGGGGCAGGATCACCTCCTTTGACCTACTGGTCACGCTCCTTTTGATGCAGCCCAGGATACGGTTGGCTTTCTGGGCTGCGAGTGCACACTGCCTGCTCATGTTCATTTTCCCATCAAGTAACACCCCCAAGTCCTTCTGGGCAGGACTGCTCTGAATCTCTTCTTTGCTCAGCCTGTGCCTGGGATTGCTCCAACCCACTTGTAGGACCTTGCACATTGGCATGATTGAATATGATACTTCAGTTATGCCAAAGCTTTCTTGCAAGAAATTTTTTTATAAGATATATGCAAAATTACTTTACCAACTGCTGAATTCCATGTATGCCTGCAGAAGATTGCACTTTTCTCACCCACTTGGAGCAACTGAGGCTTAGGATTATGCAAAGAGCATCACTGGTCACCAGAGGATGCTCACCAGGGACAGCATCATCTAGGCCACCATTTTTACAAGGGCCTGTTTCAACTCCAGGATTGCAAGTTCCTGGATCAGAAAGAGAATGGAATGTCACTGACTCCTTAAGCCGCCTATTTTGTCAAACAGAAGCATTTGACTTGTTTTTCTGCTCTCTCCTCTTCTCATTTACAACATATTTTCCCTTCTAGTGTCTTCATCCTGGCTTCCAAAAGTGTAGACAGATAACAGGTAGCAGTTAAAACATTGGAATATGAATTGCATACAAAATAGAGTGAATGTGAATCTAGGTTTCTGAGGCTTTCTACTAAATATTGGTATTTTCCCATGAGCAAAAAAAGTATTTCCGTAGTTACTTCTGGTAAGAATGTTTTCTGGTTTTAACTCCTCATAAACTTCTTCATTTAATAGATAACTGGAAAAAAATGGCTAGTTGTTAAGAATTTCTAAAATATATTTTCTTTTAGTATGAGTTATATTTTCATCTATGAAGATTATAAATTATTCTATCCAGTTGTCAAATTGTTCATAAAATGTCTGATTCAAAGTTATAGATTACTTCAATATCTCATAATTCTTTATTTCAAACCATAGTTTTAATATTGAACTTCTGCTCTGAAAATACTTACTAATAATTAATTTGTCTGGGGTGAAACTTTTCCCCAATTCATCTCCTCCATCTGCTTGCACATACTGTGAAATTATAATCAGCTGTAATTTGTGACAGAGACGTGCCAAACATTTCTAAAACAATTTGGAAAGTGGCAGACTGGAATTCTTGCCAACTTGCTCTCCATGCAGATGCTACTTGTTCTTCTCGCTTTCCTCACCAAAGCTGAGTTTAAAAAAGAAATCTTGAAGTTCTGTTAAAGCAATATTTGTGGAAACCACTTCATACTTTTTTGTTCTCCTCCTGAGTTGTAAGAATTTAGGGACTGAGTCCAAAGCTCATGGGAATCAGTGGAAAAATTCCCATTGACTTCACTGGAGTTAGCTTAGATGTTAGATATGTCTTCCACAGCTTCCAGCTGAACCTATTAATTATAGACACAAAACAGGCAGTATATCTCCTCAGAGATGTTTTTACATTTACTTCAGACTCACTGGGTTAAAGATGAGTTTACAGATATTAATGACTATTACACTTAAGGTAAATAACTAGAATTTCTTTGATAGCAAAATGAATGCAATGGATGTTCAGAACTGGGTAACTAGCAATTATTTCCTATTCTAGTTTTTCTTGAATTCAAAACACAATACACAAATTCATTAAGAAAGATTATGAAAAGATTAAACAGGTAATTAAACAAGATTATCAAACAGTGATGAGACTTGTGGATTATAGAAACTATATTATATTCCTCTCATGTGATAACATTATGTTGAAGTTTCCAGTTGGAAAAATGTAGATCACTTGAGGTCACCAGTTTCAAACTACTTTAAAGTTGTGAAGGGTGAGCAACATCCGTAGTTAACCAGCTTGTTTAAGAGCCCAAAGCTTGCAAACTTTGACTCACGCACATTGATTATTGTCAATAATCCAGTCAAAAGACTGGAACTTAAGTCTTCTAAGACATCAGAATAACAAACCATTCACTTGTTTGAGGTGGTTACCTCCTCAAAGCACAACAGATGACACAGGAATCCCACTTTACGACAGACATGGAGACAATGTAACATAAACACTAACAATAGTATTTAGAATGAATCCTTTTTTTATTTTCTACATGCAGAATTTCTGAAATTTTTCATTTGGAAATTTCTTGGAATGTATGTCTAAAATTGTAAAAAATTAAAATAAGACATAATTTCAAAATGAAAAAGAAGAAATTTTGTGTTGCATTTCTCTCTGCTGGAATTGAGTGTTCAGCTAAATGTTGTTTTCTGTAACTTTCTCATTAAGTTGGACTTCATAGTTTATAATTCCAAGCAAAATGCATATCTGGGATTAACCAAAGGAAGAATATCCAGAGTGCTAGATGGAAAGGAAACTTCTGGGTGCTGTAAATAGTCTTATTCCTTCACCATTTCTAACAGCCCCAGGAAACCATGCCGACTGGGAGCAGGGTTGGGTTGCAGGGTGAGCTGCCACTCAGGCTCCTCTGCACAACTGCACTACAAGTAGTCCCTTTTCCCGTCCCCCCGTCCCCCGTCCCCCCCCCATTTTTACCCTGCCTGCCTCTCCTGGACAGTCACACTGCTGCAGTTGTCTTGGTTTTGTGGTCCTTTTTCCCACTGCAGACAAGGCCATTGCTGCATCTTCAGGTCACAATATTTATTAGGTTTTACCTCGGCTGCTGAGGCTTATCACAGCTCTCTCATGTATTAAAAGCAAAAGGGAACTCAGTCTCTCCCATTGCTATTGTCACTTCTGTTTGCTTTTAGGGTAACAAACTGCATACATTTCAAGTAATTAATTGCGTGGGAGCAAATTGTTTCTACTATATTGGGAAACTTTGTTTATTCAAGATGTGCATAGTCTTCTCAAGGTAAAGCTCACGTCTACAGAAAAAATTGCCTCAGACTTAAATGTGTGCTATGGAACCTTCTAAAATGAGGATTTAACATACTAAGTGCATTTAGATATGCTGTTTACTTCCATTTTATAAGGCTGTACAGTTATTTGATCTAGAGGCACACATGTAAGAAACAAATAAATTAAGATTATCAGAGGAAAGCTGGTATAAGAGGTGCTTTCTGCCAAACAGTTCAGCTGCAGGACAGTGGGAGCTTGCCAAAATTTGTCAGAATTATTTTCTCGCTAAACCCCAAGGTTTATAGTCCAGTTCATTTACTCTTCTTTATAATTTTCAGCCCAGACCACCTTTGTCATTGTGTGTAGGTAAAAATGGATTTCCTTTAGTATCATGTGTACCATGCCTCTCATTTCAAATATTTTTTATTTTCTTCAAACAACTTGAAAATCCCTATCTGAGTCAAAAATAGCCACTGATTTATCACTGGACATCAAAGGATTTAACTGGATACAAACCAAATAAAACTGAAACCCAGGCTCTTCAAGATCTTGAGACAGATAGATATATTATAGCAAACAATTGAGTTTATATTGAGAAGTGGGGCTTTTTCTTCTAGTTTCTAAAACTTTTGCAGGCTTTTCTGTAATACTGCAAAGGTACTTCATGTTTGTAAATGAAAGATGCTTCTCACATGACTCCAGGATGCAGGACTATTAAATTCAGAAAGGTACTGCAAGGCTTAAACTGCATTAAGTTAACTGGACTGCAAAAGCCAACTGTCTCACAGAAAAAATGATGTATGATTGTTACATCAATCAGCCTGTTCCTTATTCTAATTCTTTTAAAGTACAATTATATTTCTTAGCAAAAGTTTTTTCTCACAGTTTTCCAAATAGAGAATATCAACCATACCTACACATTGTCTAGTATTAGTTTTATACCAGATTAAATAAAGCAAGAAAACATGAGTAATATCTTACTAGAACAACACAGTGTGCTTGTCCTTTAACAACTTCACCAGATCAGAAAACAAAATGAATATGACTTTTCAGGCACAGAAAACAAATGCACCATACTTCCACAGCCTTATGCATCACATTCAGTAATGTTACTGGGCCACCTAATGACCCCTTCTTTGTATTTGACTTGCATAAATATATCAGCTGCTTTTTAAATAGCTAATATATTATTAAACAGATTCACAGGTTTTTAGTAATTATCATGAAAGTAAAGAAGCAATGTTTTATGGCATGAACTAGCTCTTGTCTTCTGGTTCAAGCTAGTACTACAGCTTGCAAAGAGAAGGCTCAGAGTTTTCAAAATGTTGGCTGCTATTCTACCAATACTGCTACTGTTTTCCATACAGTTAATGAAATCTTAAAAATTCCCCTTTATAATTTCTGTCAAAGAAAAACCAATAAGAGTGCCAGCACGGCTTTAAGGGAAATGCCGACCTCTTCCATTTAAGGGAAATGCCAGCCATTTTGCCCATATCTCCTCTGTGGCAGCTCTGTGCTGAGTAGCAGCAGAACATTTAATTCAGTATACGAGAACTGTGACTTCTTTGTGACATGCCAGAGTGGGAGATTGGTATGGAAAGGGAAACGGAATAAGCACAGCATTTAAATTAATTATTAGAAGTAACCTGTCTGTGATGTGCGAGTAAAAATACTGAACCAAATTCCAATCTTACATGTCCTGGTGTAAATCCAGAGTAAATCCATCATATTCAATTTATACTGAGATAAAACTCTCAATGCTAAAACTTTCAAATGTGAATTTATAACTGGTGAAAATATTCTCACCTCATCAGTCACAAGTTACATGGTTTACTTTTTCTAGTGGATTTTCTGCCATTATAATCAGCTTTGTCATTCTTATCACACTGCCTGAAAACTCTGTTTATATTCATAAACAAAAAAACATACCGGGGCACCTATCCAGCATTTCCTTAACAAAGGATAAGATGCTGGTGAAGCTTGGCCGTCTCCCTGTTCTGAGGAGAGACTGGTCAAACTGGGAGTCACACGTGCCTGGGGAGTCATGCACAGAGTTCAGAGAAACAGTTTGTGGAAGGAATAAAAAGTCTGTCTGAGATGTTTAAGGAGTTAGAAACTCTCTTAGCTGATGTACAATGCAGCTACATGAACAAGTTGCCATGAAGTAACAGAGAGACTTAATTTAGGATTTGACACATGAATGGAAAGGTGAAGTTTTAAACATAAATCTGGTGCAAATCACACGCTGAAAGCTTCATACAAACAAGCAGACTGTACATTTGAAAGTGTGAGAAGCACTGACAGACAGGCATTTGAAAATGTGATAAATGGAGTCTGGATTCATTCAAGGTGAGACTGGCTATAATTGGGCTAAACCAAAGGAGCTGTGAGAGTTTTCCCAGTTCTTCAGGATAACGTCAGTTTGGTTTGATATGGCCAAACTACTCTGGGGTTTATAGCCTTTTCAGAAAAGCTTTTTAAATATTTGGTTGGGGTTTTTTTACAAGTAACGGCCTGTATAAACACTGTTTTCCCAGGTAAACATAAAATATCTTAACACATTTTCATTAATGCACTTGCTTTCTCAAACCCTGTAAATGTAAATTTTCTTTCAGGCTATCTCAAATGTACTATGATGTAAATGCTTAACTACAGTTATTTAGCTATAATAGTATCTAACACTCTTAAAATATGCATTTATTTTAATATCTGAAAGTTAACTAGGTAATTGTACACTTTGTAAGTGGATTTGTACAATTTTTATATCAGTATAAATCCATTTATAGAGTTAACATTCCAATGAATGTTTTTTAACAAAGGAAAAACCTCACAGGGTAGATCAGCACTGGAGCTGAATGTCACCTACGTAGAGTAAATTTAATTTGTGTACGTATGGAAGAAAATGACAGTTCCTGGACACTATGTGTCATCATTTTGTGTTTCTTCTATTGAGAGGTTAATAAGAATATATAATCAAGATTAGATATATCTACAAAAAATAAAAAAGCCACTTTTTCATTTTCAATAATAATATACAAAATACAAGCCTGTGAGTTTGACAGCAATGCATAATCTGTTGTAAGGTGCTAAGGAAAAAGCAACTAACTTGTAATATGAGGAAAGCAGCAAGTCACTATTTTGCAATTTTTCTCATTCATACAGTTTGTAAGTTGAATCAAAGTTGGTAATGTCTTCAGTCAGTTAGCAAAGTTTGAATACTCCGGTTCTATATTACACTCACATTATCATACTTTATAAGATAGGCTGACAGGAAACTGCATAAAGCAGAACATATGCCGAGTATTTGACACAGCGTCTCACCAAAGGCCATTAAAGAAACTAAAGGCAAATTCTCAGATAGATAAATAACTGGATAAAAACTGGGGTAACAACTTTGCTGAGGTCACTAAAGAAATTCAAGAAAGAAAATGCGAGATTATGCTATGAAGACTTCAGAAGTTTCTCATATAACGAAAGGTTAAAAGACTAAGAACAAATAAAACTAAACAAATGTAAATTGAGGCGGGGGAGGGGAGTCCCTAGTTTTCCTTATGCAATAGCTATTTCTGAAATGACAGTTACTCTAAGCAATTACAATCTGTCTTACAATAGAAAGTTTAATTCTTTTAAAAAGTAGTCAAAAAAACAAATCAAATGGATTATTAGAAAAGAATAGAGAAGAAAACATAAACAGCATCCACATCTTAAGCATGCACATTTCGTTTCTGTCTATATCCTCTGCCTTGAGAAATTATACAAAGGAAGGTGCAAGGATGATAAAAGGTGTGGGACAGCTTCTGTACAGGAAAAGCCATGATTAAATGGACTAGCATCCCTTAGCCTGAAAGGCTGTAGAAACATCAGTGAAACCATGAGTAGTATGAAGAAGGTCAATTAGTGAATACTTGCTCACTCTGTCTTAAAAAAAAAAAAAAAGTTACAATAGATAAAATTAGCAGGTGGCAGGCCCAGAACAAGCAAGAGGTGCCTCTGCAAAGAATGCGCAATTAAGCTATGATACTACTTGCTATAAGATATTGCAGATGGAAAAGTTTGCATGGTTTCAGACAAATTTGTGACAGGAAAATCTGCTTAGGACAATTAAATGCAGACACCATTTCTGCAGTTCAGCAACTACCTGAGCCACAGATGGCTGGAAAGTATTCTGCAGAATATCCCAACACATAATATCCATATCTACTTGTCCTGCTCTCGTGTACTTTCATTAGGCATCTGGTACTGGCAAGTGCTGAAGAGAGAATCCTAGCCTTGACAGAGGTGTGGTCTGACTCCATATGGGCATTCTTATGTTCTTATATCAATCTGCATATGATTTGGTAAATGGGAAATATATGTGCTTCTTTATTTAATTTGTTTAATTATTAACTCATTCAAAATACACACAAGTTGAGAGCTCAGTATTACTTTTTTTGGAAGACCTAGCCTATGAAATCAGCATAGAGATTTGATAAGGCCTCAATAACATATAGTAATCATATACTTTGTTTCCTTCAGGTTTTGCCATAGTAAATAAGATCTCATTAGTTTTGCTGATTATTCATATATAAAGACTCCCAGTGATTTTGTTGGTAGCAGTGGAACTTATCCAAACAACTCCAGGTCAGAAATATTGGTTACAGTAATTTATGTACTCTTACATGAAACAAATGCATGTGCCTTCTAGGAAACAAATTAGGTCTAGTTCATGGTTATATTTCCAGAAATGGCTGATCAGATAGTCACTTCATTTGTTTTTATCCAAATTGGCTTTGACGCCATTTTTTTACATTCATGCATGCATGCATTCATTCATTTACAAAAAGGATATTTTGGATGGAATGCATGCAAAGTTCTAAATCAGATTTATTTTCCAAGTGTAATTTTTATGCATAGCAATGTTTTGGCATTCGTCATTTGTAATGGAAAATGAAATTATGCACATCTTGAGTTTAAGCATATAAGAAAATAAAGACAAACATGCACTGTCCATAAACAAGATATATTGAAGTCTGCAGGATTAGGATGGACTTCCTTAGATGATTTTGTAGATTCTAATAAACCTATATACTTCTTTAATAGCATAAATATTTGTAAATGTGTGAATAGTAAATTTACAGAACTGTAAGTCTGGTCAATCAGCACAATTTCAGAGGCCAGGCTAGAACTGATGTTTATCTGTACCTAGCTGTGTGTTCATATATGTATTTATTTTACATATAATTGTTTTAATTTCAGCAAGAATTATGAGTAAAATACCTCACTGAAAAAGCAGCTTTTACCTGAAAATTGAAATTTAATTACATTTTAATGATGTTTATGCAGCTCTATTGACAAATCCATAGAATTTGATGGAATCAAGTAAAATTACCTCCACATACCCATTTAGAGACACTATGTCTTACCTAATTTACTTGAAGTCAGCAAAAAACTAATTTGTGTAGACAAATGGTTTGATTGTTTTGTCACATTGGGGAAATCAGATAGGAAAGAAGACAAAAATTTAGCTTTTAATGGAAAGGGAACTCATTTTACCTTTTTTTCACTATCATTCAGAATACTTTTGAAGAAAGTTCTGAACATCAAACTTGTTCACAGAAAGTTGCTGAGGCTTTTAAAACTTACAATGAATTTAGATAAAAGTTAATTTTGCTAACTGAAACCTGCAAGATCTTTAAATATGATTATATTTAAGGCAAAGCAAAGCACTAAGCTTTTTTATGAGGCAAAAATTTGGCTCCCATGTGGATAATCTGTGAGGTTGCTGGACCGTTAGAATACAAGGAGGGAATCAGACATCTCATTGTATTGTCACTGCGGTAGAGGTGTTTTGGAATCTGTTTCCTTAAATGACCACAAGTAAATGGTTACATACAAAGAGAAAGTCTCCAAATGCAAGGTGGTTGAAAAGGCTGGGGGTCAAAACCAATCAAATGAAAAAAGCCATCTTGATATTTCCTTGCCTAGCAAGCTAATGCAGGTGACATCTATTTCTATGCCAGAAGCATGTAAGAAAGAATTCTGGTGATATCTACTTGAAATTATCAACTCAATGACTCCTTAACATTTTGACCAGGTTTATGATTACAGCTCTCACTTCCAAAGTGGAGTGATTTGAAGTCCGACTCCACTGTCAGGAAGCTCTAGCTGTCTGATCACCATGGCGCATGGCATAGTCAAAATAGTAGATAAATTGGTGAACTATTAAGTAAACTTTAAAGCAGGTGGAAAAAGTGGCCAAAGTGCTGGATGAAAATGAGTACCATGAAAGTCCAGTGGACAACCAGCTACTAGTGGCATCCTTCAGTGTTTAGTACTGGGACCAACAATCTTTGGCAATGACCTGGGCAACGGAATAGGTTCCATTCTCAGCAAGTGTGCAGATGAAGTCACACTTGAGGAGCAGTTGATATGCCCTACTCTTAACTCTCTTCAGCATTTTGAGATTGCTGAGAGAGTACTCTGCCACTTTTTGGTCTTTCCCTTACAGTTTAGGTATTGATGTACTGAGCGCATACAAAGAAGTGCTACCATAATGGCCGAACGATTAAAGCATATGATATGAAAGGACAATAAAAAAACCTGGGTGGTTCAGCCTTAGAAAGAGAAAGCTAAAGGGAGACCTTGTACCTTTATTTCACTACCTAATGGCAGAGTATGCAGAAGACAGTGACAGAGTCTTGTTGGAAGCGCCTAACAGGTCAAGAGGCAACAGGCACGTATGGGGCGTTCCAATCTCATATAAAGACAAACTTGCTTTGCCATAAAGGCAGCCTCAACAGGGTCCCAGAGGGGCAGTGGAATCTCCATCCTGACAGATACTCAAAACTAGATTGGACAGTGCCCTGAGCAACCTGGTCTACTTTAAGCAGAATTTTGGACAAGACCTCTGGAGGTCACTTGCAATCTATTTTTTTCCATGACTTCATGTACTCTTTAGCACCCACCACCAGTCCACTCACCCCAAAAAATTCATATAGACCGTAATGATTCACAGGATTATTTTTTATTATTTTTTTTTATTACTGATTTTGGCTTCTATGACATATTGAATTTTAGTCCATTAGTGAATTAATATGGTGAGGTATTGTCCTAGCTGATCAAAGAGTTTAAAGAAATGTATTTCTGACTGCCTGATTTTATTAAATAGTACACTGAACTGAAGAATCTAAACAGAAAGAATGTTTTTTTCCAACAAGTCTTACTTATGCCCTTAAATATATTTGAAAAGCCTGTTTTATGTAGTGTAGGGTTTTGTTTAATCTCCCATGAAATTTAAATATATAATTAATATATTATAATGATTAATAAACTCTGGGATTGTTCATTGACAGTGATTTCATCATATGAACTCCTGAAAAGTGTTCATAACAGTCTGCTTGTTCCATATCTTTTCAAAAATCTTCTTTACAGTGGAACATTTACAATGGAAATTGCATACAGACCAGTAAAGTGAGTAAGTTTCTAAGTATACCTTGGCTTGCTTGCTGAAGAACAAGGGTCAAGTTATTTACACAGAAGGGTAGACTGCAGCTGTGGAACTCAGCAAATGATACAAGCACAATAAGAGTGACATGCCCCACAGTCACATTACAGCCTGGATAAAAATTACAAGAAGTACGCTTGATAGCTGCACTTAGAAGTCAATGAAAGCTCAGTAGCCACTAACGACAGCTTCTGATGGGGATATTGTTGAAAGCAAAGCTTACTTCCGAGTGGCCTCTGCTTCACCAGTTGTGCTGGTGCAGCATTCTTACCTGTCTCCACTTCACCTCCTAGAGGTGTGTATTAAAGTATTGTGCATGCTGTCAATCATATGAACATCCACACAATGTGTGTACTTACTGTATATTTGGTAACATCTCCAGTCTAATCTCTTTATATGGGTCTACAGAAACTACAGTAATCCAAAAATACCTGCCAGTTTGCACATAAGTGACATGCACAAAGAAAGTGGATATAACTTGTATTAAAATTATAATAATATAAAGTAATAATTAAAACATAAACTCCCAGCATTTAAAATTAAACAAAGTTCAAAATAGCAGTATGTTCTACTATTGGCCTTTATAGTCCTTGATCAGTGTCACTTGTAGTGTTCACTTCTGCCTTTCCAGACTTCATTCTCTGAACTCCTGTCCCTCCAGCTCTCAGTTCCATACTGTTGTGCTGAAAGATCAGAGGTTATATACGAGAATTTCTGTTGAAGTTGGATGTTTTTATTGCACTACAAAGTATGGCAGCCCAGGACCAGAGCTTTCTATGACAGCCTGGGGTAGCCTTGGATAAGCATGATCCACATTTCTGCTGATCTTCAAGCTGCTTCGGATTGTAGGACATTATCATGAGTACAACCTTTTCTTGTAACTGTCCCTCTGAGTAGCGTAGATGGGCAGGGACAAGGGGAAGCCATGGAACTTTACCACTATGGCATTTCCATTAAGCCAACTAACTGGGGAGACACTGCAAGCCCCCACAACTAAGAGGAGTCCTTGGGCTGATTCAGACTAGATAGACAGAAAGCAATAGTGGATTTAGGACAGTTTTGTCTCCTTATATTCATCTTTGATGTACCCAGCTCAACTTCGGTACAACTGCAGGTTTAGTCCATTGAATTTGTATCAGAACAAAAAAACAGTTGCCAACAAATCATTTAAAGACTCGTCAGACTCTGGGACTGAGGCAGACAAAAGCTCACTAGTGATCTTTATACACCTTGATGCCAGCATTGAACTGCTCATTAATCTTTCTCTAGAACAACCCTGTAGCGTGACCTACATCTTACTTGTGCTAATAACATTTCTATATATCTTGCTTCATTTCATGAATCCTATGCTGAAGGCCTCAGTTTTAATAAATTGTATAGTTATATTCCTTTTGACTGTATCATTCATGGTGTGTTGTTTTAGAGGCTAGTTACACAAGAGAGAATCATTTTGTTACTGAAAAAACTGTTTTGGCCTCATTAGCTGAGCAAACAAGAGTGTGTTTGAACCACAAGCCCCTGGGTATAGCAAAACCTTGTCTCATCCTAAAGTTGTCTACTGCTAGAATGGAATCTGCACCGCAGAGGTGTTCTTGAGACCTTGGGTGTCCTTTTAAGCCTCTGGGTGAATAGGAAGTGCTGAATGGACACAGTGCTGAGATATCTGAAATTAATGTAAGCCATGTTAACATATAAAAGTAAAAATGCTGCAAATGAAACTGCAACTGATTTGTAAAGAAATAGAAGAAAATGTCCACCTAATTTTAGCAGAGGCCTCACTGCATCAATTTCATTGAAAGCTAGGTTTACAGGGACAAATTTGTCAAATAAAATTGCAAACATTTTTCAAAAATCTTTATAATTTTGCTCAACCCTGCATATTACATGATCTGTAAACCAGAAAATTAAGAAATCAAATCGTAAAGTTTACACATAAAATTAGTCTCTATTAAAATTTTGTAGACTATTTAAATTCTTATTATTTTTTGCAAGTTCTTGGACTTTTTCCTCCTATGGTACTAAATAACTTCTTGACTGTTTTGTGTATCTGATGAGATTGATGAGACACATTTACAGTTACCATTTCTCTTAGACTCAGAGTATTACATTTAAATCTAAACACAGTTTGGAACTAGCTCTCTTCAGATAGTATTAAAAACATTTAGTGTTATTATAACTTTACTCAGGAAACAAGTTCATTCATTCAAGTAAACTGTGGTGCTTAGGGTTTTACATCCCACTGAGCTATTAAGTTGTTAGATTGCCTATACATAGATTTTATTTTATTCAGAATATATGACATCAATGCTTTTTAAAAGGTTTTGAGGACTAAATTAAATAATCTATGGTAGCACTGGAGGAAGCCATGAATATTCACTCTTAGGGTCCTATTCTGCAAAGTGCTCACAGCATCAACTCACATGCTGTACCGTACAAAAGGCATTCAGCATTGTGAAGGGTCAGACCCTTCATGAGAGGAAAGGAATTACTCTCTGTTCCCGTTGAAGCCAATTGTTCTTTGGCTGTTTACTGTAGGGGCATCAGGAATTTTATCAACAGCTTTTCAAATCTATTATTACGATCCTATGTATTTTAAACAGTTGTTCAAGTAGGATTTAGTCAAACAGTTAGAAATACAATGACTACCATAATCATATCAACTAGCAATTTTTATCATTGCATATTTTTATGATGGCCACTGCCCAGTGATTTTATAAAGGTGAAGGTATAGAATCATAAAATGATTAGGGTTGGAAAGGACCTTAAAATATGGAATTTTCTATCCATAATGGACTTCTTTCATTAACCTCATCAGCTAATGAGACCACTGTGATCTGAAACCTGACTGTGTCTATCCCTTACAATTTTCATCCAGTTAAACTGAATGCAGTTTTGTAATCAATGTACATAATTAAGTCTTTATGCCAAAATGGATAGTTCAGCATGATGTCTATATTCAAGCTGCAGTATAAAGAGCAAGCACAGATTTATTGAGGAGGATTAGGGTGGATGTACAGCCTAATGCAACATGAGTGCTCCAGCTCACGAGATCTGCACTTTCTGTGGTGTAATAGCACTCTTCAGTGTCTGAATCTGGCCATAACAGACTGTGCTTTCTTAGTATAGCTGCGCTTCCATTGTTTTACAGACATACGTAAGCAAAAAAAGACGAAAAATGGAGTATAATTGGGTCATAAACATGCCATACTTGGGACTCCTCTGTCAATGCTCATCACAGTGAGTAGGTGCCGTCTCTCTTCACCTCTATCTATTGCCAGCAGCAATGCCATTAACCACTTTCCCAAATCCAGTTCTGGTGTTTTTAGTACTTTTCTTTCAAAGGAGGACAAAAGGAGTAGAGAAAACACTCTTGCCTCTTGTCCTTACCAAATTTGAGAAATTCTAAATCCTTTTCCCAGCCTTTCTAGAAAAAAAAACAAAAAACAAAAAACATGTTGAGTGCTCTTAGCTTCCTCTGATTCATCAGACAGGTATCAACCAACAGTCTGAACCTATTTTGTGCATCTGTGGCCTCTGCTAGGGGAAAGACAAAAACAATCATCTCAAACTGGCCTGTAGTTATGTGGGAAAAGAGAGTTTCCAATACAGCTAGATGATGGCCAGCAAAATCCTAACAACAGAGCACAATGAGCTCATTCCTATAATGACAGAAGGTTCTGCTGAGTAGAATAAGGAAAGTATTCTGAGGCACTGATTGTCAGGGGGCCAAAATCCTACCAGAGCCCTTTTTCCTTAAATATTGTCTCATTCAGTGCGCCTTCCAAATGAAAGAAATGAGTCCTTCGGGGCAATTATGCCTGACTAGACACAGCACAACAGCCCTGAAGTTAAGGGACTGCATTCTGTAAATGGCACATCCTGATTTCTAGCAAATGTCTCAGACACATACGAACAGGTTAAATTGTAGCGCAAAACCAACCAAGAATTGCAGGCCAGCTGTGAAGAGTAAATGGAGTGATAAGATTATTACTGTATTGAGGAAGCAGAACAGAAAATTGAAATAAGAATTTGTCTGTGACCAGAAGCTGTAGAGACCCTGGTGTCTGGCCATTGACTAATATTATGTTTCCTCATAAGCTTCATTTATTTCCACTGTTCATTGAGTTGGTTCTTACTAAGATTTTGAAATAGAAACTTTTTTTTAGTGTATTGCTGCAGCACCTAAATCTGTGACAGTGTGCAGCTGCCCTTCAGTTTGCCAGAGACAGCAGAGGACTGTGTTCTGTTATTACTGCGATCATTTCATACACTGTTGTTTTAAAACATTTTAAAAATCCTTTCAGAAGGTGTTTGTCTATTGCATTTCAATTGATGCTTTCCTTTTATAATATCTGAATGTGGCTGGAAAACCGAAGATGCTTGTGATCTGCCCAAATAGGGAAAATAAGGGAAGAAAAAAAGTTATAGACATCATATTGTCATTTTTGCTTCCTATTTTAGTTTATACTCACAAAATCACACAGGATCACAAAGACAAATTGTTTCGAGAAAAGCCAGGACATCATAAACTTAGCTTGGCTTATTTCATGGTAATTCATTCATGTGAGAGTGACCTGTAAAAATGTTGTTAATGAAGAATTCGCCATTACTTGTTAAAAAGGCAATTTTTTGGTGCACTGTGCCGGAAACCAAGTCTACTTCTCAACACCATGTGTTTTCATGCCTTTCTCTCGAGATCTTATCAAGTACATTTTTTAAGCACATATTTTACCATTCTTTTCATGTTTTGTAAACATTTGCAATGATACCACTTGTGAACATCTTTGATGGTGCTTTTTAGTTTTACTGCAAAATGCTTAAGAATTGGAAGCCGTGCTGTCTGCTGAACTTGATTCACAACTTACATCTCCATGTGTTATTGTTAGTGCTTAGTAGCAAGTAGAATTATCCCCATCTAGCAGGTGTAACATGGCATCTGTTGAGCCCCTTGTCCTCAAAGAGAAGCAAGCAGGGGGAGTCCCATAGCCAGAAAATTTGTAATTAAGTAAGGCAAGACATTAATTCTCTCTTAAATCTATGCACATGGTTTTTGTGGAAATGAACAAGATGTGTGGAGAGGCAGGTTTTCTCAATTACCAGGGTTAATAATCATGTGCAAATACAGACTCAGCTAAACCCCACACATATGTCGTAATGTCTACATTCGTCATGCTTTTTTTTTTTTCAGCTGGGTGTACAATATTCATCCAAAATACCCATAAAATACTGACTGCAAAAATCACATTTTATAGCCTGCCCCAGGAATGTTTGCTTTAAATTGTTTTAGACTGAGAAAGTTTCATTGTGATCAGGACCCAAGAGATATAAAAGGACCATAAAATATGGGTCATAGTGTGAGTTTATAAGCTAGGCTTCTACTTAATTTAAATTATAGTGGCAGTGTAAGAAGTTGTGGTTTACCAATAGTGCTGTTACGCCTTGAGTTAAATGCTTGCTTTCCACTGGCAGCGTCAAGTACCTGCCTCTCTTCATGGAAGAGTTAAATGCCTTATGTGTGGGTGTCCTGTAATTCACCATTTGAGAAAAATAAAACTTCATTATCAGACATAAGAACAAGTGCTGCTGACATCTCGTCTGAAGAAGCTGTGCATGTATTTCAGTAGCAGCTCCATTTCAAGTTCCTCTCTGTTCCTGGATGAGTGCCAGTGTTCAAATCTCTGCCTGAAGCTGGCACATGCTGCTTCTAAGAGGAGCAAGAGTTTAACATCCTTATTGAAAATTAAAGTGTGCCTTGTGATTGGACCAGATTGGATAACTATAATTCTATGATTTATAATTTCTTTAGTTAGACATCACAAATCACAATTAGAAATACCACAAGATTAATCTCTTTTAAGTTCTGAGATGTATCTGCTGAACTTCTGAAGCATAAGGATATCTTAACAAAAGAGGATAGACTATAACAGATAAACTAGGTTCAGTAATCTTTTGCCATATCTGTTTGGTGGTGTTTTTAAAAGATTAAAATGACAGAAAAAGCCTTGATCAAATCCAGTAAGCTCTAGAGTTTAACCCAGATGTCTAATACCACAGTACATTATCCTGGCAGGAATGTCAAGGGGAAAATCAAAGCAAAAAGCATTTTATTTTACCTGCTTGTAAGTCAAACTCAAGTAGTTCTGATTTTACTGATGCTTTAAATATTTGCTTTCTTATGTTTTCTTTAGCTTTGAGTATTGATTTACATGGAATCTCAATCTACATTTTTCTTCCAGTGGGTTAGACTTTTTTCACATAAAACACCTATCACAAATATGTTGACTTTGACAGGGGATAATTTTGAACAAAAAGTGGTCACATATTCTCTAATTGTTGAAATTTTGTGATCAGGACTTTGAGAAAATGTTTCTATTTTCCAATTTCAATATGTCATATCAGAAAATACAAAATGTCAGAGCCTGAATGAAAGGTTTTGAATCAAATCAAAACATTTTTTCATGAGTCTTTTGTTTTGCCTTTCTATTATGTTCTGCAAAAATCTTAAAGAATATGTGCCAATCAGAGAATTTAGTTACTGTTTATACCCAGTTCCTACAGAACTTAAAATAATTTTACAAAACATAGCTCTCTATGTCATGATCTGCTACCCTTTTCTGGCTAAGAACACTTTTCTGTCCAAATGCACAAGCTAGGTGGCAGTTTTAGCTGATTAAAATGCACAGAGGTGTTAAGTGTGGTTGTTCATTTACACGAATTACAGTTCTGTCTTACCCTCTGTAGAAGTTGTGAACATGCACCATATGGGACAGGAGAAATCAGGGTTGAAATCATGTCTCTGTTTGTTGATTTAAAGGTGGACCATGGTTCATTTAGACTTTTTAGAGTAGGATAAATTTCAGCTATCTTGGAATTAATTGTAGTTATTCCACCTATCACATATCATACATTCATATTTAATTCCAAACATTATAGAAATTTGCCTTTTATGTGGATTAGATGATCTCAAGTGTTTTTTCTGAGTTTTCATTAAAAAAAACTTTATAAAAAGTCTTTAGGAAATACTTATGTAATTGTCCTCTTCTCCACACTCCCTTTTTGTCAGTGCAACTGTATTGAATTTAGTGTGATAATCCCGATTTGTGTCACAGCTAAGCCTCTCCTAGCTCTTTCAATTCTAATTGCTCAGAAGTAGAAGGATCTGACAGACTGTGTCCAGCCTCCTCTTGCTGATAACACTTTTTCCTTCTCTTCCCTTTTCCTCCCCTTCTTAAAAAAAAAAAAAAAAAAAAAAAGGAGTTGCAGGGTAAGGTGGCCTTAGCATTATAGGTGTATAGATCTGAAAGTACTTTTACAAAGTGCTGCCCATTTACAAAAGTAAACTGTAAGCATCAATAGGAGATGAAAGGCCTTACATTATAGCAAGAACTTGTCCCACACTAGTGTTAACATGTGGTGTCTGAAACGCCTACTGCAGCATTCCGACATTCTCAGCATTGTACAGGCTTTGACACTGAATTATTGTACTTCCTGGAAGAAAAGATAGAGGTTATAGAAAATAAAGGGAATGTGACACAGAAACAACCCGACAAAAGCTGAATGTACAGCTCACTCGGGTTCTCAAATGAGCAAACCTTATATTCATTCCCCATCTGCAGCAGGTTTCCCTGACTGTGAGATCATGTTAGAGATAAACCTGGAAATCAAATTTCATGCCTAAATGCCTGGAAACATAAAAAATAAGCCCCTTAAATTTGCCCCCAGTTGACCTGGGTACAGCCACGCCGCATACTTCATCAGGATCATTATTCTACCCTCTTCTTTGCAGGTGCCTAATAAAATATTTCTAGCATTATCCTCACTTGGCTATGCCACCTACACACAATGATCTCACTACATCATGCAAAAGGCTGTTGTCTCATTTTATGTCATAATTCTCTGTGTTTGTAGCAAACGGACACTGACTTCCTCAAGAGATCTAAATTCTAAGCTGTGGCCTTTTTCTATAATTTTCCCCAGGGCCTTTGGACCATGTTTGGAAGCCCTGAAAGGGCACGAAGAATGTGTTTGTCCTTTGGATCGAGCCATCTGAATGCCTGAACAGAATAGGACTGTATCTCCTCCCTCAGGCTTAAGGTATATTTAAGGAACTTGTCAGCTCCATCCATGAAACATTTGTCTCAAAGGCACTATCCCCAGAGGGCACTTAAAAGCAGAAGAACCCTTTAATGATTTGTGAATGTACTAATGTGAGAGGGGAGGTGATTTTTAAACATAAAGGAAACATTTCAGGAGACAAGCAGCAAACTTTTTGCTTAGCAGAGACAAAACTTTTTCTAATGTCCAAGGCAAAATAATCTTATAGGGGTGTTGACAGGCTGAGAGAGTTGGGCTTGTTGAAGTCTCTGGTAGACCTGATAGCAGTCTTCCCACACCTTTCTACATTAGTTGTGGGCAATACTGTTATCTTTTCAAACTAGTACAGGTGGCATGCTGGCTGGTGGGAGAGGGAAGAAAAGGCAAGCCATGCTAGCTGCAGGACACAATGTACAAGCTATCAGGAGTCTGGGTATGTAGGCTGAGTAACCTAGAACAACTTGGCATCAGGTCTCTGAATGGGAATGGAATGTATCAGACAATGAACTGCTCGGAAAGGTACACTGCAGCCCGCTTTTTGACCTAACAAAACTCAAAGCTGTATCAAAAAGCAATGTGGAACAATACTTTTGTTTGTATCCCTATAATCAAAGGAAAATCCTTTCAACAATGAGGTAAAGTGAATAATACAGAAAAGGAAACCCCTTTGACTACAAGGCATTCAGGCTGCACAGGATACCTTCAGGGACCACTGTATTCTTTGGAAATTGGGTACCTTTATGTTTTTAGGAATTATTTTTCCTGTTCATGCCACTGTTGTTTTGGCTATTTTCCAGATTCTTTTTTCTTTTTTTTAAACTATCATCAACATACAATGACATGGTCACCTTGGCTATAGTAAGATTGATTTAAAACATTTCTGAAGTCAGAGCCATTTCCTTTAAGTATTTAAAAAAAGTAGAATAAATTTGTTTCCTGGATGCATGAAAATTCAGATGAAAGCCAGTTTTCATATTCTTTCCATACGGTGAATCTATATACAAAATATTCAGGTTACGACAGTAGCTTGACTCTGAAGCTAAACACAACCATCAGTCGCTAAGGGAGGAAAGATGTATTTTTCCCTGCTGTGACATTTTCAAACTTGTGCAACATTGCAAATATAGGTGTTAGTTTTTGCAGTCTGGTGTAGTTTTAGACCTCTAAAAATTTTGGGAACAGAAATTGCCTTCTTTCAACGTCTTGCTATATCATGGCCTTTTCTTTGTAACTGGGAATGTTTTAAAACAAATCTAATTCTCTCTGATTTCTTCTTCCTGATATTTCTGTTTAAAAGATGAAATGAAAAGTAAAAGATGTAAAAGACAAAAACTGTGCATGCACACATTAAAAAATACAGGCAAAAAAAATGCTGCAAGTTTGTTTTTCACCAGGGACTGCCTTAATTAAAAGTTGTTCCCTAATTTCTGCTAATGTTTCTAATTCAATCAATGCCTTTCTGTGACCTTCAGTGCTAGCAAGGCTGCAGATCACTTTAAACTGTAAATTACCTCACCATCCTGTAACAAGACTTTACATTTATTCTTATATACGATTGTTATGTAGTTGGGTATTCCAAATGAAATTATGAAAGTCGCATAAATTTGTGTTCTGGACAAATCAGGACATATTTCTTGACCTATTAGAATTTCAGTGACTTGTTAAAATAGCAAAATAAATGTCTTGTCCTCAGCACATTTTGAGAAAGCAACAGAAAAACAGAAGATCTTAGAACTTTAGAGATTAATATATTTTTAATGTTTGAGGTCATTATTTATGGTAAACATTTTCAGATGGTTTGCATTCACTGTAATAGCTAGTTGAAACAAGGTTTCCAACTGAGCCTTTATTAAGAATGTTTTTGTTTGTAGTAAGATTTCTTCTGATTTAATATTGCAGCTGAAATTGCTTGATACCCTTCAGTGCCTGTGATTGAATATAATTTTGAAGACAGGCTTTCATAATTTTTCTAAAAGAAAGGAGGGGTACCAGTGATTGTCTAGGGGCTGGAGGATGCAGATGGAAGAATGAAGAGGGGAGGAACATAAGGGAAGATCTTATTTTCAGAATTTATTTGTAATGTCTCCAGCATGGTTAGTTTGATTTTTCCTCTTGTGTTCCAGACCACAGGTGTTTCCCATTAAGACAAGTGAACTGACTTTACCGATATCCTGCAGAGCTGTGGCACAGGATACCTTCTGTGAACTGCCAATAATTATTTGTCCTGGCTTTGTTTCTGGAGATTCTACTTAAATTGGTTCAAAAGCTAGTAATCTGTTTCATCCCTGAAGATTAACCCCCATGAAAAAAAAAAAAAGAAAAAGAAAAAAAAGTGTGCTCCACATAATAGAATAGAATAAAAAAGAACTGGTAATATCTTTGTTAAACTAGGGAATGGTTTTTAAAGCGTTACAAAAGGAGACTTTGGAAGAGCACTTAACATGTAGTGCCGCAAATAATGCCAATTCCCTCAACAGCCTACGCGACAGACAATGGGACTGGTGATAGATCTATACCTGGTAGGACCTAAACCATTTATTGTTTACAAATGCATATATTATAAAACATTCTGACTGCAATATCAGCTCTAAGTAGTTACTTAAGCTATAATAAGATTTACAAACTTCATGCAGCCTTCCATCTCTCGGGCAAGACCACATGGACATCCATCCATTTATTTCATGGGTCTTTGGATCATATCTTTCATGAAAGATATCATTCAATATTATATTTAGGTGTAAGTTCTTGCACTGCACTTTTTGTATCCAGGTTGCAAAATGAAAAACCTCTTATTTTCAGCACTCTGACCACAATCCCAATAGTCTCAAATTTCCTCTGAAAGTTTCAGTTCAGCAAAACGCTTGAAGGCTTTATAATGTCAGGGCCTGCAAGAAGTGCTGCTTCATAGGAAACTCCAGAACTTTCCAGGATAATTGTCAGAAGACTAAAGAGGACAAAAATTGATTGCCTTTATAAAATGCATATTTATGTCTGTGTGAAGACCTAAATCTTTTAATTTAACTTTATTTAATATTTGTCTATGACATTTCTAACAACCATATAATTGAACTTGGAAGGTGAAGCCACACTGTGAACTAGCCATTTAAAAATCCTGTTCACAATGTTCTCAGTTATACTTTTAGTTTGGCATGATCTTGCATAGATAATGTATCTAACAAAAACTCAACAATCATTCAGTCTTCTACTATAACATGGGCTACTGTGCATGGACATGCAAATTCCTTTGTCATCTGTATGATTTACAATGAATAGATTTAAGAGAGAAATTCAGCCAAATCCTGATCCCATTGACATTGAATTCAATAGGAAAATAGGTTGGAGAAAAATGCTATTAGCTGATATCTATTGATATGTAAAAACTAATTCAGTCCATCTCTGCTTTGATGCTTCTCCTAATAAATTTGAGTGCATTTTCCATAGGCAGACAAAACCAGTGTATTTTATCTTAGAATTAACTATTGTGCAGTCACTTAGCTCATGTATTGCATACTTTTGAGATTTTTAAGTTCTACAATAGCATAACTTCAGAAGAGTACAGCACAACAGAAGCCCCAAGTGGTATTGCTACTGGTTGGTCTCCAAAGAACATTAAATATTGGACAAGCACATTGAGTTTTAAAAAGTAAAACTAGTAATGAGACATAATTTAATAATAACTGGTTGAAAATGTAAAATGACATAAAATGTGTTATTGATTTCCTCTTTTCTTTCCTACATTCCAAGAGACACAGGTTATGAATATGCTGCAGTTAGTATTCAAGTGTGAGATAGTTTCAGCCACAGGCTCATACATGGCAGTAGGTCTCAAGCCAAAGGACAAGGCTATCTTCATACTGGCAGTGGTGCAAATGTTTAGATAAGATGCTGAGGTAAGAGTTATCCAGAGAATAAATTGTATCACATCATGGCCAACCCCAAACATACAGACACAGGCCAAGTGGTGCAGGTCATCTTTGGAAGCCTGAGCTATCTGTAATTATGCTAATTAAGGTATTGCAAATAATGTTGCTGCTGCTAGTGCTAGTACTATTGGCCACAGCAGTGTCAAGCCTGTTACGAACTCTCAGACTCACTGAAGCAGCTGGGTAAATGCCCAGATGTTTTTCCCAGAAGAATACATATGCCATTTTTCTCCTCAAGACTATTTGTTAAAGATACTCCAAATATGTGCACAGTCTGCAGACATCACTGTCCGCACAGTTTAAATATATCAATATATTCCACTGCTAGCATTCTCTTCTAAGAGGTGGCAGTTCTTGATGAACAAACACACTGTGCGTAGTACCTACTTTGCAGCAAAAGCTCTTACAGATAAGCATCAGACATTTTTTACAAGGACCCGAAACACAAATTACAGAGACCCATAAGGATGTGACTGTATATTATGTCCAATTATTAAATACTTTCTCTGCCAGGTTGAGTGCACTTTCATTGAATGATTTCATTCCTTCCAGTCCATCCATCCAGAAATTTATCATATCTGAGGTAGGTTACAGTTAAGACATTTTTAAATGGCACAGTAGAGAGCTAGTACCTCTATAAGGTAACGAGAACAGATTCTGTCAACACACAAACACTGATACAAGCTCCTGTACCAAATGGTCCCTTGTGTAGCACTAGGTTACTTTCAAACTCACATTAACTTCCACTGATTTCATGTTCAATATTGGAATTCTAAGAAGGGTCAAGTCCCTGATGGAGTCAGCTGTCATTCTAAATATAGTACAATTGTGTTTTGTTAAATCATGATAATAAAGCAAAGGGAAGGGGAGAATAAAGCAAAATGAAAAAAAAAAAAAAATACAGTGACCAGGGTTTTAGAGCAGGTCTACACTGTCATTTTAGTTTTACCCATGAGAGAGCCTAGGAAGCACACATCTCCCTCAGCTCCAGCCACATGCTATGGTTCATTTTTCAGAATAGTCTCATGATTCATAAACCGGATCTCTTTCAAGGGAAACTCAACTGGAAGATACAATCCAAGACTGCAGTGATCCCTAATGTGATCCACATGCTTATTCAGTTCAGAGCATCAGACTAGACCTAGTCCAAAATAGTTTCCCAAAACACATTCAGGAATTTTGTTCTCCAGCCCACTCCTGCTGGGCTGTGCTACCTACTACTCACAGAACCTTACTCATCTCCCTGAGTCCTCCCACGAAGAAGTCAGTCAATTGATCTGTGAGTTTTCTGATTTTCATGGGTACATGTTTATTCATCCCATGACAAAATGTTTCTAAAGCTAAAGAAGACAAAATATAATGCACCAATGGGTTAATAAAGAGAAAACAACAGGATACCTAGAGCAAGCTGGGTCTTCTGCTGCTGTAAATCAGTTTCCCTAGGTTGACTATAGTGGAGGTATATGCTGATTTACATTATCTGAGGATATAATGCAGCAGATTCCAGTAATTCAGATGCTGATTTTAGCTAGAAGTATGCATATTATAAACACATGTTTGGGCCCTAAGGGTACTTTCGGTAATATTATTTGTTCTTTGAGAAAAGTATGCTTGGGTCATTATAGTTTGCACACATGTGTGTTTACATTATTGGAATTTAAGACAGTTCATCTCGAGCTGAAAGCCTTTTCATATCTTAACAACTGTCAATCACAAGTCACAAACTTCCAAGTAGTATCTAGCAACTTATAATTACTGATAAACACAAAAGTGATAAAGAATGAAACACAAGGAAATTAAATTCAAATAGCTTTTAGTACTATGCATGCTATTTTTATTACAGCAGCAACATCTCCAGACACTTGCCATTACTTTTTGCTTGTTTTTCTATTCACCTACAACCAATTTAACATGTTTTTAAGCAATATATCTGCAGAGGATTTATGTAAGGACTATATATAGTTCTGGAGTTTTATCTCTTTGGTCAAAATCCACTGAAATAATTGAAATTCCTTTCAACTTCTTTTGGCTTTGAAGGACTTACAATATTTTACTACATTTAAACTGTAGCTGAAGAGCTCTAAAACTGATGAGACCTCATCTTGATATTACAAATATGCTGATATAACATTTTTAAAGGGTAAAATTATACCAATAAAACCAAGGATGTAAATGCAGTTGTATTGTGTAAAAGATTATATCAATATAGATACTTCTTATATAAGTCAGATTGATATTAAATACCTTTTTGCTGACATGATTGTGCCTGCAATGGTGGTAGACCATATTGTACCCTGTACCTTTCTGCTTCTTACTGATGTCCAGGCTGGGGATTCAGCTGTGCCAGAGTCCCTACCTTTGGCTCCTGGGTACCACCACACCACAGAGACACCTGGAAATGTAGAAAACATGCTTAAGGGACTTCTTTTTTTTTTTTAAGATGATGGTTGAATAGTGTTAGAAGAAGATGAATACCTCACTTGAGTCCATAGGTTAAGGTGTGTATTTGAAGGATTTTTGAAGAATCAGTTGCTGTGATAAAAGAGCTATTTAACATAACTTTATCAGTATTCTGTTATCAAAAGACCAGGAATGTGATGAAGTAACTCATAGTATGATTTAAACCCAGAGTAGGAAATCTGATATTAAATGAACAGAATAACTATTACAGCTTTGCTAGCATGCAAAGTTTCTGTCATTTAACTGACTGATTTCCCAGGGCTTTTTTGCTCTTAAAAGTTGGTAGAGACATTATAGTTTTATTCATTTAACTATCCATCAGCAGTTGGCAAATTTCAAAGTGACACTTATTTTGGCTCCTATTGATCACATTCTTTTCACAGCTTTTTCAGTTCCTTGAATTTCCTTTACAGATTTTATTAAATTTATATGAACATTGAATCTGTGTCAAATGTGACCTGGGAATGACCCTAAACATAATGAAAATCAAAACCATTTCCCTGTTTTCATTACTAGATTTTAACCAATTATTTCAAAATGAGCTCTCTCCCAAAGGCTAAAAAAAAGTTAAAAAAAAAAACTCTTTGTGTCATAGATGATGAAATGGACACACAGTGAAAATGAAAGGGCAGAAAGTGCTGATAGTAAACAGAAAGCAAGGCAGCATATTAATTTTGTCCCCAGTAATATTTTTCAAGTACTTTTTTATCGATTATATATCTTAAAGGGCAAATTCTTACTTTTTGCATATGAAGTTCATTACATAAATTGAGTATCTGGCTTGTAGATTTTTTATAAGCTAGCAGAGAGGAGGAAGCAAGGAAAGAATAGGGGAGAAGGAAAGGGAGATTTGCATAAACATACATATTTCCAGAGCCAAACATTTGAAGGAGTGTTTTTTATAGTTCAGCTGGGACAATGCTGGTTTGTACACTTCCTTTGGTGTTTGTTTTAGTTGGGGTTTCTGGGTTCGGTTTTTTTGTTAGGTTTTTTTTTTTCTTGTCTTCAAGATTTACACTTTCAAACAAAATATTTATAACTGGAGTCCCACTTGTCTGCTTTGAAAAAAGAAATGTACTAAGAGCTCGGTTACCAGAGAACAGTGTAATGAGTTCAGAAAACATATGCTTGAAATTTACTTTAGGTTTGCAAATTTTACAAAGATTTTTACCCACTGGGAGTAATGCAAGTGCTTTACTATCTGAATTAAAAGGATAAAAAGGGCAAAAATTTAAACTGTACAAGCTGATAAAATATAGTGTTCTTATAGGAGCCTGACAGATGATTTCTTGGATCCATGGATACAGTCATAGATATCCATAGATACCCAGGGACACCTTACGCTAAATCATATCACTCAAGGCCTCGTCCAACCTGGTCTTGAACACTGTCAGGGATGGAGCATTCACAACCTCCCTGAGCAACCCATTCCAGTGCCTCACCACCCTAACAGGAAAGAATTTCCTCCTTATATCCTATCTAAACTTCCCCTGTTTAAGTTTTAACTCGTTACCCCTTGTCCTATCACTACAGTCCCTAATGAAAAGTCCCTCCCCAGCATCCTTATAGGCTCCCTTCAGATACTGTAAATCTACTATGAGGTCTCCATGCAGCCTTTTCTTCTCCAGGCTGAACAGCCCCAACTTTCTCAGCCTGTCTTCATACAGGAGGTGCTCCAGTCCCCTGATCATCCTCGTGGCCCTTCTCTGGGCTTGTTCCAACAGTTCCAGGTCCTTTTTATGCTGAGGACACCAGAACTGCACACAATAATCCAGGTGAGGTCTCATGAGAGCAGAGTAGAGGGGCAGGATCACCTCCTTCGACCTGCTGGTCACGCTCCTTTTGATGCAGCCCACGATACGGTTGGCTTTCTGGGCTTCAAGCGCACACTGACAGCCCATGTTCATTTTCTCATCAACCAACACACCCAAGTCCTTCTGGGCAGGGCTGCTCTGAATCTCTTCTCTGCCCAACCTGTAGCTGTGCCTGGGATTGCTCCCACCCAGGTGTAGGAGGACCTTGCACTTGGCATGGTCAAACTTCATGAGGTTGGCATCAGCCCACCTCACAAGTGTGTCAAGGTCCCTCTGGATGGCATTCCTTCCCTCTAGGGTATCAACCGAACCACACAGCTTGGTGCCATCGGGAAACTTGCTGAGGGCGCACTCAATCCCACTGTCCATGTCAGCGACAAAGATGTTAAACAAGACCGGTCCCAACACTGATCCCTGAGGCACACCACTTGTTACTGGTCTCCACCTGGACATTGAGCCATTGACCACAACTCTTTGCGTGTGGCCGTCCAGCCAGTTCTTTATCCACCTAGTGGTCCATCCATCAAACTGATGTCTCTCCAATTTAGAGACAAGGATGTCATGTGGGAGAGTGTCGAATGCTTTACACAAGACCAGGTAGATGACATCAGCTGCTCTACCCCTGTCCATCAATTCTGTAGCCCCAGCATAGAAGGCCACCAAATTGGCCAGGCGGGATTTCCCCTTAGTGAAGCCATGCTGGCTGTCACCAAGCACCTTGTTGATTTTCATGTGCCTTAGCATGCCTTCCAGGAGAATCTGCTCCAAGATTTTGTCAGGCTCAGAGGTGAGACTGACTGGTCTGTAGTTCCCCGGGTCATCCATTTTCCCCTTCTTGAAAATGGGGGTTATATTTCCCTTTTTCCAGTCATCAGGAACTTCACCTGACTGCCATGATTTCTCAAATATGATGGCCAGCGGCTTAGCAACTTCATTTGCCAGCTCCTTCAGGACTCGCGGATGGATTTCATCAGGACCGATGGACTTGTGCACGTTCAGATTTTTAAGATGGTCTCAAACCAGTTCCTCTCCTACAGTGGGCACAAGGTCTTCATTCTCACAGTCCCTGCGTCTGCCTTCCAAGACTTGGATGGTTTGGTCAGAGCCTTTGCCAGAGAAGACCGAGGGAAAGAAGTCATTCAGAACCTCAGCCTTCTCCAAATCCTGTGTAGCCAGTTCTCCCCAGAGCTTCCTGAGGAGGCCTACATTCTCCCTAGTCTGTTTTTTATTTGCTACATACCTGTAGAATCCCTTCCTGTTATCTTTAATGCCTCTAGTTTTATGCTAGCATCAATAAATGCCTTGTATTCTGAATTCTCTTTAAGGTTTGAAGAAAGTAAATTACTGAAATAAAAATATCAGAAATATATGAAGGGATATTAAAACCCTCTGTGATTTACAAGCTTGCTTTAAAAAGGATGTAGGGCATTTTTGTGCTATGCCAAAAAAGATAGGATTGCCCTTACAAGCAATAATTCTTCTAACCACTTATACAAAAGTTTTTGGAAAATGCAAGCACCTCAGGAGAATCAGAAGCAAAATAACTGAGCTGAAATCCTGGACACACTATAGTTGGTTTCAGCCCAGGATGGGAAATGTGTAAATGGCTTGAAATATCTGTTGCCACATTGTAAAAACTGCACTATTCTGAATTGTCAAAAATACAAATACAAATAAAAATGTTAATGGTAATTTGATTACTAATGAGACCCAATGCTCCTATCTTCTGACAGTTCTGGAACCATTCAGGTGGTCTTCAGTTTAGCCTTGGTGTTAGAGATCCAAGTTATTTAAAAACCCATTATCATAACGGAGTGAGGTCCTTTGATGACAAAGAAGCTAGACTGAATCATTAGAGATTTGTATTAAGTTAGCTAGTGATTAATAAGAATTCAGTGTCTAAGCTTATAACTAAGACAAGTCCTTAATTAAACAACAGGTTAGCTGACAAACATCAGAGGAAAGAGGCTGTATGAGACAGGGAAGCCATGTTTTCACTAAGGCTGATTAACACATATCCAGCTGATTGGCAAAATGTTTGTCAGAATGCTTCAGGGCTATTTTATTTCAGCCAAAGCCTTAAAGGGACAGATACTCTTACAAAGATTATTGGAGGAATGATGGCATTTGACCAGATGAGCTCTTTCAATACTCTTCAGATTATGCTGAATATCTAATTTGTTTAACATAAATGAAAATAGTATATATGTATAGCTGTAAATTCAGCTTTTAAGAAATTAATTTATCTACTGTTAATTTTTCAATTTTCTTTTACTGTGTCCAGATTTGCCTGTGCCAGTGTATAAAAATCAGTTTTCCCTTATTTTTCAGCAACAACAAAGTCATTAGCAAGGCTTATAATATGAACATGTTTTCTGTTGCTGTCATTATTGGTGATGAGGTATGAAACATTTCCAATGAACCTAAAATGCCAAGAGCAGCAAACAGCTCAGTTGGATTTTTTTTTTTTTTTCCTAGCTAGACTACTGCAATTCTCTCTCAACTGCTGGTCTCCCCATGGGCAAATACAACACCTACTAGTTGTGCAAAATTCTGCCTTTTTTTTTTTTTTCTCACAGAGAGTCACACTAGAAATTATCACTTGTACATTTAATCTGCTCTGGGTTTTTTTTCAAAGTCCATAATTTGCAAACAAACTTTTGCTAGCATATGCCTGAGGTCTGTTCCCCAAAATAGAGAGCTGACCCTGCATTGTGAATATTTCATTTTATCCACAGATTACTCATTCTGTCATAGTCATTTTCTTTTCTTCTTCCATTTGACTCCTCCAGGTTTTCTGTTTTCAGCTGGTGACAGATATAAAGTAGATTGAATAACCATTACAAGATAATGCCTAATCTTCAGTGAGAAGTTTGTCCTACAGTCTTAGAAACATGTAACATTAGATTGAACAGTCATTATAACTACAGTTGGGGATGCTTCTCAATTGTTTCTAATTACTGTCATTCTAGGAGCTTCCTCTTACTTTAAAGGAGTAGACAAACACCATATCATTACTGTTTATTGGTTTAGCGATACAAACTAAGATTTTTACATCTGAATTAATTGCAAATATTATATGTCTGTTTAATTTTAAGCATGTGTTTAAGTTAAATGAATTTTTATTGAATGTTTGTATCATACAGCCATGGCAGAAGCTGCTGGTTGCGTGTTATATCTAAAGAAGTTTAAATTAGTTATCTTGGTAATTGCCTGCAGAGTATTTCAGCTGAGCTTAGCTCAGGCTAATGACGTGAGGATGTTTTCAGCCCTTGAAGGGCTGGAAAGAAGAGACTGTGACATAGTCTGAGTTCTGGACTGATGGTAATTTACCACTGGGTACTCAGCTGGTTTAAAACTATTTCTGGTATGCCTACATGAATTCTGCCTAGAGAAAGTATGGTAATGGAGACCTGCCCTTGCTTTAACATCAGCCAGGTTAAGTAGATAGTTTGACCACGAGCTTGAGGTGCTGTACTAACCCATGAAAGGAAACAGGTTTGATTGTCTTGCCTAATCATATGGAAATGTTATTGAGAACATCATACAAGTAGAAAACTGGACTGGTGGATGATTTACAAAAACATACTATGTGTACAGATTGAAAAATTGAGATGCTGGTCAGTCCCTCCACCGAGGGAGCCTCAAGTTCTCGACAGGACCTGCCCAGGAGCCGGCAGCTCAGCGACGCCAGCAGCTGACTCACAGGGGAAGGAGCCAGGAGCAGCGGCACCAGCCCTGACTGGGTAAAAACCTGCCCCAGGGGGCGCGGCGGGGCAGTTTGCGCGGGGTGGTGAGCGCTCGCAGTACGACCACGGCCCGGTCTGGGAGCTCTGCTCTGGCTGCCTCGGCGGTGGCCAGCGTAGGCACCCAGACAGAGCCGATGAGAGGGGAGGCTGCAGTGCAGAGCTCGGGGTGTAGAGAGTGCCTGCACTGGTCTGGTGAGGGGAGGGTGCACAACGGGCAGGGCTGCTCTCGGTGCTCCCTGGTGGAGGTCCTCCTGCAGCAGGGGCTGAGCTGCGGGATGCTGTTAATAGACTGCGAGATGTCAGGGAAGCTGAGAGGAAGCAGGAATGCTTGCTCCTGGCCCAAACTGTGCAGGGGCCTCGAGCTTCACCTCTACCTCATGAAGGAAAGAAGGAGGCCGTTAACCTGGGAAGCTGGGAATTAGTGACAAAAAAAAAACAACAAAAAAAAAAGAAGGAAAAGGACAACCAAAAGCAAGGGGCTTCCCCCTAAATCCCCTGTCCCCACGCAGAACCGCTTTGCTGTCCTGCAGGGGGCTAATGAGGAACTGCACTCGAGCCAGAAACAGCCGGCTGATGCACCGGTAAAGTTCTCTACTGGTGCTGCCAGGAAAAAGCGGTGGCTCGTAGTACTAGGGGACTCTACACTGAAAGAGACAGAAGCACTCGTCTGTCGGCCTGACCCCATCTCAAAGGAGGTGTGTTGCCTATGGGGGGCACGGATCAGGGATGTGGCAGAGAGGCTGCCTGCTCTAGTAAGTCCCACGGACTATTACCCACTCCTGGTGATACATGTGGGTGCTAGGGATATAGATAGTAGTAGCCTGGGGAACATCAAGACGGACTACAGAGCCATGGGGGAGATGGTTAGGGGCTCTGGAGCTCAGGTGGTCTTTTTGTCAATTCTCCAGGATACAGGGGAGGACCTAAAAAAAGCTAGGAGGATTAGCCAGGTTAATAAATGGTTAAAAGGGTGGTGTCATAGTCAGGGGTTTGGGTGTCTTGAACACGGGACCCAAGTTTGTAGGCCAGGTCTAGTGGGGGCTGGTGGAGCTGGTCTGATAAAGAAGGGAAAGCAGTTTTGGTAGGAGGCTTGCCAGACTGGTCAAGGAGGCTTTAAACTAGATGTGTTGGGGGAGGGGGGCATCATTCCATTCCAACACACCCAGTCAGCTGCCAGAACCTATAATAAATGCTCAGAGCACTGTTGAGATATCTCAGCTGCTCCAGCCAATGAGCCGGCTTCAGTTGGAGCTCGGCTCAGAGGCCTCTATACAAATGCCCGTAGCATGGGGAACAAACAAGGGGAATTAGAGATGTGTGCACGTCTATGGGGGTATGATATAATAGGCATCACAGAAACATGGTGGGATGGCTCCTATGACTGGAGTGTTGGAATGGAAGGTTACAGGCTCTTTAGAAAAGACAGGCCTGGCAGGTGGGGAGGGGGAGTTGCCCTTTATGTTAGGGATAGGCTGGAGAGTATGCAACTCTCTCTGGGGACAGGTGAGCAGTCCACAGAGAGTTTGTGGGTCAGGGTTAAAGGGAATATAGCTATGGCAGACATTACTGTGAGGATCTGTTACAGACCGCCTGATCAAGGAGAACCTGCGGATGAAGCACTCCATAGACAGATAGGAAAAGCCTCACGCTCACAGGCCCTTGTTCTCATGGGTGACTTCAACCACCCTGACATCTGTTGGAAGGATGGTACGGCCCGGCACAAGCAATCCAGGAGGTTCCTCGATTGTGTAGAAGCCAACTTCCTTCTGCAAGTAATAGAGGAGCCAACAAGGACAGGTGCCATGCTTGACCTCGTGCTCACCAACAGGGAAGGGCTCGTTGGAAATGTGACGCTTCAGGGCAGCCTTGCATGCAGCGATCATGAGATGCTCGAATTTGAGCTCCTCAGGACAGTGAGAAGAGCGTGCAGCAAGCTCACTGCCCTGGACTTCAAAAGAGCAGACTTTGGCCTCTTCAGGAACCTGCTTAGTAAGCTTCCATGGGCTACAGCCCTAGAGGGCAGAGGGGCCCAAGACTGTTGGCTGATATTCAAGGATCACCTGCTGCAAGCTCAAGAGTGTTGCATCCCAACCAGAAGGAAGTGCAGCAGGAGGGCCAGGAGACCTCCTTGGATGGATAAGAAGCTCCTGAGGAAAATTCAGTTGAAAAAAAGAGGCTTATAATAAGTGGAAGCAAGGACAGGTGGCATGGGAAGAGTACAGGGATGTTGTCCGAGAAGCTAGGGACCAGGTTAGGAAAGCTAAGGCCCAGTTAGAATTAAACTTAGCTAGAGGTATTAAAGATAACAGGAAGGGATTCTACAGGTATGTAGCAAATAAAAAACAGACTAGGGAGAATGTAGGCCCCCTCAGGAAGCTCTCGGGAGAACTGGCTACACAGGATTTGGAGAAGGCTGAGGTTCTGAATGACTTCTTTCCCTCGGTCTTCTCTGGCAAAGGCTCTGACCAAACCATCCAAGTCTTGGAAGGCAGACGCAGGGACTGTGAGAATGAAGACCTTGTGCCCACTGTAGGAGAGGAACTGGTTTGAGACCATCTTAAAAATCTGAACGTGCACAAGTCCATTGGTCCTGATGAAATCCATCCGCGAGTCCTGAAGGAGCTGGCAAATGAAGTTGCTAAGCCGCTGGCCATCATATTTGAGAAATCATGGCAGTCAGGTGAAGTTCCCGATGACTGGAAAAAGGGAAATATAACCCCCATTTTCAAGAAGGGGAAAATGGATGACCCGGGGAACTACAGACCAGTCAGTCTCACCTCTGAGCCTGACAAAATCTTGGAGCAGATTCTCCTGGAAGGCATGCTAAGGCACATGAAAATCAACAAGGTGCTTGGTGACAGCCAGCATGGCTTCACTAAGGGGAAATCCTGCCTGGCCAATTTGGTGGCCTTCTATGCTGGGGCTACAGAACTGATGGACAGGGGTAGAGCAGCTGATGTCATCTACCTGGTCTGATGCCAACCTCATGAAGTTTGACCATGCCAAATGCAAGGTCCTTCTACACCTGGGTCGGAGCAATCCCAAGCACAGCTACAGGTTGGGCAGAGAAGAGATTCAGAGTGGCCCTGCGGAGAAGGACTTGGGGGTGCTGGTCGATGAGAAAATGAACATGGACCGTCAGTATGTGCCTGCAGCCCAGAAAGCCAGCCGTATCCTGGGCTGCATCAAAAGGAGCGTGACCAGCAGGTCGAAGGAGGTGATCCTGCCCCTCTGCTCTGCTCTCATGAGACCTCACCTGGAGTATTGTGTGCAGTTCTGGTGTCCTCAGCATAAAAAGGACATGGAACTGTTGGAACAAGTCCAGAGAAGGGCCACGAGGATGATCAGGGGACTGGAGCACCTCCTGTATGAAGACAGGCTGAGGAAGTTGGGGCTGTTCAGCCTGGAGAAGAGAAGGCTGCGTGGAGACTTCATAGCAGCCTTCCAGTATCTGAAGGGGGCTATAGGGATGCTGGGGAGGGACTCTTCACTAGGGACTGTAGTGATAGAACAAGGGGTAACAGGTTAAAACTTAAACAGGGGAAGTTTAGATAGGATATGAGGAGGAAATTTTTTCCTGTTAGGGTGGTGAGACATAACTTCTTTATGATGCTACAATCTTTGGAAGCTTTTTAATTCTTCAGTCCTCTTCTTCATGACATTTAGGAACAGTTAGGATACAAGGCTGATCATCAGAAAGCACCGTTTTGAAGGCCTTCCATAACACATTTGCACAAAATTTATGTAATCATAGTAACAGCTGGTTCTGTTTCCAATTTATTAAAAAAAAAAAAAATTATAAAGGGAGCAGAGTACTGTTTCTCTCAATGAAATATCTGCATAGGTCAAGCAGATGCTTTTCAGTGCATGTTAATCTGACAGATGAATGGTAACAGCACATCATACAGACTTATGATTGAATTCACTGAACAGTAGTAGTCTATAAACATTTGAATTTGGAGATTAATGCCTGAAATATCAACCACAGAATCTCACAACGTTTCTTTCACATCAAAGGCAGATAACAGTGAACAAATCTGTTTTCTTGTCTGAGACAATGTAAATGCAGGAGCCAATCTTGAAAGCCATGACCACAGAAGAGTTAGTAGGATGGACACAGGGGAACTGCCAAGAGAAGAATGTTTCAGTGAAACAGCATTTGGGTCTCAAAGGCCACAGCTGTTTTTCCTCTGACTGCAGAATTCAACCATATACTGTTGAAATGAATGTAGTACACAGGCTAACAGCTACATCACACTCACTATTTTGGTGACAGTAAAGGAAATTTTTACCTACACACATATGTAATGCTCACAAGACCCAAAAAGTTTCAGGCACCTTTAAAAAGTTATAAACAAAATATAATTTTTAAGCCTTCAGACAGTTGAGTAGACAGAGACACAATAAATACCTTCGTAATAAATTCCTAGTGGTGTTTGATTTCTTTTACTGGACAAGATATCCCCATTCCCATGTGAACACGAGAGATGCATGTACATTTAATAAATGACTTTGTTCACTCCTACAGCTATTGGCATTTACTTTTCCTGTTGTAAAACCAGAATAGAAATGGGAAAAGGGGCTTGAACTGAAATATTAAATGTACTTTTTCATGGGACATTTTGTTGGCTTTGGTTGTATCTCCATATACCCTGACGTTTGGGAAACTTGGTTCACGTTATTGCAAAGAGTATTTTTTCCTCTTCAGTGGAGTTCAGATAGAGGTTGTATATTCTCTTAAGTACAATAAATGTCATGATGCTCCTGGGTGGCTTTCCATTGTATGTGGTCCTGTACATCTCTTGCCAAGTTTTGACTGTACATTCAAGACTTTTGGACAGGGTTACTGGGAGGAGACTGAGTGGATCACTCTCTTCTGCTGTGTGTTTTAGGAAATCAGTTCTACAATGTTAACTTCAGGAAGCAGAAGAGACATCTCTCTATGATATTTATAACTAGAAAGCAGAGTCTCAGGTTACTAAGTATGACAGATATTCTGCTGCGCAGTTGTGGTTCCTTCACCTGCCTCAATTTTGATAAAAGACTGCATGCCATGTTTCAAGACTAACTCCACTATTAGCAAGAAGATTGTCTTTAAAATGTAGGATATATGCACTATTTATCACTTGTAATAAAGACTGAAAATTAATTTAATTGTCTATATCCTATAGTTACCGAAATGTGTGGAGTTTTTATCAAAACAGAAAATTTTGAAGTAAATTAATTGATTTTAAAGTACTTGTATGGATCCGCTGACTTCATATTCTCATCAAAATTATGATAGCTCTGATTTGTCTTCAAAATTTAGTCTATAGTAAAAATATGCAGTTATGTGCTACTGATCCTGCACAACATAATTATGTCTGAATTTCCATTCCTGAGGTTTTCATGAAAGACATTCTTAATCTGTTCTATTTTGTGCTAAAATAATTCCCTAATGATTGCAGTATATGCAGAATATAATATAGATACACACGTACCAAATTGCTTAACCATGAATTGTGGCTATAGATTGGTAGTATTTAAAAAATATGATGCAGGAAATTTGTTTACTCCAGACTAAACAGAAATAAGGAATCCCAACTTACTCCCAAACACGTACAAACATGCACAGATGTAGAGTAACTTGAAAGAGTACACAAAGAAATGGCTTTTTGCCTTCGTATATATTATGTGCTATTAGGATCGAGTTATAAAACTATGTATTAATGGTCCCTACCTCATGAAAGCAGAAAGAGGAAGTTCAGTGTACATCATAGTCACAAAAAAATACACAGAACATAGAAACATGCATTCAAAATGTGAATACATGGTGGGAACATAACATAATAATGAGAAAACATCTGAAAACAATTATAACACTAGCTAGCAGGGAAATACGTCATTCCTGCCTCAGGATGTCTACTGGGGGCTTTTTTGTTAGTATTTGAAGATCTATACACATCTGTGTGCAACATTCTGTGCAGAACCTACTGCTGGAATGTTCAGGAAAAATGTTGTCCAGGAATGTTTTAACATCTGTCTAAAAAATACCTGAACTTCATTCCAGTATGCCTACCTTAAACTATGCTAGAAACATTTAATTAGTTTTTTAATGATAGTATACATCTCTAAAATGCTGTTTACATGCCTTTGGAAAAAGTCCGTCCACTCTGAAAGGCCAAATAATAGGAAATCCAACATATGTGATGGTTTCCTCTATTTAAGCTCTGATTTCCCATTTTATCATACTGCCCTTTACTTTCTCCATGTTCATTTGACCTTCAGCATCTGACCCCCCAGCTCTGCTTCATATCATTGTTTTGATTCTTGCTGTTTTCTGCATGTACTCTCCCTGTTCTGGGTTCATTCTTCAAGAAGAGGAAAGCCAAATGGCTAGCGGGATCAGAGAAAAGTGAGTAGCATAAGGCCTTCCTTTTAGTGAAAGATCAGTTCTTTTTTGCCCTTTATATATTTTGACTAAGATGTTCTAAGCTACTATGTGGCCACACAATATTAGCGATGAGATGGAGGATTTATTAGGTACTAGACATGATCTCAGTTTCAGGTAATCTGAAAACAGTGCAGTCCTACTTCTTTTGGTATTGAAATCCAGACCATAGCAAATGATGGAAGGAAGGGCAGCAATTTAGGTGAGGGGGACAGAAAGAAAAAGGCATAAAGCAGAAACAAGAACCTAAATTGCAGACTCCATCTGGAAACTTATATCAGAAGTACTGCTGCACAAACACCAATGTTGACACTTGGTAGTCACAGAGCACTTTGAAAGAAAGTTATTTCTTTTTCCCTCTCTTATCTGAAGTAATATTAGCTTTAATTAAAACAGTGAATTATTGCTTATATTTTAGAAGTGGTAATTTTAAAGCATATTCTTTAACATCTATTTATCTGTACTTTTGAAACATACGTCCAGAGGGATCTTAAAATGCTTGTGAGGTGGGCTGATGCCAACCTCATGAAGTTTAACCATGCCAAGTGCAAGGTCCTACACCTGGGTCAGAGCAATCCCAGGCACAGCTACAGGTTGGGCAGAGAAGAGATTCAGAGCAGCCCTGCCCAGAAGGACTTGGGGGTGCTGGTCGATGAGAAAATGAACATGAGCCAGCAGTGTGCACTCGCAGCCCAGAAAGCCAACCGTATCCTGGGCTGCATCAAAAGGAGCGTGACCAGCAGGTTGAAGGGGGTGATCCTGCCCCTCTGCTCTGCTCTTGTGAGACGTCACTTGGAGTATTGTGCGCAGTTCTGGTGTCCTCAACATAAAAAGGACATGGAACTGTTGGAACAAGTCCAGAGAAGGGCCATGAGTATGATCAGGGGAGTGGAGCACCTCCCGTGTGTAGATAGGCTGAGGAAGTTGGGGCTGTTCAGCCTGGAGAAGAGAAGGCTGCGTGGAGACCTCATAGCAGCCTTCCAGTATCTGAAGGGGGCCTATAGGGATGCTGGGGAGGGACTCTTCATTAGGGACTGTAGTGACAGGACAAGGGGTAACAGGTTAAAACTTAAACAGGGGAAGTTTAGATAGGATATAGGGAGGAAATTCTTTCCTGTTAGGGTGGTGAGACACTGGAATGGGTTGCCCAGGGAGGTTGTGAATGCTTCATCCCTGACAGTGTGCATGACCAGGTTGGACAAAGCCTTGGGTCAGACGGTTTAGTGTGAGGTGTCCCTCCCCATGGCAGGGGCGTTGGAACTAGATGATCTTAAGGTGCCCTTTCCAACCCTAGCTATTCTATGATTCTATAATAGGCATTAAAATAACTGGATCCCAAACAATCTCATATTATGAAGAATACTCTCCAGGGAAACGTATATGCACATCCACACCTACTGACGAGTTCTCTTTAACGTTCTGTAGTATTCAAAATATTCAAGTCAAATACAGTATAATGCTCCACATGATGAACTTCTTAATGCCTTCCATGCTCTGACTCCTCTTTGATATTATCTGGAGCTGGAAATTTTCAACCTTAGTCTGAGCTGTAATCCATGTATCTGTCCCTCTACAAACATACCGTTATCCCACTCCAGTTGCACATATACAATTTCAGTTGTTAAACTTGCAGGAAGGCACTGATCTTGACTTGAAATGTTTCAAATACACTTGACAAAATCCAGAAAGATCTATGGGTATGGGACTCAATATTTACTAGTATTTGAATCTTTCCAAGGTAGATTGACAATGATATCAAAAAGAGTGTTCATATTTAAGCTTTTCCTCCAAAGTAGACTTTTAAGATATTTCTTTCTGCATGTATCTTCCACTGTGAGATCATACTCCAATCTTTCCACTCAGTCAAAACACTAAAGAGCCCTTATCCCCTCTTGGTTTATTTGGTTTCATAGAAGTTGTAAGAATTCAATTTTTGATTCTCTTCTTAATGTGCTTGAAATTGGCTAGTGAATAAAAACATCAGTAAGTGATCCTAAATAGACATATGCATCAAGTGATTGTGGAGACATAGGAAAAGAGACTGAAAGCAAAGCAAAGGTAAAGAAGGCATACAACGTATGGATGTGCTCAGTAAAGGAATACAGTCTACCTTTCTATCTACAGGTTTTTGCTTTCTCTTTTGGAGCAAAGAGCAAGCAGTTTTTAGCAGACTAATGACAGCTCACCAAAAAGAAATGGATCTCATCTTAAACGACAAGCAGATAGCCTTGTCAGAAGAATAAATGTATTTCTACTGACAATACTTACTTTAAAATGAAAATGTTTGTAGGTCTCACAAAAATAACAGTCTACTAGTAGCAGCAAATGGATTAAACTCTAAGAACTGCAAAAGAAACTGCATTAATGAAAATGTTATTAGAAAAAAAAGTTCTGAAGGGAAGAGACAAAATGAGGATGAGGAAGGAAGCGGCTTGGAAAATATCAAATCCTATTTCACTGAATTGAATAATGACAGAGGAGAAGTTGAGAGTGTTGGAAAAGTCATGGTGATGGAGATCACAGAAAGAAAGTGAGTAATATTGTAGAGGAAAAACTTGACTGAACAATTTGGTGTCCTTCTATGATGGGGCTACAGAACTGATGGACGGGGTAGAGCAGTTGACGTCATGTACCTGGACTTGTGCAAAGCATTTGACACTGTTCCACACGACATCCTTGTCTCTAAATTGGAGAGACATCAATTTGATAGGTGGACCACTCGGTGGATAAAGAATTGGCTGGATGGCCACACGCAAATTGCTGTGGTCAATGGCTCAATGTCCAGCTGGAAACCAGTAATGAGTGGTGTCCCTCAGGGATCGGTGTTGGGACTGATCTTGTTCAACATCTTTCTTAGCAACATGGACAGTGGGATTGAGTGCACCCTCAGCAAGTTTGCCAATGACACCAAGCTGTGTGGTTTGATTGATACACTGGAAGGAAGGGATGACGTCCAGAAGGACCTTGACATGCTTCAGTGGTGGGCCAATGCCAACCTCATGAAGTTCAACCAAGACAAGTGCAAGGTCCTACACCTCGGTTGGGACAATCCCAGGCACAGCTACAGGTTGGGCAGAGAAGAGATTCAGAGTAGCCCTGAGGAGAAGGACTTGGGGGTGTCGGTTGATGAGAAAATGAACATGAGCCAGCTCCAGTGTGTGCTTGCAGCCCAAAAAGCCAACTGTATACTTGGCTGCATCAAAAGGAGTGTGACTAGCAGGTTAAAGGAGGTGATCCTGCCCTTCTACTCTGCTCTCATGAGACCTCACCTGGAGTATTGTGTGCAGTTCTGGTGTCCTCAACATTAAAAGGTCATGCAACTGTTGGAACAAGTCCAGAGGAGGGCCACAAGGATGAATAGGGAGCTCAAGCACCTCATGTATGAAGACAAGCTGAGAAAGTTGGGGCTGTTCAGCCTGGAGAAGAGAAGGTTGCGTGAAGACCTCATAGAAGCCTTCCAGTATCTGAATTAGTTCTATAAGGATACCAGAGAGGGACTCTTCATCAAGGACTGTAGTGATAGGACAAGGGGTAATGGGTTCAAACTTAACCAGGGAAAGTTCGGGTTAGATATAAGGAAGAAGTTCTTTCCTGTTAGGGTGGTGAGGCACTGGAATGGGTTGCCCAAGGACGTTGTGAATGCTCCATCCCTGGCAGTGTTCAAGGCCAGGTTGGACAGCCTTGTGCAACATAGTCCCTGTGAGACGTTCCTGCCCTGAGGGGGGGGGCGGGGGGGGTGGAACTTGATGATCTTAAGGTCCTTTCCAATCCTAACTATTCTATGATTGTATGATTCTATGGCTGCAGAAAAGTGAAGGGCTTCAGGAGGCCCAGTTTAGGAGTATGGACAGTTTCTGACTGTGTAACCTGTCACAGTGCTGAATGGCAATGAGTAGAAAGGAATGTGTGAGATTTCTGAGGATTGATAGACATGCACAAGACAAGATTTTTGGCTGCTATAAATCCATGAAAGTTCAAACACATATTTTAAGCCAGCTCATAGCTGAAGGTCCAACGGCACTGCTTGCAAAGAGGTTCACTCACACTTTGAATCCACAGTTGCCACCTGGAATGGCAGGTAGCCAAATGCATGAGAACAACCTTAACCCAGGGAGAATAAACATAACAAGTTCCTAAGAGTAGAGTGACTCTTCTTCTCCAGTGAGTTTCACAAAGCACTTCTCACCTGTGTATCTGGGCCATTATTCTTAATTGCATATAACACAGAATTTTAGAAATAAACTAACACTTTTCAAAATCCATAGCCACTGAAGTTTAAAATAGAAATATGCTTGGCTTACTGAATCATTAAAGAAAGCTTGTGAGAAATTAAGCTATTTTTTATTTATATAGTATCATAACTGCAGTCTAAATTTTATTGCAATATAATATACTAAAGATTAAACCAAATCCCTGTCCAGAAAAACTTATGATATAAATAACAAATACAATAGCTGGTGAAACATACCAATTTTTCATGCTTAGGTATTTCAGAAAAACAGCCAAAACTAATTTTATAAACTTTACAAAACAATCCACCTCTGGGATTAGCAACAAGCATGAGAAATTTCAGCTGAAAGAATGATTGTTTCAGCAAGTTAGTGGCAGCTCAAAATAGAAACCAATAATGAAAGTGCCTTGTCGACCATAACTATTATAATAGCAGCAAAATGTTATAATGAGAAAGCATCTAATTGTTTCTTTGTTTATTTTTTTCTTAAAAAGTCTCTAAAAAGATGGATGAAAGACAGGAATCCAGCATCTCGCCTTGCATAAACCAACGTAGATACATTTTAAATACGGCTCTTTGAAAATCATGTTGCAAAATATACCTCAGAATTTTTTCAAACACTCAGCTTTAGTACTCCTAATAAATATTTCCTGTCTAATTTTAAGCAGTCCAAGCTTCAACCAACATGTTGAAATTAACTCAATTTTTAACTTGCCTTGTATGAATGTTGTGGTTTAAGCCCAGCTGGAAATTAAGTACAACGCAGCCACTTACTTCCTCACCAGGAAGGGATCCCAGTGGGATGCGAAGGAGAATCAGAGGGAAAAAAAGTAAAACTCATGGGTTGAGATAAGAACACTTTAATAATTGAAATAAAATATAATTTAATAATAGGAAAGAGAGAGAGAGGAATAAAAATAAGCAAACAAACAAAAATCCTACCCAAGTAATGCATAATACAACTGCTCACCATCTGCTGACCAGTGTCCACCCCATCCCAAGCAGTGATTAGTTCCTACCAGGTAACTCTCCCCAGTTTGTATACTGGGCATGATGTTCAGTGGTATGGAATATGTCTTTGGCTGGTTAGGGTCAGCTGTCCTGGCTGTGCTCTCTCCTGGCTCCTTGGGCCACCCTCACTAGAAGAGCATGAGACACTGAAAAGTCCTTGATCAGGGTGTTACTCAGCAATAACTAAAACATCAATGTGCTATCAACATCGTTCTCACACTAAATCCAAAACACAGCAGCGACTAGGAAGAAAATTAACTCTATCCTAGCTGAAATCAAGACAATGATTTAGTGATTTAATCAGATAAACACTTAAAATGATGAAAGCTGAAGGCATGCAATCGTACCACCCAGCATCCCAACAGACAAGCTTTTCAATGCTTCTGAGATCTGGTCTCCTTAAACTCTTTTTAAAATGACTAGTTTCTCCATGTTTTAAACAGTTCCAAGAATTTGCATAAAAAGATGACCAGTTAGCGAGGTAGCCAACCAGACAGTACTGTTAGCACAAGATCACTTGTAAGCAGAATGGCAAGGTGGAATTTATTTTCTGAATTTGCCAAGGTTTATTCTCCAGTGTTGCACTGCCTGCTTTGCTTTTGCATAAAATGCACGCATTCTCTTTACTTAATCTGTGTACATTCTGTTCTATAAAGCTAAAAAAACAACCTTTCTTCTCTGTTCAGTATTCTCCACTTTTGCAATCAGATAGAGAATGTTCATACTAGATAGGCTTTAAATGTTCCCTTTGTTTTCTTTGTACTTGAAATAAGATGTTTTTTTAAAGTTTTGCAGACTTCTGAAGGAATAAGCACTGTTTTGGGATTGCCCCAGTTTAGAGCCTGTCACCTGCTGCATGTGGGTTCAAATGCCAGGGATGGGTTGTGAAGCAGTGCTGCAGCTGAAGGATGGGTTGCCTTTGAGTATCAAATCCACAAATCAGCTATCCAGGAATCACACGGGAAGTGTGGCACCACCATTCTCTGTATCAGTTCAAACTGTGAACTTGAACATCACTCTTCAGCAATACAAATCTCGAAACTGACATTCCAGGAAAAATTCTTGTGAAGGAACCTATTTCCTGATAGGGACAAAGGCATGGATTGCTTTGACATTTTACAAATATGTCTTCACCAGGATGGAAAGCACTTTGAAAATACTTTATTTTATATAGCAACTAAGTTTAAAGTAGTTGCTCTGTACTTGCAAAAATACCTACAGACAATAAAAGGACCACATTCTGGAGATAATGAGAACCTATGATGTTCACAAATTTCCAGAGAAGTGCAAAAATTAAAAAATTTCAAGACCAAACCCCGACTAGCTGCTATAATACAATAGGTCTTAAAAAAGAATGGAAATTCCCCAAAGCGTATCTACATTAATATGGTGCTTAGATTTCACTTTTAGTTTTACATAATGTTCCTGAACCAAAGAAAGTCATGAAACATTTTAGTGAGAATCATTACCAGAGTGGAAGGACTCAGTTTTACGCAAGAACTTAGCATTTTCTTTTGGGCAAAGACATTTTAGTGGATATATTCATTGTTTAGCCAAAACTAAATATGAATCCTTCACCAAAGAAACATATTCCCCCTTATAAAAAAACTATCGTGTCCCCACTGTGGCATTTTAAATGCTATATCCAATTTAGCTTTTTAAACCTTACATTATTCTAAATCACTCTGAGTTCCTTCAGAATGTGAGCTCTTGAGACAGAGACTGCCATTTGTAAAGAATCTAACAAAATGTTTATCTGTTGCCTTTAGGGCCTCATAGAATAATAGTAACAACACAACAAAAATAATAGCAACATTGACAATCAATTTGAAAGGTAGGATAGGATATATAAAATTATCATAAAGTAGTTTTGACTCAGCTGTAAGTAACATTGTTTTCAAGAGTATTATTGTGCAATAGCTGGTGCGTACATTTTTACACCTATATCCTATATCTCTACTGCAGTGGGTAGTCACAACCATTTGCTCTCATCATCTCCCTAGCTGAAATAAAATTTGATATAAAACATTTCTTTGGGGAAGAAAATAGAGATACAACATTGTATGTATGATTGCATAAAATTCATGGGAAAGTGGGTGTGCTAAGAGTTGCTTAAACAATGGATGGTCACTTTATGTAAATCTAACTTTTTGCAGAGTTCAATCAGCAAATTTCATAAAGATGTGTTCCTACAGGTGTGAAGAGCTGACTATGTGTGCACAAGGTCATAGAAAGGACAGGTTCTTAATACTGCCATAGTAATAGCTGCTTTATAGTGGCAAATTACATCTGCCTAGCAACAACAGTGAATTGTAAAAGTAAAATACAGCACATTAATGTGATGAAGTTTGTTTCCACCATATCAAACATCTTCATTAATACTCTTTTTCACTGTATGTATCTGAAGGAAGAAAGCAATTAGAAAGCTTCAGTTTTCATGTTAGAGCAGGGAGTATTTGATCAATGGTTTTATTCATTGAAAAATGCAGATTTATCCTAGCCCAAAATATTTTAAAAAAATTATGTTAAAGTCAGTTAATAGTTTCAACTAAAAAATAGTAATTAGTAAAAAATTTACATTTTGTTTCCATACAGTATTTTATGGGAAGATAATTTTTTTTACTAAAACATGCAAATTAAACAAGATATAACATTCAAGCCATTTTTTCTGCTTTTCATTTCAAAGAGAAATATGGAAAAAAGTTTTGTTTTAAATATTCCGTTCAACCAACAATGTGAAAAAAAAAACAATTATTAGTATAACTCTATTTACTAATATTCTATGTGGAACAGTAGATTGGATGAGTAATCTTATCTGTTCCCACATGCCGCCTCTGCTTGGTTATATATCTGCTGAGAAATAGCAACCTTGATCTTCCAAAGTCTCATAGGTTTCAACCTGACTGTCTTACAGTAGCAGTATAGACTTAGTAGAGAGTGGAACTGAACTAAAATGAATATGTACTCTTCTCACATGATGGAGGGTCTCCATAGTAATGAAGATAAGCATTTGGAAAGACACATCATCATTTCTGAGGAAAAACATACAATTTGACCTGTATAAGTCATTTTAAGTTAGTTTTCTACACAAATATTTCTCATAATGAAATACTATGAAGGTGTATGATATTTAATGATTTCTGAGGGGATGAAGATTTCTGTTTCTATGCTTTCTACATGACTTCACATGGACATGAACATTGTATGACAAGGGGGAAAAAAAAAAAGAGAGAGAGATAAAAGAAATCCAGTTGTAGCCCAGGGATATGGACAAAGTTTTGAGGTAAATGTTTGGGATGTAATATAGTGCACCTGTGAAGTGAAATGTCAAACAGGCAGAATAAGTAGACAGTAATGCAAATGTGAAGATAATATAAAATTCTCAAAATCAATAAATAAACTTGGTGAAATAGAAAATAATCATTCAAAATCCAGAGATCTATATGGGGGGCAAATTGGCCTGTGACAGATTTTCTAATCCGTATTCTATTCTGCTTCTGCTCTTGGCTGCTGCTGTATTCAGGATGACATAGTGCTTGGATCACAAATGCAGGTCAACGTATGATTTCTGTGGTGCCACTATATTTTTAAACATGAATAAAACGTACAAAAATATGAAGAAGCACATGAAGGAACAAAATACTCTCTCAAAAATTTTCTCAACAGTGAAGACATAAGGAATGAGGAGTCAGAAGCAAAAAATGTGAAGTAATTTCACTCATTGAGGCAGGACTTATGAGTTCTAACTACCAAACTACCTGTCATTCTTTCTTTTCCATTTTAAAGTCATTATTATTAGGAATGAGTCTCACAGTTATCAGATGAGTCTCTGCTCATCTTCATCAAACTTATTCTACTTTCCCAGTCTCAGGAATACTTTTGGACAGCTGATGCTTTTCTAAAAATTGTTCTTTTAGGAAGCCATATCTTTCTTTGCTACCCAAGACTAATGCTAATATTTTCTCCTTCACCCTGGATGCACCTGTTGTTTTTGAGTATCCTAGTCAGACAGAGGTTTTTCCACATTCTTAAAGATTATAGTTTCATAAGACACAGTTTTTCAATGACACCTTATATTGCTGGAAAAGGTTAATTTGCAGCACTCATTTTCAGCTCTGGAATGACCCCAAATAACAGGCTTTCAAACTGTACAAGTTTATACCCAAAGAAGTCTGAATTAGCATGTTATTTTTTACATCTCCCTCTGAGCCCTGCCCTGGTGGGCTCTAAGGCACCTGGCCTCCCAAGCAAGAGAAATGAAAAATAAGTCTCCGCAAAAATAAAAATTTACATAATTTACATAAAAGTTTTTTGTTTGGTTGGTTTTGTTTTGTTTTGTTTTCTCTGTATTGGAAGTGTTGTATCTAGAATATACGATGGCATGTTGCTGTAAAAAGCTTCTACAAATATATGTTCAGGACAAACTACAAAAATCTGCATGCCTTCTTCACCACAGAGGCTGGATTCCTCCATATTCCTCATTTTCCAAATTTAATAAATATTTACTAAAAAATAATATCTAGTTTGGGACATAAGATATCTGCATTTAAACTCCCCTAAAATGACTTCAGGTACATAAGAACCTTGAAAAAAATATTGTCCTTATTTTGCAAAAGATATGGGGGAAATATTTTATACCAAAGACAAACTGGCAGGAATTGTGTGCGGCACTAGTATGAAAGAGAGGTGGAGAGGAGCAAATATGGAAAGAGGGAAACTCAAAGAGAAGTAGAAAAGAACTTATAGAAAAATAGAACCTAGAAAATTAAGGCTAAGAGAAAAAATACAGACTAGTGGATATGGGAAGGATAACAGTGGTGTTCCTGGCAAAGAAAATATGCTCACCTCTGGAGTTTTAGAAATGAACAATAAAATCATTTCTCAGTAGCCTTCAGAGTTCTATGTAATAACACATTTTCACAATACATTTCAGTGAGAATTAATGTCCAACTCCACTTAAAAATATGAAATTGAAGGTTGGGAGCATGGGAAGAACTGAATGCCACTGGACCAACTAGCTATTCCTTTATTGCCTTTGGTATTCAGATGACATTTACTCTTACCCTTTTTTAAAATCCTGGGGGAATTGCTGAATTATATATGCACATATATATCCAGTACAGAGAGCTGAAAAGTACAGTTTGCCTTCAGGGCCTGCAATTAGGGATTTGCTAAGTCAGCTATATACTGCCGGGGAATCAAGGAAATCTCCATTAGAATGCCATTATGACCTGGAGGAAAGCTCTGCATTTCTTAGCACCCTTGCTCTATATATAATCTATTATACTCCAGAATATTTCTCTATTTTTGCAGAAACATTTATCCTTAATGAATATTATTGGAAGTTCTAATAGGTTTGTTTAGATCAGCATAAATGCCCTTCAATCATCTGACCTAAGGTGGCCCAAACTGGGCAGTCATATGATGGGTCTGGCAGCCTTCCCTATTGGCATGTAGACCCTTTGGCAAGAGTGGGTTGAGCACAGTTCACACAGAGCTGCTGAAATAGCCGTTTGATAAGACAGCAATTATTTAAAAATTGTCAGTCAAATCAACATTAACGCTCCTGCCTGGTTTGCTCTCTGACCTTCAAATAGAAATGTTTGTTCACAAACAGCTGGTTCTTTTAATCTCCACATCACTGTTGTGTGAACATTTATACAAAAGGCATAAAGGGAGCAATAGAACAGGAGGAAAAGAACAGAGCTTGATCATTCCTTGAAAAATTTTATAGTGATGTTCTTGGTAATTGTAATCTGCACTTGGTTTTATTTCACATCGGGGTCTAAGAACCAATAGGAAAGATTAAAATTGCTGCCATAAAGTATAAAAGGAGTTTTTCATTAACTTATAAAATAAATTTACGAAATGTGTTATGGAATTTTTTCACCCACTTGGAAATTTTGCCAGCATGAATAGGTAGTGTGAAGTCCATGCATAGTAACATGCATGCAGAACCACACATGCACATGTATTCTAGGTATTTATTAAATATGCACAAGTGAAAGTTCTCATGTGATCAGAGAGGATTTGATTAACTGAAGCTGGTGAAAGTGACCTGAGACAATATTTTTTTTTTTTCCTTGATCTGAAAGAATTTTGTAGAATAAACTACTAAATTTCATAGAATAAATTACAGGTTCTAGAAAACTCTCATGTTGGAGGAATCTCCTGTGGGAGAAAGTATCCTGACATACCAAACATGGTATCCAATCTATATAAACACTTTTATTCTACACCATTATTTTAATTCATCTACTAGAAATTGTTATGTGGCATATTTTTATCTTATTTAGTATTATCTCATATGACACTCTGCAGCATAAAGGAATCTCCAGGTATGCAGAAAATTTTGGAGCACAAGCACAACCCGAATCTGCCTGTTCTGGCTGCATTAGGAAGCACGCTTCTCTTTAGGAGTAAACCAAAACACACAAACAGCAGTTAACATAATCTAGAAGGATTCCATTGCACAATCTAGGCCTTCCATGAATACGCCAAGAACAGCGCCTCCGGAACCTGTCACCTCAATAGTTCTTGGGAAAGATATAGAATAAAGGAGTTAGCATTTTCTGATCATTACCAACTGCTTTCCTTTTAGGTTGAACCTAATATTTAATATATACCTGTGCAATCTGCAGAGTTTTCTTGGTAACTTCAACCATTCCTTACAGTACTCGTATACCTACCAAGATCTATAACAATGTGGAAAGTTTGTGTAAAGGTAGATAATGAATTTCTTATGAATTGAATAACGGATTCAAGCCATTCAGCTGAATTGTGTGAAATGTATGAAACACAGAGCTGTCTTACATAAGTGACAGCAGAGCAAGGCACTCCATCTAAAAAAAAAAAAGCATTTGCTGAAGGAATGAAGTGTATCTAGAGATCAAACATCATTGTAAAGAGGTAAGAAATCAAGGATTTTTACATATCTTTCTCTAAATTTCCCAAATGTGCTAATCCACAATTCAGACTAATGGCTTGTAAAGTTTCTCCTTAAAAAAACAAAGCGGCTTTGAGTTGTAGCAGCATAAAATGTCTGAAAACAGCACATTCCATTTTTATACTTGCATAACTTAGAGACAATTAAACTGACTTTTTTCCCATAACCTAATAAAAAAAAATCCACGCTCAGTTTAAAATCTTTGCCTGCCAAATGAAAATCAGAAATATTTTAAGGAGTTATGAATCTATGAAAATAGGATATATAATAGAAGCCCATACAGACCTGTAACTGCAGAAGTGCTAGAGGCACTAGCTGAAATACAAAACATCATCAACTAACTTATTTCTTCATTCATGTCTCTTGCTAAGTGTTTTGCTACTGTAAATGCTTTAGATTGTTGTATAATTTATGCAAATTATTAAACACCTGTTCTCTTCCCATAAAAGGAGGATATGGAACAATCTCTTCAGTTTAATTGATTCTTGGCTTGAGTTGTCATTATTTTCTCGACAACTACAAAGAAACTGTAGTTCCCTAATGGTCAGATATCATTGGTAAAACACAGATGTTCAGAATCTACCATTCTAAAACTGATATATTTTTGGTGATTTTGTTGAGGAAATACCATTAAAACACAATTAGTGAGTCAGTGGTGAAAAACAATGACAGATAAGTTCTCACCATTTGAATTCCCCTTCCTTGCAGATGTGATACTGCTGGATAATGCGATTTGGTCAGTTGGGTCCTACCTATCTGAGTTTTCTGGTGCATCTGTCAGTAAAATTTTTTAATGTGTTTCTTCCATAAATTGCTATCTGCTGTTTCCATCAGGACAGTGCTTTTAAGAAAATGTTTAGGAGAAGGGAAGCCCCTAGGAGAAGGTAAACTTCTAAGTTGGAGGTCATGCTATTAGTTAAGAAAAAATATGCCAGGTTTCATATGCAATTACTTTTGCCCTTTGTCTGTGAAAGCAATCATGATTTTATTCATATCATCATGCAAGCTAGAGTAGTTCTGTGTGATCCTCTCTGAGTCAACATGGAGAACCTTCTTTTAGAAGTTCATAGCTGCAAATTGCCACTGGGAGAAGAGGGCACAATGCCCAGTAATCATAACCTGTTCACACATGGGATGAATTCAGGTGATCATAATCACTAATAAAATTCATCTTACCTGCTTACTGGATCCCTTTCTTTCATTCTGTTTAGCTACATCACCTGGGATGAGCTGAAAAAACTGAATCAAAAGACAAAACTTGAGGTCAAAACACCCTTGTAACATCAGTGACAGGGAGCTGTGGTTTCTCAGCCTTCTATGTGGTGCTGGCATGGGATTTGTAATGGAATTCCTGTAACTCTAAAATACAAAATGGATAGAATAATGAATAAGTACAACTTGTTGGAGGAATTAGATCCATTCACATTCTAAATTTTGGTTTAATCGTAGTCATTCTTACAAGCTTTTTGCTTTGTATCTTCTGACGGATGAGTTCAATTTCTCATTTAATTATTGAACCAGTTCTATTTTTTTATTTTTGCATACTGACTTTTTTTTGTTCAATTTTCTAAATTTGCTCTATGACATGATATGTTAAACATTTACTAACAGTAAAATATTAAATATTAAAATTAAATCATATTTTATTACATATGCAAAGTTCTTATTTGGGGAGGGTTAAATTTGAAGATTTGAACCAGTTTGTAAATGTCTGACCATTTGTTGATTCTGGCCTCCCACACTGTTAAGTACTCTGTGGGAATGTACAATCTGGAGTTCAGCTGAAAAGGGGTAATTTTCATACCCATACATTACACTTGTCTAACAAACAGAAATCAAACTGAATGCACTGCACTCAGTGAGCATAAGAACAGCAATTCAGCATGGTGATGAAGGCTGGCACATGCTTGAAGACTCAGTTATTAGAATTAACCTGATTTAGAGGAGAACTTGGCTGCCTTATTAGAGCATTGCCAGACCTATGTTGAATACAGAAGACAAGACATGACTAATTTGAGCTTTACTGTAGTTTCATTCTGCTCTACCTGAAGTGGACTGAGCAAGTGAAAGGCAGAGAGGTTTCTAAACAGAAACCATCACACTTATGAAGTAAGCCAAATTTAAAGTGTGAGTTCTATCACCTCATGGCCCTTGTTAATTTCCTAAGTCCAGGTGGGACTACAGTAAGAATCATAATATTAGAAGAAATTTTATTGTCAAAACTGTGGTAGACATGGTAGACATCTGAAATTTTTCATTAAATGTAAAGAACAGTGTCCTGATCTCTTAGCACTGCATGGCATTCATTCTCAGGGATGCTAGTTCAACTTCCCACAGCTGTGCTTTTACAAGTGACTGTGTCCTGAGCACAGAGGCTAATACAGGAATTTGGTCTTTCTACTGTTTGCACAGCACACAGCATATGTTCAGATCTCAACACATATGTGTATACTCTTTTAAGCCTTCTCCCCATGCCAGATGATTGTCTTCAGTTTGACAGCAATCCCCTTCCCTGGGACATAATTCCTGTCTTTAATGTGGAATGAAGCTGAAAGCTGGAAGACATCCTCTTTGCTTCTATAAACAGTTTTGGATGAATGCAGCTTACCCTGTTTGACAGGTTTTGAGTTTGACACTTTTTAAGTAACAATGGCTCCTCAGTTTTATCTAGCTTTAATGTTTGCATATTAATGTACTTGATATGTAATAATAAATATATCTAAATAATTATTAAATATAATAAATGTAAATATTGTACCATCAGAAAAGACTTAAGGCACAATATACAAAAACTGCTCCTGACTATTTGCCTCCAGGATCAAAGAGCACCTAAAGGACATTGAAAAAGCAACATCTTTCTCCTGTCTAGCCATTGGAGGTGACTCAAAAATAAAATGTCTGCTAAACAAGCTACATTTTTTGTTGTAATGAAAATTATTTTCTGTCTTCCTATCACGGCAGCATGGGTGATATTACCTTTTGGTAGGTAGAAATGTTTTCTTTTCCAAATGAGTTTGGTTCTGCATAGCCCTTAGTTTAAGACTGTAGAGGATGTGTTCAAATCACTTGATACTGAAGCAATTTCAACTGACACACAGCAAGTGTTTAACAGAGCACAGCACTGTCTGTTCTCTCTGACTAAAAGAACTATTCTAAATAGAGATCTCTCACACATACATGCAGCCATGTGCCTTACGTGTATGTGCATACATATCAGCAGCTCTGCAAGTGATCCTAACAAGAATTGTTTTAACATACTCAGAGTTTGAACCAGAACCTCTCTGATTCTCAGCTACACTAGAAGTACACAAAGAGCTAGCAATTTAGCACAGTATGCTTTGTAATTAGTTTAATCATTGTCAGCATGTAACTATAAACTAAATACCAATTAGCCATCTTAACATATCGATGGCATTTTTCTTAGTTGTCTTTTGAGTTAAATATTCTGTGGAAGTAAGATGAGGTGTCCTGTGAGTAAAAGGAAGGCAACTTTACACATTTCTTAAGATGTACAAATACAGGAGCTACTAGATGCCTGTAATAAGAAAGCAAGTTTGGTATCATTTACAAATCAGCAAAAATGGAAGGATTAAGACATTCAGAAGAGCAATTGTGCAAATGTTTGACAGCAGTGAATGGGAGATTAGGTTGATTGCAGCACATGGTGCAGGAGCCACGGTTGGAACTGCTCCAGAGCTCAGGGGTCTTCTGATCCACAGATCTGGCTCAGATCTTACTCAGGTTTTAAGCGGCTGAAGGTGATTTTAATATCTGCTAGATTCTCTGTGTAGAATAGAATAACAAGTGCTTAAAAGGGAGAGAGAGAGAGTGTCATCTTCTTATACTAGTGTAATGTATGATTGGAAATACCATTCATTTCCAAACTGAGCCTCTCTCCTCAGCTACTCTCATATTTTTCTTTTCTTAGAGTAATAAAAGATTGCCACAGTCTGTTGAGATAAGCAATGCAAAGACATTTACCAAAAGAGAATTTGACCCAGTGTAGTAGAAGCCTCTGGTGGCACAGCCAGTAACATCCAGACACAGCACAGCTCTTGAGATGTGAGAAACTGTCCCAAGTAAAAAAGCCAGTGAGCAACTTTGGGAGGGTTAAGCAGCTCCTGATGCCTCTGGAAAGATCAGCCAAAAAAAAAACTTGAAAAACTGCATAGCTGTCTTTTAAGGGACAAGGGAGCTATGGGAAAAGCTGCAAAAAGAATAACTATTCAGAGATGGACTGTTGGAGAGTGAAGGTCACAGAATGGTAATTAAGAATAGAAATGGCAACAGCAACAGCAGAATCAATTTTACCTGACCAGAACAGATGCAAAAATTGGCCTTTCTTTGTACCAGCACAGGAAATTCTTTTTTATCTCCTCATCTGATGGGCAGGAGTTAGGAAAAAGAATTGGAAGGGATTTCCCCAGAGACCAGGTGTTTCCTCTCCTGCTACAGCAAAGGGAAAAGAGTTTGTTTCATTTTGTTGTGGTGCAGTAATGCTTAAAAGGACCAGTTTTAGAAGAAAAAATCCCACTTCCAGTCATTTATGATTTATGCTGAGACAGCACAGTGCCAGCGTTTCCAGATGTTCAGAACTCTGCTGGAATACAAAATCTATTTCCAAAAATTCCTGGGGCCAGAAATGCAAATCTCATTCACACTCACAAGATCTTACAGACACAATGCCTTGGTGCTATCACAGGACTGCTCATAAGCACTCACCAAGTTGGAGGAAGCTGCACACCTCCATGTCCTATAAGGTTCTTCAGGCTTTCTAAAACCTACAGATCAGATAAGCAGCTTGTGTCAGTGAGCTGTAGTTTCCACACAACTAAATCTGCTTGGCTTCCATGTCAGCTAATCACGAATTCAACTGCACCCACTTACTTCCACTAGGGATCTGTCCCTGATCATCAATGAGGACAAATTTCTTGGGCTTATCTGTGCTTCAAGTTTTGTATCCAGCCTCCAACATGTGTTCCCTTTTCTATCTGGAGGGGATTTCGCCCATGCCCTACTTTATTCCAAGAAAACTACATTTTGGTGCTTAATTTTTGTCATGCAAAATGAGCTTGCCACAGTAAATTTGACATCTGGGATGACAGTTTTGCCTTGAATTGATTTAAAAACACCACTAAGCAAATCTTGATTTCTCAATGGGCATATTCACTGTGCAGAGCTATTTCTTCTAGTATGTATGCATGTGCATACATACATATACATTTGTTCCTGTATATAAACATACACTTGAGGTCAGAATAAGGAACACAGAGAACCTACCATTGAAACCACAAAGTGAAATTAATCTTGAGGTACAGCTTATTACCTCTTGCAGTCAGGCTGTTTATTTTGGTCCACATGAAGGCCCACATCTGAAAATTTGTCAGCAATATATTTTTCTTTAATGCCGTCATCTTTACTCTGAAATATTTAGATGCATATCTAAATGTGACCTCTGGGGCCACAAAAAGAACAGGAATAATGAAGCAGTTTGAAAGTTATTAGAAGCACTGTTAGAAGTCAGAGAAATGACAGGACAATTCATAATCATCCCTTTGCATGAAGCCATTTGATTTTGTGGTATGAAAACTACAAATAGTGTTTGTGAACAAGACATCTTCAAATTTGGCACAAGAATATGTTCATTATTCCCTGTAAGTAAGACCCCATTATGAGTAATGATGTGTCAAAAGTCACAAAAATGTTGAAATTCTACTTCATCTGGAAAAAAGTAGTGCACAATGAATCTATGTGTGAAATGTATTAAATCCAGACTAGAATAGTATTTCTGTCTCCATTAGCAACAAGCACCCAAGAGGATGCAGTGACTGACTTAAAGAAAAGATTGTTTGTGATATGAATGACAATTTCCGAGAGACATGCCAAAGTGGTGGCACAAATATTCAGCCAGTCTCCTCCCCTGTTCCAGTTCAAGTAGCAAGCCCTGTGCTGTGGTTTCAGCTGTAAAAGTTATTTTTTTTCTCCTTCGTAGTTGCTGGTGCAGTGCTGTGTTTTGGCTTTAGTCTAAGAGCAGTGCTTATATTACACTAATGTTTTAGTTGTTGCTAAGTAGTGCTTACCCTGATCAAGGACTTTCAGTGTCCCTCATTTTGCCAGTGAGGAGGGGCACAAGGAGCCAGGAGGGAGCAGAGACAGGACACCTGACCCAAACTAGTCAAAAGGGTATCCCATCATGCCCAGTATATAAACCGGGGGAAGTCAGATGGAAGGGACTGATCACTGCTTGGGTTGGATTGTGTATCAGTCAGCGGGTGCTGAGCAATTGTATTGTGCATCATTTGTGTTTATTTTTTTTTATTATTTTCTCACCTTGTTATTTCCCTTATTGTTGTTATTGTTATTATTTTATATGATACTTTAGTTATTGGACTGTTCTGATTTCAACCCATCCACATTTTTTCGATTTTTCTCCCCATCCCACATGGAGGAGGCAGGGCTGGGGAGGAAAGGGAGGGTAAGTGAGTGGCTGCATGGTGCTGAGTTATCAGCTGGGCTTGCCATGACACAATGCCAGCCAAACATCTTCATATTATTTATTAGTCTATTTTCACATGTAGAACCTTTGTGTTAGCTATTAGTGGTGATTCAGTAGCACTGCAGGTTGAAAGTATATAAGGAAAAGTTTACTCCAGAGACCTCACTTTACCACCAGTTCCTTTACATTTTTCATCCTCTTTAGTAGCTGTCCCACCTATGATTCTTTTCACTGAATTTGCCTCTTTAATATGCACATGTCTGACAATTCCGGTTATGCAAAGATTTATTTTCAATGAACAGTCACTTGAATAGGTGCAGGCTACCTGAGAAATGAAACTATAGCTCTCTCGGGGAAATTCAAAAAAACCAAAACCCAACATGCAGGTGAAGCTTCCAGATATGATAATGTTATTAACTGCAAAAGAAGCATAAGAATTTGGAAGTTTCACCATACATAAAGAATATTCATTCCCTGTGCCTAAACATACATGAATTATTTTTCATGGTATTAAAGTTCACTAACTCAGATATAGGTCACTTGAATAAGTAAACAGTCCTAATAACTCTCTTCAGGGACTGAAACCTCTGCTTCACCTAGGACCAAGCAGTTTTCATGCACTTTTCTTTAAAGCTAACTTTAAATGTGCTTATCTGCATGTATCAGAAAACAGTCACATTATTAATAAAGGATGTATACAACACTAGCTTATTTGTTCATTTATGTTCTATGCATGCATGTTAAATAACTTCATTAATTACTGTTTCTTATTTCTGCTTCCTCATTTCAGTTAGTTGTATAGCCATAACAAATTACATTTTCAGTTCAAAGTCAGTTTCTTTACTTTTTTTCCCCTGCTACTCTTTTCCCTTAGGTTCCAAAAGTTTGATTCTGATTTTGCAGATAAACATTCCCAACATGCAAGACCCTGTTAACAGAAGTTCAAAACAAGAACATAAAAACTTTTTGTGAAAAAGTGCACTATAAATGTGAACAGTTTTAGAGTTTATTTTGTAGGAAAAAAAAATTCCCAGATTGTAGCTACCTAATATTTCGGATGCATAACCGTAATAATGACGACATTTGCTTCTATAAATTGGAGTCAAATGAAGGTAATTTCCATTTTCATGTCATCAGTCTTTCAAACTTGAAAGTCTGCATTAGGTAACTGCTTCAGTTCTCCAGAGTGAGTCCCAGAGTTCTCTGTAGCAGAGAATAGAGTTGTGCTGAGGGGTGTCCTCCAAGGTATTTAACTTTTGGCATAGATGTGTGTAAAGCAAAGGAACAGGGCTTTTGTCTAATCCACAGCATATATTTTATTTGCAGCTGATCCCTTTACTCCCTGTAATAGGAGCTAAATCTTCACACCTGACAGACCCTGACAAAGGCCTGGGGACTGAGCAGTGTGCAGGCTTAGCCTCTTCCATAGTGGTCTGAAAAAGCCCTGGCAATCCAGTGTTTTCATATTAAACCTTCACAAGGGAATCCACCCTGAAAACCACGGGGAGTTTTAAGTCTCCTTCTCCCTTTTCACAGTTAGACCTAAAACTGCTGTTGCCCCAGGACTGTGTCTCTGGGACTCCTCCACAGCTTATTTTTATCAAACCAGTTTGAGATGGGCCCCCTTATAAGCTTACAGCAACTGGGAACCTGAGCCAGAGAAGAATGGCAGTTAGTTATTAGCAAGGTCTTCCAAGGCAGCCTAAAGGGGATTATCCACCAGTGTTTGAATATCTAGCTATCAATTCACTGCAGTTCTAGCAAGAAAGAGGAAAAAAAAAATCTAGTAAATGACTAACATATGTGCATAGAGCAGAACCTTAGCTCTAAATGTACTAATAACTGTGACTTCTTGTACAATTTTTTTTTTTAAGAGGTCAGAGGAATTTAACAAACAAGGTACTACCAGGCTTCCTGTTACTTGTAATTACAAGAATGGGCGATCTTTCATTTTAATAGGTCACATACTTTTTTTTCTCTTGCCAGCATTTCTTATGAGCAGACAACAAAAAAACAAAATTAAAACTAAACTCAGGAAAACATTGCCATTTAAAACTTTTAGACTAAACATTAACACTGCTGGTATGCTAGGAGAAACAGGGACAAATCCTGCCCTAACTCCAAGAGTGCAAAGGGCCAGATAGCAACAGCATGATGTGTAATAAATGAGATGTCTGGAAAAGGTAGGAAAAGGATAACAGAAGAGGAGGCATTGCAGACACGGGGAACAGTATGAAATACAGTTCAAAGACTATTTGTACAGGGGTGTCTGAAAACCCTGTAGGTATGCACAGCTATTACTGCTTTCCCCCAGCAGATCTAGGGACAATAGAAATATAGAAAAATTTGCGGTTAGTCAGCTGCAGTAGTCTCTTTTGGGAAGTGCTACTGAGGTTTACTGTCTGTCTTAGCTAATCCTTCCTTACTTTTTTCATGGAAGATCCACAATTTTGTGCTTTTGTATCTCTAATGTCAACTGAATGTGAGATATAAGGTATAGATTGAGACACAGAAAAAAGATATCAATGTTCTTAGAAAAAAGAACAAACTAACTTTTATTTTTCTTTACGTGCTGATACCTTCTACAGACAAGGGTATACTAAGAATAATTGATGATCACCACGGTCTTTCCTTGGTAATAACCACAGAAAAATTGAGTATGGATGCTTTTATTTACACTGAAGATCTTAAGTTCTTCCTGTATCTATTAAGACACATTGATTGTTATTACTACTACTATATATACATAAAGCTCCATTACAGTTATTTTTCGCTGCACATCAACAGCTTATGCTGAAAAACAGGGAGAAAATAAAACCAGGAACATAGGAATTGTTACACATCAAGCAGGAACTTGTTATTGTGGTGTTTGTACTTATGGCACAAACTGGTAGAGAAAGTATTTTGCAAAAAATTGTACTTATAAAAACTGTTATTACTTAGTACTGGTACTGAAATAATTGGAGAAAATATGTTATTGCTGTAAATAATTTTTAAGAATATTAACACTTTATTAGTAAGTCTTTAACAGTACCTTTTAAGAAGTCTAACATTAAACCCTGCATCTGGAGAGGATTGAATAGTTTGTGGGATTACTAGATGGCTCTATATGGAGCCCTTCATCCTCCCACTTCCAGCTCCAATCTGAAACCACCTAGCTCTAGCAAAAGCCACCAATGGGCAGCCCTCTGGAGAGGTGTTCCCATCAAGCACAAGCACCACCATGAGTAATTAGTACCCTTGTTTTCTGCAGAAGTAGAATATTGAAAGACTGAAACACTATTCATTCAACCCCCACAATAGAAGGAATTCCTGTTCCCTGCCCAGGTGTGTTTCAGGTTTCCAGGCTGTGAGCACCAGCCTCCCTGCATGATCTGTGGCTAGAGGTTTCTGCTCCCAGCTGTCTCCCATAGCTGGTCCTTGGCCCTGCAGGGAAGCTGCAGCCTGTTCAGCTTATCCATGCCATGAAATCAGGCACCAAAGCACACTGATCAGCTGCCAGAAGCTGGTTTAGGTGTTAGACCTCCAATGGTTTGAGCATGTACAGTGAGAGAGATGTTGCATAAGCAGTGCAGTAGCAGAGCTCAGGAGTACCATGCTTGCAGGGTCACTTTATCTAGTCTCTTATAATGGAAGGTTATTGTGCAATGATAATCAGTGTAGCAGGGATGACAGAGGAGACGGTCATGCAGGACTGACACTGTAAACACCAAACCAGCTGCAAAGAGCGTGGGGTGTGTGGGTCAGGCCAACAGTGGTAACTTCTGCAGGTAGGGACTGCCCCGAGTCCCTGGTGTTTGCTGGCTCTCACTCTGTCATTAGCACTTCTGCTGTGGACAAGATGAGATACATGTGTCAGAGGTCCTGCTGGAGATGCTCCTTCATGACCCAGGCTTTGGGCAGCTGCCCTGTATGTGAATCATACTAACAGCAGTAACGAGCTATTAAGCTGAAGTGGATTGCTTCTCATGGGTGTACCACCACTTTCTATGAGTGAAGGCTGCTCCTAGCACCTCATCATTGGCCCTTACATACCATTTTTTAGTGCTGGATTTTTAGAATAAAGAGGCATGCAGACTCTCTGCTCTAAGGGGTACCTGGCTCTCTTCACACAAGTGCTGGGAACCCATCTACCCTAGTGAACATTTTACAACATGGCCCCATGCAATTTTGACTGCCAAGAACAGCAGTGACAGCTGGTTTAGTGCTTACAGTGTCAGTACTGATTGTTTCAAACCAGAGGGGAGGCACACCACCAGGGCAGTGCTTTGCCTCTGTCTGCACAGTACACATTGTCAGTAAATCACGATTTACTAGCATTTAGGGCCTGATCCTACAAGGTGCTGAGCACCATATGGCACACACGGAGCAACCTCTTTTCACACACCCCCTAAGAAGTCAGCAGTTTTTAACTTTTACTTTTCAATGAAAAATACTGCAGGTATAATAGACTAAATTTTGTAATAAAAAGTGAAAGGTAGCAGCTAACACAGCACCATTTAAGGCTGCATCTGGAATACAATTGCTTTTTAAAACCAGTGGGGAAAAACAAGATATGGAGCATCAGAAGAGGGCTTAGAATGGAGACCTTTAAAAAAGAAGAATGTGTTATAAATAATAAAAACCTATACAGTTTTACATGATATAAAACAAATTCTGTTTCAGTGCCTTGGTGGCATTAATAAACCTCTCAGCTTTGTTCTTCTGGTTTATGAGATTGCCAGCACCCCTCTATGGAATTGCATGCTTTTCCACTACAATGTAAAAAATCATGAAGACAGTTTTTCAATATTTTGTTATTGTTTGACCTACAGATTAATATGCCTCTCTAGAATTTGCATCTCCCCTATTGTCTTAGAACAAATTACAGCACAATAAATGCTGTTTGACTATAGAGTATTGTGTAACATTTTGCTACTTGCAGTATAGTTATGACTGGCTCCTGCATCAGCAAAAATGATTAGAATAAAAAGTTAAATTTTAGGAGCTCTGAGATTGCAGTGAGGTTATAGATCAGAAGGTATTTTCTTGCACTAGTGCCCTTGGGCTCCGGAAAACAATCAGGCTGTTAAATGTTAATTTCTAAATTAGTGAAGCCTAAGCCAAATGGAGGCAGGTTCTTCAGGCTGGAGTTACTATGTTCATGAAAAGAAAATAATCAAGGACAGCTCTGTAAAATATTTTCTGCAAAATCTGAAAGAACACAAAAATACCCATGTTCAGTATCGATTCAGGGTGCATTCACAAGGTTTGCTTCTTTTCATTACTGTCACTTTGGGGAAAATTTTCAGCGTGCTTTATAGTTCAACACTGAAATCAGGAAAAAAATACTGCTTCACTTGTTTTTATGTGAAACCCAGTAAACTTTAACTCTCTAACTTGGATGTTGCTTAGAAAATGTGATCCATTGTATGTCAAAATCATTTTCAGCCTGAGGATCATCAAATAGCAGTTAGTAATTCTAGGAAGGAGAGACAAGTAAGTGAGAGCCTGGGAAGAAGTGATGAATAACCGGGACTGTTCAGAGCAAAGAAGCAGGGCAGGAAGGAAGCCCAGGGTGTTTATGTGAGCAAAAGAATTGGAAGAAAAGCCAGGAGAGCTGAGGGAAGTTAGTCAATGTAGCAGCAGAAGGAAAGAGAAAAATATTAGGGATTCTGTGCAAGGAAGGAAAAAGTCATAGTGCCAGAAACACTGTGCAAGGGCAACTTGCACTTAGGAATGAGTGACCTGTCAGAGAGTTTGTGTGTGAGAGAGTGGTGCACTAGCTCTAGTAGTGGGACAAGACTACAGTCACTAGGGACCAGATGCCTGGAGAAAGCAATGAGGAAGAAGCAACACATTTAGGTTTTGAGACAAAATCACTGGTAAGTCTATATGAAAAAATAATAATAATAATTAAACAAAGCTTTAAGCAAGAAGAGGAGCATCAAACAGGATGGCTTTAAGTTATTTTCAAATTGTAGATATTCGTCTTGTGCTACAGCTGAGGTATAGAAATAATGATAGTCACTGAAAAATTAAACACAAAGCAAGAAAATGAAACCTGTATGGATACATAACCACCCTTAACTACATGTGTTTAATGATCATAACGATTTATGTATACTGCACACAGCTACAGTCATGCTCATGGGATGAATGATTTTCATAAAATAAAAACAGCTGTGGGGAAATATTCTCAAACTGTAATAGTAACAATAAAAGCAGTAAAATTAAAAGATGTACCTTAAAATATTGTTCAAGTTGACAATCCATATGCAACTATTTTTTATAGCAGATACAGCTCAATTAAAATGCAATTATAAGTACAATATTTGCTCCATATTTTGTGCATGCTCTGAGAATACCACCAAATACTCTAATATAAGTTTATCTTTTTAATGAGCTTTGGGTTATTCCATGAACATGTGTATCTTAATAAGGACTGTGCATTATATCCTCTATGGGACATTGAATAATGGCTGAATGTAGACATGGCAAAATAATTTGGATGGAGTGAAAGGAAGAAAAGTAGAATAAGAATGAAGGAAATTTGCATACAATAAAGTTTCCCAGCAATGTGATGGTGGGAAGCAATGTAACTTTCAAGCTCTGGAGGGAGCAGAGTTCCATTACAGAAGTCCTCGGACGCAAATGAAAGTCTGATTCCTTTTGACACCAGGTTTGGCAAGTAAAATTATTTTCCTGCTTGCCAGATTTCCAAAATTCCCGTTTTCTTCCTGAGATGACCTAGACCAGTTAGGGTGAAGCAACATGGAAGAATTAAAGCACTCTCCTTACATCAGGGACATGAACATCACGTTTCCATTGAGTGGTATTCACCCATGTTAGTGAGTAACCAAAACTCAAGGAATCAGTAATTTGGGGGTTTAGCACTATTTTGTTGGAGATAGTAAGTCTTCAATACATTGTACACATTTTGGGGCCACTGAGAAAAGGTAGAAAACATCAGGCAGGGTCACCTACAGAGCAGATCAACAAGATCTAACTCATTGCTTTGTGAAATTCTTAGATCCTACAGCTCTGATGTTTGCCTTAATAATTTTTTAATTGTGAGGTAGTTCACTTTAATCTTTTCCCCTCTCTTTCCTTCTCTCTGCTTCTTCCACTGCTTTTCAAAGCTGATTGATAGGTTTATTCTTATTAAACTGCTACATTTTGACAAAAAAAAATATTATTTCACCTTTAAAATCAGCCATCTCAAAAAAAATCATGGTCATTATGAAGAATGTCAGGATTAGCAACTGCAGGAAATATCACTGTTACATATCAAAATTATTTCTGTCTTTCCCTCTATTTTTTTTTTAAATTCATAGGGTACAAGATGTCTTGCATACCCTTACAGCAACTGTCAACAAAGATTAACCTTTTAAGGACAGCCATTGCCTGTGTGTCATGAATTTTTCAATATCCTTTCTTTTTGTAGTAGTTCTGATCCTGTCTTTTTCTGTTTCTATCATTATGCCATTATTATAATCCCACTGAGGCCTTCTCAAGTAGAATTAGAACAGCGCTTAATTACTGGAATTAGAAATGACAAATATCACGGTTTTTATCCAGTTGATCTTACCTAAACTCTTCTGTTTATGAACTTGAATAATCTTGAATCAATGACTTCTAACTTTTTCCAAAGACTTAGGGTTCTTTTTTGGCGAGGGGTTTCCTCTGTACTTACTTTCTCCTTTTTTTCAAAGTAGAACTTTTTTGGCTGTATGTGCACTATCTATATTGCAACTTTGTCTAATTCTGCATTACTTGGTGTCTTCATTTTTCCTAGCACACCATCACTAATCACTCATTTTTGACTTGCAACTAACAATGGGTTCATGCATCCACAATAAAATCACCCCAAATCTTTACTTAGTCTCTCATAATTCTACCTGTTTCATTATGGAATTTTTCTTTATCTCTGAAGTTGGCTTATTAGTCTGAATGTTTGAGAAGTTTAAGCAAATTTAAGAAGATTAATTTTCATCATTGGTGCATCTGATGCTTAGATGGATAAACATGACCTGAGCTTGGAAATAGCTGATTAGGCTCTGTACATTATTCTTTGATACAGAAATTGTGTGGGAGAGGAAGAAGACAGCACAGGCCCAACCAGTTTTTTTGTATTAGACATTCCTCACCTTGCTGTTTTCCATTCTTAACTTGTCCATCCAGCATCTCTAGCACTAGCATGCTACTATTGTAAGGCAAATGACAACAACGTATTCTAAGTCTCTTAAAAAAATAAAAATAAAATAAAATAAAAATAATAAAAAAACCCACAACTCTATGGTGAGGCTAAGTATAATATGAAGTTAAACCCCAAATCTCTAAGACCTTCTTACTTTTAGATACCAGAAGGCCTGTTCAAATGACTCTAAGCACAACAGTAGGTTATAATTTAGAGCATCTGAATTGCTTTTAACGCACTGAAAAACAGAGATGTCTGAACAGATGTGATGCATCTGTGCTGTGCATTATTTCTGCTATTTTAAAACAGTTGCATTATGAACACAACTATGAAAATAGTATGATTTTTTTTTCCTAAATGCTTCCAGTCATGCGTTTATTTCTTCTCAAAGGATTCTCTGAAGAATACCTTAATCAGCCTTGTACTAAAATATTGTCCTGTAACCCATTGTTTAGGAATACAGAATAATTTGAAAATTCTGTTATTTGAAAGCTTCACTTTCCTTTTATACTGGTGAGTATGCAAACTTCTAGCTTTTGTTTTCCTTCTCATTTGGCATGAAGTGAATTTCATAAAATATTAATTTAAAACCTTTTAAAAATCAAGTGATTGCTAGAGAGAGGAACTATATAGAGTACTGTGAATTCTACTGCAGCGTTTTTCCTAGTGATTTCCCTTTTCTGTTTCACATCTATATGATTTTCACTCCAGTGTCAATTTTTCTGAGCTTCAGGAGCCATTTCTGCCCTGCTTCTAAACTTTTATGATCCCTCCTATTGTGGTTTAAAACCAGTCAGAGGGCTCGTTCACTTACCCCCCCCTTCCTGCCCTCCCCCTACTCCCGGAGGGACAGAGAGGAGAACCGAAAAGAATGCAATTCCCACAGGTTGAGATAAGAACAGTTTAGTGTCCTGGGTTCAGCAGTAGCAGTCATTTTTCCCCTTCTTGGTAGCTGGTGCAGTGCAATGTTTTGACTTTCAGCTCGGGAACAGAGCTGATAACAAGCGATGTTTTGGTTTGGCCAAGGACTTTGTGAGCCTCATGCTCTGCCAGGGAGGAGGGGAAGCCGGGAGGAAGCAGAGACAGGACACCTGACCCAAACTGACCAAAGAGATATTCCATACCACAGCACGTCATGCCCAGGATGTAACTGGGAGTGAGCCGGAAGGGCTGGGAGACTGCAGGGTTGGAGGAGGTATCGGTCAGTGCTTGGTCGGGCTGAGGGGGGGCGAGTTATCGGTCGGCTGGTGGTGAGATGATGTATTCTCTTCCCTTGTTATTTCCTTTATCATTATTATCATTGGTGGTAGCAGTAGTGATTTGTGTTATACCTTAGTTACTAAACTGTTCTTATCTCAACCCGTGGGAGTTGCATTCTTTTCGATTCTCCTCTCCGTCCCTCCGAGAGCAGGGGGAGGGCAAGAAAGGGGGGGAAGTGAGCGAACGAGTTACCTGACTGGGTTTAAACCACGACAGTTCTTTTTGGCGCCCAACGTGGGGCACGAAGGGTTGAGATAACGACAGATTTGACTGGATTAATAGTCACTCGTCACAATGCTGATTTATTGGCTCTCAGAGTTGTTCCTCTTGATCTCACAGCTTCAGAATGTTGTAACTTACGTAGAGCCGGTATTTGCTGTGATAGTGTTTATCAAGTATGGGGCCTGGGCTAAGGTTCTTGTCTCACTGTGCTTTATGGCAATGGCTTGTAATACGGGCGGGCTCCAGCAGCAGGGCGGGACGGACGTGGCCGTGGACTTGTACCTGGCCGTCCGGCTGCTCTTCACCGTCCTGGCCCTCACCCTACTCTCCATCTTCGTGAGGCTGCGGGGAGCTGCGGGGGAGCGGCCCCGGGAGTCGGCGGCAGCCGAAGCGGCCCGGGAGAGCAGCCCCGGCGACCAAGCGGCGGCGGGAGCGGGGCCGGAGGCCGCGAGGGGACGGCTGCCGGTGGAGGAGGTCGGGGCGGTCGAGGAGCAGAAGGAGGCGGCTGCCGAGCAGCGGGAGAAGGCGGCGGAGGAGCCGAGCCCCGCGGAGGAGCCGAGCCCCGCGGAAGAGCCGAGCCCCGCGGAGGAGCCCAGCCCCGCGACGGCCGAGAGCATTTCCCGGAAGCCGCCCGCCGAGCCCCAGGAGGATGCAGGAGACCACGCAGCACTTCCCAGCAAGGCAGAGGAGGAAGAGCTGGACTCAGGAAAAGAGAAGCTGGCGGTGGGAGAGCCGGCAAGCACAGCAGCTACACCAGCCCCAGTGACAAGTACAGCAGCATCGTTTGAGAGTTCTGAAGGTTTTGAATGGCCTTTGAGTATCCTTGGGACCTGCCTGCTGATTGTGATGGGGATCAGCATGTTGGCACACACACAGGCTGTGTTCTACCCACAACCATTTTGTCTGATCTCAAAAGTTAAGCAGAGTCAGGTTTGGGTCTTGTCTGGGGTTAGACGAGGATATGGGGGGACCAAGAGGTTTTCCCCAAGGCTGGACAGTCATGAGTGGCAGGGTGTGTGGGACAGTATGGGCAAGTATCTAGTCCACTGGGCCCCTCCAGTGCTTTGGAAGCATCGGAGATGGAAGGCAGCTGTATGGAGTCCCCAGCAACAAGCTGCAGAAACTGCTGAAGGGGACAGTGAATTATTTTAAGCCTGGTGGGCCCATGGCACTTCAGGCCATCAGAGCAGAGATGCAACACAGAGATGGACTCATGATCGAGGGGTGGACTTAGCAATGGACACTATTGCCCAGGTTATTCACGAGTGTGAACACTGCACACAGTCTCTCCTGCTCTGGAAGACTGTTACAAGAGATGGAGCCTGACATCATGGACCAGATGGACAGCAGCTTTATAGGGACTGGTCCATGCACTAAGATAAGAGTGATGGTATATTGAAAATGTGGGATCTGAGCATGACGTGAATGGTATGGAATAAGGGGTGGATAATGTCCTGGGTTCAGCAGTAGCAGTCATTTTTCCCCTTCTTGGTAGCTGGTGCAGTGCAATGTTTTGACTTTGAGCTCGGGAACAGAGCTGATAACAAGCGATGTTTTGGTTTGGCCAAGGACTTTGTGAGCCTCATGCTCTGCCAGGGAGGAGGGGAAGCCGGGAGGAAGCAGAGACAGGACACCTGACCCAAACTGACCAAAGAGGTATTCCATACCATAGCACGTCATGCCCAGGATGTAACTGGGAGTGAGCCGGAAGGGCTGGGAGACTGCAGGGTTGGAGGAGGTATCGGTCGGTGCTTGGTCGGGCTGAGGGGGGGCGAGTTATCGGTCAGCTGGTGGTGAGATGATGTATTCTCTTCCCTTGTTATTTCCTTTATCATTATTATCATTGGTGGTAGCAGTAGTGATTTGTGTTATACCTTAGTTACTAAACTGTTCTTATCTCAACCCGTGGGAGTTGCATTCTTTTCGATTCTCCTCTCCGTCCCTCCGAGAGCAGGGGGAGGGCAAGAAAGGGGGGGAAAATCGAAAAGAATGCAATTCCCACAGGTTGAGATAAGAACAGTTTAGTAACTAAGGTATAACACAGATCACTACTGCTACCGCCAATAATAACAATGATAAAGGAAATGACAAGGGAAGAGAATACAACACCTCACCAGCAGCCGACCGATAACTTGCCCCCCTCAGCCCGACCAAGCACCAACCGATACCTCCTCCAACCCTGCAGTCTCCCAGCCCTTACGGCTAACTCCCAGTTACATCCTGGGCATGACGTGCTGTGGTATGGAATACCTCTTTGGTCAGTTTGGGTCAGGGGTCCTGTCTCTGCTTCCTCCCGGCTTCCCCTCCTCCCTGGCAGAGTATGAGGCTCACAAAGTCCTTGTCCAAACCAAAACATCATTGTTATCAGCTCTGTTCCCAGGCCGAAAGTCAAAACACAGCACTGCACCAGCTACCAAGAAGGAGAAAAATGACTGCTACTGCTGAACCCAGGACACCTCCCCACAAATAATAATTCAAAGTAGAACTTTCTGGTGGTACTCTGGAGTTTCCATACCTTTTTTTCCCATTGTTTTAATTTAGTTTATCACTCCATGCATCCCAAATTCTTTTGCAGTCTGAGGCACACAAAATATTGAAAAAAAAATATAGTTCAGAAAATACTCACATATACATAAGATGGTGGAAAACACCTTCACAAAATTTGTTTATGCATGATAGTCAAATATAAAAAGGGGGAAGAAAGCATGTGGTTTAAAGAATTAATGCTATAGGAAAGGATGCTTTTATGAGCAGCTCATAGCTGAAATATTGTTCCAGACCAACCTCTATCACAGGCATAGTTCTATTTAGGCTCCAAACTCATGCTGATTTCAAAGAGAATTAAGGAGCCTAAATACCATTACAGGTGTGGGTCTGAGTATTAGGTTGTTGGTGTTGTTTTTTTTTCTTTTTTTGTTTTTTTTTTTTTAATTATTGAGCTATAAAATGGGGATAATGGCACTTCCTTTGCTTCACATGCAGTTAAACTTGGGTATTGTAAAGATGAGTACAGTGGAGAATATAAACTGTTCAGATACTACAGTAATGGGAACTGTAAAAAAAAAAAAAGCCTAAAATAGAAAGAAAATGATAAAAGTACATCATAAAAGTCTGGTGAAATTGAAAAAGACAGTGAGGGACTGCCATCAGCCTGGGAAAAATGTCTGGATAAGCTAATGGATATGAATTAAGCTCCTGTGATATGGAGAAAATTTTAAAAGACTAGGGAATGCACCTGAACTACTGGCTTCTTATCCAAAATGAGTCTGAAACAACTGCCAAACTACAGAAGTTTTTCTCTACCTATTGTTAGTTTTAATGAATAGATGTTTGCATATATAATATTGCATTTTAGTCTACATCAACATATTCAATATAGAATCATATTACAATAAGAAATTCCTGTTAAAGGATCACATTGTAAACTGAAAATATTTTCATTTATTTCTATCTCAGAATCTTTTCTACATGAAAGTATTCTAATAAATGTGTATATTTGTGCATGAAAGAAACATTTGTAAGAGAGAACATTTCCTCTGCATTTTGTACAAAGAGAGGAATTCATTCTTCGGCTATAATGCATTTCCATTCTTACACATAATTGGCAATTTGTGAACGTATTTGAAATTAATTTTTAAAGCATAAATCTCAGCTTGTAGACTGAAGTTGCAGGAGCAAGGTTTGTACTTCTTTATCAAAATTAAAATGTATTTAATTGGGGGAAAATATTTTCATCAAGTTTAGATGAAAAAGCTTTTCTATAAATATTCATAGTAAATGACTGATGTATTTGTAATGTAGCACATAAAAATAATAATATTTAGGTGATGTGTTTCATTGATATCATATGTAATTTGAAAATGAGGGTTCATTCTGGTTGAACAAGTATGAAACAGGTTGAAAGTCTTTTCCTTTAGCCAGATGTTCAAAACCCCTGGAATTTTTTTCAAGCAGGCCTTTACCAAAGCAGCCTGAATTTTTTTGCTACAGCTTTATTTTGGAGGAAGGGTTTTGGCTGTGACTTGTGCAATCCTGAAGGAAGAAATCCAGAAAAAACAATGTTTCAATAAGATGTAAGGTGAATTTCAAAATGATTTCAGGTCCCACAAAAGGAGCAAGCTTTTGGGTTTGTATATGAGCCTAACAGGGCAGTATAGTCTCCTGAGATGACTAAGACACAATGATTCGTACAATAAAATACTGAGATTTTTCATTTTTAGAGAGGGCACACCACATCACAGCTCACTTCTGATGTGTCATGATTTAAGGCCAGCTGGCAATCCAGAACCATGCAGCCGCTCACTCATTTCCCACCCCCACCCTCCGTGCCACCCCCACCCCCACCCCACAGGGATGGGGAGGAGAATCAAAAGAATGTAACTCCCAGGGGTTGAGATAAGAACAGCCGAGTAACTAAGGTATAACACAAACCACTGCTGCTACCACCAGTAATAATAATGATAAGGGAAATAACAAGGGAAGAGAATACAACCGCTCACCACACGCCAACTGACACCCAGCCCGACCGAGCAGTGATCTAGCCCTTCTGGGTAACTGCCCCCAGTTTATATAGTGGGCATGATGTGCTGTGGTACGGAATACCTCTTTGGCTAGTTTGGGTCAGGTGTCCTGTCTCTGCTTCCTCCCGGCTTCCCCTCCTCCCTGGCAGAACATGAGACTCAGAAAGTCCTTGGTCAGAGTAAACATTACTGAGCAACAACTAAAAACATCGGTGTTATCAGCGTTGATCCCAGGCTGAAAGTCAAAAACACAGCACTGCACCAGCTACTAAGAAGGAGAAAAATGACTGCTACTGCTGAACCCAGGACATGATGTAATAGAGAAGGGAAGACAAAAGGATTTACCTGTGCTTTCTTTGTCCCTCCAGTTGTTCCTTGAGGAGTAGGAATAGGGGATAACAGGGTATGATCTCTGCCCAAGTTCCCCTTAGGTATTGTGCATTTGCCTTTACAAGGTTGAAAATATGGTGCCAGAAAAAACTTGGCTTTAAAAGGTTTTACTTAATTTCCTGTAGGTACACAACAAATTTTTGGTCTGCAAAAAGATCATGTGAAAAATCAGTCAAAAATTGTTTTACACATTCTTTTCCTAACGCTGTATTGCTCAGTCATTTACAGGTTGTCAGCAACATGGCAATCTGGTTTTACAGGAATTCATAAGGTGTTGTGGATTCAACAAGATAGATATCTACATCTAAAGAACAGAGAGCATTATCAAACATCTCCAAGTCCTTTGGTGGATTTTATGAGATCATGCATGGAAATTTGTCATTGCTGTATGTCAGCCATCAAGGACTGCTCTTGTATTGTTTTGGCTATTAAAATAACAGCTTTCAGAGCCAATTTACAATCTAAAATAATTCACAAAGCAGCAGCACTTTGTACCATAAAAATATATGCCAGAGATAATTGGGCAAGGTGGTGTCATGTTACATGTGTGCAGTTCATTAATTAACTGCTTGAAACTGCTATAAAATAATAGCCATGTCATCAAGATGAAACTACAAACGTGCAAATAATATAAAAGTGCACTAAGAAAGAAAACAGAGCAGCTGTTATTAAAGTATCCTCAAGTTACTGTTCATTTTTACTGCCCTCTTCTCTGGTCTTTCTGGTGCCAAACCTGAACCTCAACTGGTACCCCAAAGGCCTTTAGTTTATATTGCTTCTGGCAAGGACCCTGTTTTCTGTGTGGAATGCAGAATCAATTTGATTTTACACTATTGTATTTTAAGTGCACAGTGATCCTGATCCACAACTGTGCCAAGTTTACACTTACAGATTATGAAAATATGGCCAGAAAGTTGACGGGCAAACTTCACCAAATATGACAGGGAAGTCTGGGAGTTTATTCTTTTGAGGTGCTTTCTCTGGGGTCAGTTTTATTTTTTGCAAAACATTTACAAAGTTTTCTTTCCTGTAGATTCCTTTTGTGTTGCATTCCTCTACCTTTTAAATACCCACATCAAAAAAATCCAAGATCTTTACAGCCTAGTTTTGCACTCCTGATGCTGAATGTTGAAACAACCAGTGCAGAATCTACCATAGACCAAAAGCTCCTCCAAAAACGCAGAGGCAGCAAACCCCCACAGGGGTTTGAGTCTGTGTCTCTCATGTCTCAGTACCCCCTTCACAGATCCTGACATAATCCCTGTCTGTGTTAGCAGGTTAATTGTTAATACTGAACTTTGTACACTGGAATGATGCCTCCTGCCTCAAGAGTCTGTGTTTGTCAGGGTTAATCTTCAGTGGACTATTTATGGAAGTTTACCAGCTGCTTTAAAGAGAACAGCTGGAGTCAGTCTATGAAGAAGGTCTTATTTTTAATTAGCTTTTACTACACAATATAAACTTTAAAAAATATTATAAACAGACATTAAAGACTGAATACAGTCAAATCCTAAAGGCTATGCATGGGCAGGAATTCCAGACTTCTATTTTTATAGCATAACTGATGTACTGCCTGTGTTTAAGAGCAGTAGAAGTCATATTTATCCAGTACACTGTGAAGATTTCAGGTATAGATATAGGTATAAGGCAGAGTCTTTTCTGCCCAAGAGTGCCCTGGAGAAGGAGCAGTCTGATGCTTCTCATCATCAGAACTTTTTGCAGTCTATCATAAAGAGTATGCGCACAGACATCACTAGCTTTTGCCAGTGTAAACCACTGCAAAGTAATCCTGACAAAAGGGAACTATGTCCCACCCTACCCCCTGCCTGCACAGTGACTTTTGATCTTGACTCCACATCATGTTTCTCTTTGCAAGAAAATTCTTGTGAAATAAATACCCTGTCTGTCTAATCAAAGATTTGTAACATGTATGAGGCTTTAAGTACAAAGCACTCTATTTTTTTTTAAACTCACTATTAACTTGAATTATTTGGATTAACAGAAGGGAGACCAAGCTACAGTGACACATGATGATCTGAGAGTGATTATGCAGTACATGTTAAAGAAAAGTAGATAAGTGGTTTGTTAGAATTATTAAATGTATTACTAAATGAGACCTGGCACTGTGTGATGAAAATGAGAATATGTGGGTAAGCAACAATGATGACTTTCTCAGTATTATACCATACTTTAGCCTGTTTGATCTCTTTTTAGTTTCAAATTTAGCTTTGTAGAGTAATGCTTCATAAGGCAACCCATCATACCATTATTGAATATTTGAAAGAAGAAAAAAATGTAGCTTTAATAGGATCCAAGGTTTTTCAGTGATTGTTCATGAGCTTAAAAAGATGAAATATTTCCTTGTCAGTGCTTATTCTACACCTGACATTTCTCATATTTGATCAGTTAATGGTTATTGCCCACCTTGCTACTTTGAAAGGTCAGATAAAAAAGGGTTGGTAAGTCTCCTTCAATTGACAGACATACTGGAAAAAACTGTTCACATCTATATATCTCTCTTTTGAGAGGCATAGATATCAATATTAGCACTTATCAAGAGCATACTTAAGATAATACTAGCAACATGTCTGGATGCTATCCAAACAAAGATCTATGATGTAAGATTACCACATGTAATATTTTGCTCTTTTGAGTTAGATTAAGATACTACATTCTACTACATACATTTCTTACGAACTCATTCACTACGCAGAGGCTGTTCTAGCCAGACTAATTCTAACAAAGCTAGTGAAGAAAAGGCTTTCCCAAAATTAGAGAAAATTTCTCAAGCAACAGTTGTTAAATATATTTGGTGGTTTTCCAGTTATAAAGAAAAAAAACCCAAAGATGTGAACATTCAAGGTTCTCAATGCAGAACATGTATTCTTTCTGGAAAATGTTCTGACAATTTTTGAGAAAAGAATATGCAGATGATTCCTCACACAAAAGTGATGCATCTTCAAGGGTTTTTTTCATTCTTGTTAGCACTCTTGTTCATCTGAGTGCTGCATTTTGTCCTAAAATGAACACAATGATTACTTTTTTAAACTATTATTTTGGCCCACATGCAAGGATGCTCTTCATGGTTCTCAAATCTGCACAAATGCTGACAGCCATTCTGTCACAATAACTTCTTCCTAAAGCATTAAGGACAGAAAACAAACAAAAATCATGGAACCAAGAGAGCAAGCCCATTAACTTGCACAGTTTAATTGCTTTTTGTGCAAGTCACCTCTCATATACATTTATAATTTACCTATTTCCATTTCTATTTCTTGGTAAAAGTTAAGAACCAGGTAGGATTTTAACCTGTATCTCCTCCCAAAAATAGTGTATAAGAAGTATAAAACTTAAAAACCTGCAGTGAACATGGAAGTATTACAGAAATTTTGCAAGATCTGTGTTTTGCAGAGGGGTTTTGTGTTGCAGCTCCCCACCTGAGAAACCAATTCCTTTAAACTACAGACAGACCTTTATATTATGAATATAAGTTAAATGGCAAATTCCAACACTCCGTTAGAAATTTTGCCTGTATGACCTGCTATATACATATATATTGATGAATACACCCACTGCTAACATCTAGGTCCTTCTAGAGAGAAAAAAAAACCAGCTATACTTTTGTATTAATAGCATTAAGAGGGTTTCTTTTCAAAAGCAAAATTGAAGAAAAAGGCTAAGAAGTCAAATTTTAGTATTAGCATAATTTTATTATACTTCATTATTTCATATCTCTCCATGCATTATAATATATCTCTCCATGATGTCTCTTTTCATCTATCTCCTTTCTCAGCTAAATAGGTATAATTGTTGTAATCTCTTTTTATAAGAAGTCTTTTCTTTTTGCTGTCTTTCTCTAGTACTTTTCTTGCTATATCCATTTTTAAGGTAGGATAACCAAAGTGAGCATAGCACTAGAAGTAAGTAACTTCATTTGATATACTGGTATATATAATGGTTTTAAGGTTCATGCAGAATATTAGTTACATGGTTCCTTTTGTTCATTTTTCAAACTTCAGTCATTTCAGGACTTCAGATGTTCATAAAAGTGTAGAGGTAATGGATTATCCCCAGATCTACCAGAGGGCTTACTGAAATATAGATTAATCATGATCAACAGAAAGAGACTTGGTCTGTCTGGCTAATTTCTTTTCCTGTGAATTTGAATAGAGATTTTAGCAACTTACTTAGGATATATGCATAAATGCTAAACATAAAACACAAGTGATGTGAGGTTATAAATACTATATATCTAGTTTAATTATTGGTTTATTTGAAATAAATCCAACTGCAAGAGAAATTTTGCTTACATTAACCCCATTACTCTCCTTTGCAGATGTAGGGCATGCCTTCTCTGCACAATGAAGTATGGTAAAAAGGCATATGAACCAATACCAGCCGGCCCCAACCTGCATTAACAAGTCACTGTAACATTGAGAAAGCAACCAGAGCTCAGAAATAGCTTTGCTTTCCAGTTAGTTCTTGCTCACCTACAAGTTCTTACTCACCTACAATATTTACAAAGTGAAATTCTTTTGATTCTGGCACTCAGACACTCATCAGGCATTTCTTACTTAAATGCAAAGGGTGGGCCATGGACCAAATATCTTCCACTTTACTGTAACAGCTCAGCTTTAAATACAAATAGACTTACAACTTCTTCTGTCTTCTTGTGAATCCTTCTCCAGGTCTTCATACTACAGCATGCTCTGGTGTCTCCTGAGAGACTATGAGCTGACAAGTCCTGCACTAGTCAGAAAGCCAGCACTTCCATGATCCACTAGAAAAGTATTACTTTCTGAACAACGCATGAAGCAGCTGTTAGGAACACCAGTTTTATTTAGTCATTATTCTGTATCTGGCTCTGCAAATGCAGGTATGAAGCCTAACCCAAAGGTAAGGGTTTTTTTCCCATAAATGTGAAATTATTCACTGAGAAGCTGAATACAATGCATATGGCACAGGGCTCTCTTAAAATACTACTCATAGTCAACATCATGTGAAAGATGCTGGAGTTAAAAGGATTAGTTCATCAGCTGTGAGCCAGTATAAAAGGTAATCAGTATTAAAAGGGACATTTCACAGGAAAGTATCCAAATCCAGTAATACAGAACAGAATACCAGGCAAAGAGGGTGTCATGATGATTGCTCAAACCTGGGATCTAAAGCCATGTATGATATGACCCTATGCAGCAGGAATTTCCTGCATGTTTTTCTGTACTTCCTAACTGTGGACCCCACAGTCTAATTCCTAATCAAAGGATCCTCTTAACCTGACCTACCATTTTCTATTTGTCATTGTAAATCTCTGAGCATATCTGGCATTCCTTGAACAGTTAATAACCCCACCTCAGCCTCTGTGAGTGATTGAATTTGTTCACATTAATCTATATTGCTGTCCAGCTTCTGACCCAAATTCCCCATGCTTCTTTTGTCATCTTTTCTTTACAATTTGAACCCATATGTACCACTGGTACTATTCATCTTGGTTCACAGTGAATGATGATCTCAGCATCACATTCTTCTTGCCCAACTCTTTTTCTCCAATGTAGAACAAAACAAGACAAAACCCCCTTTTCTTCTATTAGGAGTGTGACAAATAAGAGATACAACAGTTGGCGCTATACTTCCTCTCTGGCAAACATTGAGAAAGTGAGTGCTTGTCAGAGCTTTTGAGTAACAAGCTATCATCTGTCACACTTTCAATAATTATTCTGATTTCCAGAAATGAGGAAAATCCATCTAATTTTTAAGTGAGGCGTATTAAGAAATCCACTGGATAACTAAACACCACAAACTGGATAAGGTCTCATAGTTGACTGAGACTTCGTTGCACATGAAAAAAGTAAAAAGGTGGTGATAGTAGTTTCTGATCTAATTCAGAATAAATTTAACCTTCTGTCTAGTTCAAATGAAAGAAATATGTTCTGTGTTCATTATCCCTACTCATAGTTGAGCACAATCATCTGGAAAGGATGCCACATGTAAGCATATCACCCTCTAGCTTATACAAACACGGTACACAGGGCTTTTTGACATTAATTGGATCCACCCAATCCTCACATGGAGGCCAATTTGGTACAAAGAAAATTTGTGCACTTTTCACATGCAAGACTGGGATTCCATATCAAGTTGATACAAACATTCGCTAATTAGCAGCTTCTGCATTGTCACCTCCAAGATAAAAGTTACCAAGTGCCCACCCTCTTTTCCTAAATTATTCTTTGGCAGGCAGTGTTTCAGGCAACATAAAAATAAACCCCTTTCCAAATTGCTCCAAGGTGACTTGTACCTAAGGCTCAGCAAAACTGCCAGTTCAGACTACAGGGAATCTCCATCTATGATGCCCTCATCACTTTTACTTTGCAGAATTCACTTTAAATTAAAATAAAGAGAAAAAGACATATTTCAGATGAACTAAAACTTAACTAGCCAGTTTTATTTTAAGTAGTGCAAAGTAATGGCTTTGTAAAGGACAGAACTGTTGTAAAACAGTTTCAGATTATTACACTTTACATAAAAAACAAACCAGAAAGAACAAAGCTGATTAGTTTGCAAAGACAGAGGCATGTTAGTTGCTCAATAAACATTCCCTGAAATAACATACACATAGACCTTCTGACATATAAAAAAAAAAAAAATGCAAGAAATAAAGTAATTAACAAAAGAGTCTAAATACAGTGATATGGTGTGTAGTATTAGTCCATCATTTCATAGCCTTTCAGTTACATTAGTTTTTTTGATTTTTTTTTTCCTTTAATGGACAAATTATTTGTCCAGAAAATATCCCTGGAAAAAAAAAACATGCCCAAAATATTTCACAGAAAAGACAAAAATGGGAGTAATACAAAGGTCATTGCTTGTCCTTCACTTTAACTGTAACCTTCTTGTAGGAGCAGGGAGATACTGTTTTTTTATAATGACTGTGTAGTAGCTAGACAATAGTATCATAGTCTGCAATCGGCATTTTTATATGTGGTGGCCATCATCATTAAGTCACACAGAGATGCTACTACTGACTCAGATACTACAGAAAAAAGCAGAAAGCTATGCTTTCGCACACAGTCACAGCTTGTGTATACCATCATCAGCTACATTCCTTCCTTAGTAAGAGACACCTATGTAATATACTTGACAGAGACTGCAGGCAGAAGTAAACGCATAAAAAGTTCAAACACATGCAAGTACTTCAAAGGAAAATGTTATTTCAGGAATCAATATCCTATGCACACATCTATATCAGGCATTTTTTAATATATAAATTAACTATTCTGAGAAAGTTGGGGAGATTCTGTATGTATTCCCAACATGTTATCAAAAGGCAACTTATGTTCCATCATATATGGCAATTTCACTATCTTTTATAAAGGGAGAAAAAAGGAAAACAATGAAATAGTCATGGTGAAAATGAGATTATATGGATATACGGAAATGCTGATATCTCCCTATCCAGAGATATTTCTAAAAATTAGAAATAAGCTGAGGTTGAATCACCAAGGAAAAGAAGGTTATGTAAAATAGAAGAGTCCACGACCACAGGATATGCTGATGTTCACCAAAGAGTATCTTCCTGGACATGATCATATTTATGGAATACACCAATGTATTGTATAAAAGTCTTTTTCAAGAGTTGGAACTATTTGTTATTTTTTCTAGTTCATTCTATTATTATAGGTGTTTTTTTTCAGTTTTCAAGAGTCAAAGTATAGTAAAACTCTTACCATTTTCAAAAATTAATGTTTGTTTATAGTTTGATGAATTTTAAAAAAAAATCAATAGTTTCACAATAATAAAAAATCTTTAAAAGTGTCAATTTTTTAAAACAGTTTAAAATATTTAGCATTCCAAACGTAGTATTGCTACTAATAATATAGCTCAAGAAAAACAAACAATACTATAGGACTGCCTTGGCAGTTCCATTTCCTAAGAAACTACCAAGTAGAGCTAGACTGAAGTCATTTTACCTAAAACAGTTTCTTAAAATACATCTGCAAAAATCATAGAGCAAATCCTTTCTCTTTTTCAATTGACTTCTACTTCTGAAGGCTCATAAGCTTTAGCTATTTCGCTCACAGATATGCTTTATCCTAATGAAGGTAAAATTAGCTGTATTCAAGGTTTTAACTGATAAGAATATCCTTTGTTACCTTTACTCAAAGTTAGCTCTATGCAGTTTTGACAAGGTAAGCAAATGAGGACCTGGGCTCTTTCATGGCTTCCAGGGAAGAATACTTACCTGGGGGATTTCTACAGTCTTACCCTGACAACCTGACTGTTAGCTATTAGATGTGACCCACAATGGTAGCATCTATGATAACTGTGCCTCTTAACTTACCTCTATCGCGGTATGCCAGCTGTTTTCTAAATCTGGAGACTGATAAAAGTTTAGATGCAATGATCATGTAATTATGTCAATTTTCTAGTGTTTTTTTACTCATGTACATTTGTATATGCACCTACCATATAGCTACATACATAACAGTAGCTCTGTACTACTGTTTTAATTATTCAGAGAGGGAAAACAATTGACCAAATAATTTATATTTTCATATGGTTTATGAATAAGTAGTCACAGGAATGGATGGATAGGTGGGTGAGTATATTCATGAATAGACAGGAGTATACTACTCGATGTGCATTTCTATGTGTAAGTAAAATGGTATTGAATTTCCTTCTTAAAAAAAAAAATAGAAGACATGGACTGAATGTCATCTGTCTTAAACCAATAACAAAAACCTTAAATGAAGTCATCTCTACAAATGCATTTCAAATAATTATAAAAGTAGAAAAGATGTATTTATCCTAAAAAGCTCCATGATCTCAGGTGATTAGATGCTTAACAGACCTCTAATAATTCAGCCACCCAGTTGTACTTCTCTGCTCCACTGCATTTTTACTCCCTACTATTACATAAGGGAACTTAGGTTTGATTTTCAGCACTTGACCCAACAAACTTCTCTCAGAGAAAAAGCCATTCCATCAATATGGAAGAAATACAATAAAGCAAAAAAAGAAGGCGGATGATCTGTCAAGCAATGAGAGTCTTTTCTCCACTGGGAGAGTGTACCACTTCCACAGCACTCTCCAGTCCTTCCTGATCAGGGAGCTGGTGTTTGCATCACTTGAATATAGTGTTATTTAATATAAAGAATAATAATGGGTATTAATCTGATGTGATTAATGCATATGAAATCTCACATCATATTTATTAGGAGTGCAAATCATGAATTTCTAGCCTAATAAGAAAGATTAATTGAATCAAGTGTTTAATTTCCTCTCTTCAAATCATATCTTGATGATTCATGAATTCCATAGCAAAGTCATTTGCATTATCATATCATCAAGAAATACAGTTAGTTGTTAGAAAGATAAGGTTGGGAGACTAAATTTAAGTTTCAAAAGACTGTATTTTGTTCAAATGCAGGGTACATGTAATGGGTGCAGTAAGCTGACCAAGACAAAACATTTGATCCTATCAGAAAAGCAATATCACTTCTATTTTCTGTAACATGAAAGTATGGATCTTTTAAACTACTCTGACACTGCATCGAAGTCTCCTTGTTCTTGTACTGTGCACATCAGGAAGTGTAAAATGTTAAATAATCTCTGAAACTGCCCTAGAAACTCAAGTTAGCTTATTATAAGGTTGGTGGTTTGGGGTTTTTTCTCCCCATGTTTGAAAAACTTCTTTGTTTCACTAAGGGCAAATCTCTTGTGTTTTGTAACGTTGTTATTGAACAAGTTTAATGATTTGCTGAGGACCTCATCTAGCAGCATTACCAAGCAACATGAGATTAGAAATGTATGGTGATGTAGGCTCTCCTAGAATAAATGAAAATATTTTATTCAGCTACCAAGAGGGGTCTCCTGAGATCAAATTAGAAGCTAGCTGTGAAGGGAGATGTTTAGGCATGCTCTGGAATTATTTATCAGCATTTTCTGCTTGTGTAAATTAAACAAAGGAGAAAGAAAACAAGAGGTTTTTAAGTAATCTGACTGCTAATGATATTTCTGAATTATTCTCAGTTTAATAGTTAATTTGCAATGATAATAATTGTTCCTGCCAAAGCTCCAATAGTGTCAATTCTATCCTTCCTGAAATGAACTTTCTTCAAGACCTTTAATGGACAAGTAATTGCAAATTTATGGTGGGCTTTGTTAATTTTAAATTTGTTTTCTTCTTGACATTTCTTTTAATTTAATTCAATTTTATTACATTCATCAGCAACTAGAGAAACTGACTTAAAAGTCCATTAAGGAAGGATAAATGTTTGGGGGTTTTATATTGCACTTGTTTATCTTTATTTATAATGAGTCTGTGCTTCCAGATAGAACGGAGGCATTTTAATTATTACTTTTTAACAGTAATGTGTGCTTTCTTCGCACTCTTTCAGGGTAAATATGTTTTAAATTCTTCTCACCCAGCTAGAAACTGTTATTGTGATTTTATTACTAAGGTACTATAATCTGCCCTGCAAAATATTTAGAAAACTATGAATGTGTTTAAATGGAATACTCAGGGGGCTAAACTTAAGCATTGTTAAGCCTGTATGACAAGCCAGTAGAGAAGACAGTTGGTCCCTAAAGGAAAATAATATTGTAATATATATCGCAGATATTCATCATGAGTGAAATGCAACTCTATGAAAAATCTTGTTCTAGCTAATTGAAATGAAAATTTCATCCTGGACTTGTCCACAGAGGGCACAGCTATCTCGGAGTTGTAGTTTGCTGGTATTGTCAAGCACACTGCCAATAAAATTATACTTATTTGAGCTTCTCAGGGAGTTTCCATTGTCAGGATCTTCTGATTTTTCAAGTCAGGACAGTCAGTTCCTTAGGACTCTGTCAACTCCTGTATGGCTGTGACAGCCTGAAGATGTCTGGCAGGCCACGGAAAGCCCTGCAGAGGGTCCCCTGGAGGCAAGAACAATGCCTTCCACTGCAGGAATGTAAGACAACTTGATCACTGCTCTCCTTGTTCTCTTCAGCCAAGGGTTAACATGTTCATGTCCTGTGCCTTTTGTTACAGAGAAACTACCACTGGATGAAACTGCCTCCCCAATCACTTTGCCTTGCTGGAGATGACAAGGAGAGCAGTGACCAAATAGTCTCACATTCCTGCAGTGCAAGGAGTTGTACTTGCGTATTTTCAAATAGCAGTAGAGGAAAGGAGGCATCTCTGATAAATACAAATATTACCTGTTATTATAAGTGATTTGGAATACAGCTTCTCAGCTTGCTGTTGTCTTGCTGTAGTGTCTTTTTGGTTCCAGCCATGGATTAGGATGGGCAATGTGAGCCAGTAAAATGAAGACTGTCCTTACTCCCCAAAACTTGCAATCTGACACTGGTCAAGATATCTGAAAAACATTGATTTGCTCCATAAAGCAATGCGCTATTAGAAGCTCTATAGTCCCTTCAGTGTCTTTTCTTAATGCCTAGTTTCAGCCCCTACCAAATGTCCACTGCTAACTTCGAAACATCTGAAAATGAATGTACTGGAAAAACCGACAGTCCCTCACACGCTAATATAACAGAATGAACAGACTCCCACTTGTTCTTGAGCTCTCCATTTTATGAGGGAGAAAAGGAGAAACATTTCTTGGCTCAGCATCTCCTCCTCTGCATTTCTGCCAAACAAAATGCTTGACAAGTGCAATTTTACAGCACATGCTTGATGTGAACATACTGTCACCATGTTTGGAATTAACAAAAAAAAAGTTACTTGGGAAAAAAAAAAAAGGTCGTGAAAATGTTTTGGTTTCCTGCATGTCCTTGCAGTTTTCTTCCTGCTCTCATTTCCTTTCCAGATTTCAGTGAAACAGAAGTTGATATCTCAGAAAAGTAAGGATGCTTTGTGGCTTCTGCCAAAAGTGCAGCAAACTGGTAAACTTTGAAGGCTGCGGCACAAGCACTCCCAGTACAAGGTCTGCCGCAGTAACTGCCTGGTGCTACCGCTCTTACAGCCCCAGTAGGCAGGCCAGGATCAAACTGCAGATTCCCTTCTAAACTCTACATGTTGTCCTTGGAGTCATTAGACTAAGCTCACCTTTAACCGGAGCATATTGGCAGGGCAGGGAAGATTTTATGCTGCTTCCCAAGTTGTTCTTCTGGCTGCACAGAACTGACCTACATTTTCTGTTGTAGAACTGTCAATTCTGGCACTTTTTGCAAGCACCAGAGATATGTCTCTGCATTATATAGGTGCATATTTTCATCAAAGAAAATAGAAAATCATCTGTATGACCTCAAAATTAGGGATGAAGCTGTAACTTTTTGAGCTATAAACCCTGCACATGTGTAGGATGCTCTGCACTGGGGTTTTATGAGTCATAAGACCTAGCTCAACTTTTTTATTTCCTATATTTCACTGTGATTATGAAAGAAAATATACATTATAAAATAATGTGGTATGAAGTTCTCTTTTCACTGAATCCATGACCATTATATCCAGCCTCCTTGTGAGCATAAGTAAGTCAAATGGATATGAAGATTGGAAAGAACTTGGCTCAAAACCTGATGTTCCTGACTCAAGTGAGTATGCATTTATTTTCTTTCCTTTTCCCTGTTGGGAGGGAGGGGAGGGGGGAACCTGCAAAAAAAAAAAACCCAACAGCCAAGGACAGAAAGAAAGAAAACCTGGAAGATTAAGCCTGCTATACAGGATTTGCCTCTGTGCTATTCACTAAATCCTTCCTTCCCAAGGGAAGGAATGATCTGATGCTATGTACATTCCCACAAAGCCTTTCTGAAACACACCATTTTCATTAGCTGTTCAGATATTGGTGAATGCATGTAATGAACCCTCTTCCTCAAATGAGATAGTGTGTAAGGAAAAAGCTTAGTTATTGTGGAAGATGCAATAAATTTTGCTGGAACAATTTTGGCATTTGCCTTGTCCAGCATCAGAGACCCACATTCTCATCACAAAAGGCCAGCTGCTACAAATTTGGTTCACTCATCCTGTGTTCTCTCAACTTGACTGATATAACTTAATAAAACCTTCTTCATCAGCCTTCTCTGTTCTCCCACCTCCCCATTCCTGGGAGGGTCTGTAAAAAAAACACCACTGATCAGATTATCTTCAGCTATTCTGCTTCAATCATATCAAATCACTCCTTGAATCTTTTTATCAGTGTCTTTTTTTTTAACAACATCAAATTCAAGATCATTTCCTGTTTGAAGTACCACAAAGCTTCATTATAAATCACACAATAAAGCTGTCTCTTCAGTTTCATATTTGTTTTTTTTTATTCTTCATTCCTGTTTGTCACTGCATTTTTTATTGCTTTCTTTAACAGCCCTTCTTTAGGCAACAATGAGCTAATTCATGTTCTCCCTACACTCCACCCTTTATCACCTTCTAATCCCCCCATAAAATTATTTTCACACAGAAATTCCTGTTGTGTTTTCCCTGAAAAATCATCTTGGCAGACCTTAAATTATCAGCACCTGTCTTTGTGAAGTTTGTCTCTAGGCCATATGAGGGCTTCTCTATGCTCTCTATATTTGCCATCATATGGAAGTGATTGATTATAATAATTGTAGTTTTTACATACTTTACTTAACTGCTTTTTTGATGATGCTCTTAATTTGGTAGCAATATAAATAAGATATGTCCTTCTCTATGGATTCATTACTGTAATACGTTTATTAGAAGGAGGGAGTTGTTTACAAGTTCTGTCATTGTACAAAACAAATAGTATGGAAATATATTCGAAAAGCTCCAGCTCACGAATAGATATGACATACTTCCAGAAACATGAGTAACATGTGTGGCGATATTCCTAGAAGAGATGACTGATGGTTTCCAAAAGGTAACGGGCACTCACAAGTTTTTGCGTACTGCTAGCACAAATGGTGCTTACTACCTGATGACATCAATGCTCCTTATATCACATGTGAAAACATGTGTCAAGATATTAAATTTTATCAGGATATGCTCAATTTCAGTGGCCTGTGCCAGAAGTTCTCAGTTCAGTCTGTAAATAGCCTGGCAATAAAATAACATGTTGAACTTTGTATTATTTCTCTCCCATACTTGTTATTGTTTCCTTGACAAATTAGCTTCCTATTAAAAGAAGTTGCTGTTACCTTTAAATCCACATGAAAAAAATCTTAAAAGCAAAACAACATAAACATGGGAGAAAATGTTGGGATTCAGTATACTGTAATACAGATTTAAAGTATGGTTCTTTCTATTTCTTTATCTCCTCCCACTTTGCTTTCCCTGCCCTCTTATGTAAGACCACAAGATTTTCGCACTAGAATGCTTGGTGATCAGCTGAAAGATTTCTATAATCAGAACAAAGGTATAATAACCTTTTTATTAACCTACATCCACTCAAGATGCAGCCTGAAAAAATGGTAACTTAACTGTTAATTCCTCAGTGGAATGACTGCTTCTTTATCCTTTGCCTATGAAGACAGAGCAAAGCCTCGTCATTGAACAAACAAGGAACTTCAGGGATGTGGAAGGGGAATAGGTAAAAATGTAACTGATCATTATCTTCAGCCAGTAACTGGCAACTAGATGCTCTTGTAATACACCAAGACTTACTCAGTAATACAGGGCTTTCTGCTAAGAGGGAGTAGAGCAGGCTGTCTTCAGTCAGAAGAAAGAGATGTACAACTATGTTTAACTCTGTTTTCACTCTGCAAAATTTATTGAACATTTACTTGTCAGGCAGGACAAGACCCAATAAACCAAGTGATCATTTTGCTTTTAGCTTTGCATGGATATTTTTTTCAAAAGCTGAATTAACTAGGCTCAGTCTGCAGCTGAGGTAGTTGTATCTCAACTGTTGCGCAATATGTTTCCTTATCTGATCCTGTAGAGCAGTAAAAAAAGGTCTTGGACTTTGCTTTATGCACACTTATGTCCCTGGTATTGTCATTTAGGGGACTGCAGATATAATATTTTCATTTTCCTACATGGCCACTTGTTTTTCCTTCTTCTCCTCCCAAACTTCTAAGGAAAAAATGATTATCTTTTTTTTTGGGGGGGGGGTAAAAAACAAAACAAAACAAACCAAACATTTATATCATTTTGCTGTTTCAGACTAGGAACACAGTTGGTCTATACAGTTGCTGCACAACACATGCTGATAGAAAAAACCTAATGAACGATCATAGCAATTAACAAGAATTATCAATGTTAAATTCCTTTCCTGGAGTGAAAGAATAGATTTCTGCCTGATAACCTGAGAACTGTATCAAAATTTTGAGCACTATCCACTCTTTTGAGAGCTGTGGAACTGTGGCTTTTTATCCTGAGTTGATTTTAAAAGAATGCCTGCCATTTTCATGAATCCCATTTCATTATTTTAGGTTGGGGGGGTGTGTATTTAATTAAATTTAAATTCTATTCTATTCTATTCTATTCTATTCTATTCTTAACAACAAGAGAAAACAAACAGACTTATCCTGATATGCCATAGCTGTGGTGAGCAAAAGTAGTCAGGTTTCCCATGAACACACCTGAAATCTGCTGGTTTGCTCCATGTTGACAGTGGAATGATGTGAGAAGTCTAATGAAAAGACAGTGAAATGATAATGCAGATGTATGTGACCTTTTCCACTGAGCTGGGCCCCAACGTTAATAGAGATGTTGTCACCATTGAAAGGCTAATCTAACACTAGTCGAAGTAAGAACTGCACAGGCTAAGTAGCTGATTGTTATTCTTGGTTGGCACTCCAGTATGCTGACTCCATGACGAAATACAACATTGCAAGATTGTAAAACATCTCAAAAAGAAAACTACAATCAGCAGTTCTGAGTCATACCAACAAAAGCAAGAAAACATAGAGACAAAGAACTCTCCCTAGTCTGATTTTTTCATGTTGTGTCTGGGTATTGCAAGATTTTCTAATACAACAAAATGTTCACTGAAGAGCTGTGATGTATCTTTGCCTCTGGGGGTGAGCTAAGGGAAACTCATGTATTAAGTTTCAAGTTCTAACAGTGCCAGAACTTAAGTACAGATGAACCTGTCACTATACTGTGAAGGAGCAGTACAGGTTTCAGCCAAATATACTTGGCTTTCTTTGGCTGGGTTTCAACAAATACTGCAGGCAGTAAATTTGCTACATGGGATTTCCCAGCTCTAAGTCTACGGAGAGATTTGACTCAGAAAGACAGATCAGCCCAACTTAAACCGATCGCTTTGGCTATGAGCCCATACCTATGTCTTTTAGTCTTCTGGTAGCTTTTGATACAGACAACCTGAGGTGGCATTACCTACTTTTTGGGAACTTTTTTATGATATCTCAGGGATACTCATCTTTCATTATCTTTTGACAAAGGTCCACCAAAATAGTTCTGCTGTCCTGCGTGTAATTAGCTGCCATAATTACTCATACATACTTCTGGCAGCTGTATTAATTTCACGCTGTCCCTATCCTCCAAAATAATTGACAAATTTTAATATAGCATCAGAAAATGTTCTTGATTGCCTCAAAGAAAGACAAGACTTTGTCTACATATGTGAGAGTTTTTCACCAGAAATATATGGAAATATATCAAGCACTGGGGAAAAGGAAACAGAGAAACCCTTCACAGTTTTAGTGGGGATATATTTTGAACATTCTGTTCTGTTTTCATCTGCCTGATTGGAGCATGGAATGCTCAGAATCCAGCATTGCTTTCAAGAATTAGAAAGAGCAATTAAATTAACAGGTTTGTCAGAGCAATAATAATTTTATTATTTCTATATAACATGGCAGTATCTGAAAGCCTCAGCTAAGAATATGGATTCATTTTGTTAAGCCTTGGAGAAAAACATAATGATGGTCTCCCCTCTCCACTCCAAAATGTAAATGGATAGAGCAAACAATATTTCATAAAGGAAGCTCTTACTGCTATTTTATATATAAAAGAATAAGCCATAGACAAATGAGTTACCCAAAGTCACAGGAAACCTGTGACAAACTGACCGACTATGCCTCCCCCAAGCAATGTGCCTTAAATACAAAGCTATCCTTCTTTTCCAGGCAGCAAGAATTTCTAATCATGCCACTCCTGATAAAATATGCAGGCTTTCTGAAAAGGAGTGATTTTCAATTTACTGATAAATTAGTAAACATGATTCCTGTGGACAATTGGAAGGATATTTTTGGAAATAGCTAACATTAAAAATAACCAATTTTTCACTGCAGACATAATCTATACCGTATTTGAATATGCATTGATAGTTCAAAACTACACAGTTAATGAAAATAAAATATATTTCAATAATATTTAATACATCTGTAATTCATAGAACCGTAAATACAGATTTATATCCAATATATCATATGCTGGTGAAATGCCTGCATAAAAATGCGTGAACATTTGTGCTGTAACAACTCTGTCAAAAGAACATCATGGTGATCATTTGGCAACACGTACATGTTGTCTGATGAACTTCACTATAATTAATTATTACTGCTAATGAACATTTGATTAAATTAATTTTCTAAAATATACAAATGATTAAGTGAGAATATGAGAAGATTTACTGCACGTTTTGACAACAGTAAATTCTATGTGACATTTCCACATGTTTAATATAATGAAATAGTAAAATCATATCCCTTTATAAAAGAATTTCTGAAGAACCTTTTGGAAAGCTCTGTTCTAATATACATATACCCAGGAGTCATTTGAATGAGCTTAAGATAACCACAGTGCTGACCCTGTGATACATCCCTGTCACCATAAAATGCGGCAGAAGAATATTAGAAGAACAGAAATAATACCAGAGTGGAGCACAGTAACAGGAGACGTTGCCTTCAGTTCAAATTCAGGGCTTAGTATAAGAGAGCTTCATACCTCTCAAAACACTTGTTTAAGTCAACCCTGACTTGTTTAAGTCAACAATGTCCATTGTACATTGCACTACAGGTTTATCAGCAATGAATGGTAGAATACATTTTCATTGAAATCAGAACACATAGAAATAAACAACTTGAAACAACTCTGTTACTTATCTCTTACATTACAATCATTAAAATATTGAACTGGTGCTGGGCATCAATTTGCTTTTGTTTCAGAATATTGATCCTAAATTTGTACTAAGCAGATTTTTTGAGTTATAGCTCCACAGAGGAAATTAATTTCCTTAAACTGTATTTTTACAACTCAAAATACACAAATGCTTACCTGCTCTCTGAGACTGCAAAAGAAAAACCAATTCCCCTTCATGACAGTCATTGCAGCAGAGTTTCTCCCAGTGATGATGGTGACTCTTGGAATGTGGTAGCAAAACAGAAACCCTAGAAGCTGTCATCTATCTCCTCAACACATGGGTTTATGTCAACAAGGATTCTGTAAGGTTCTCCCTGCTGGGCCAGGCATAAGGCACATTCAGAAGCCCTCCTGCACATTTTCATAGTCACCTGATACTGAACGTGTTTGTTAATAGACCAAATGAGTCAGAATTTTTGGGGTGGAAAGCAGAAGAATATTGTCAAAAAGACAATTTGATCACATAAACCGCTGTTCTTCAGGAAAGCAGGATAAAGTGACTTTTTTCTGTGATATCTGAACTGCATGTCAGATTTAATATATGAATATTGCTCCCTTTGTAGGACTCATTGAAGCTTAGCTTGCATGGCTGCTCAAGAAAATAAGCAGGCATAATCCTGTATTTGGCTTTCAGCAATGCCAATAGCATCCTGTTATCTTGTTTGATGCTAGCAGCAATGTGAAATAACCTAATTTTCAGAAGTAAATCAATACTCATTTTGACAATAATGGTAAATTATTAATAACTGTAATACAAAAAAAAAAAGGACAAATGCAACCCACAAGAGAATGCAGAGAAACGATAGCAACATGACATACAGGACAACATTTTCAATAGTAAATAATGTGTTTGACTTAATTTTGATCTTGTAATTCTGTAAGAATGTTAAACTTTCTGAATAAATATTCAAATTTATTAAAATGTAGAATTTTATAACAAACTTTTAATTTAGTCTTCTAATGAGTCTAAACCCCACCAAAAATATTATCAGTTTGTGTTTAATCATCAGTAATTTTACCACTTCACTAGGAATGTGACCTCCTTAATTTATCACATAGCCATCGACACTTTTTACTTCTGTAAGAGCTCCTTGCTAAGGTTACCAGATCTTTTACAAATATCAGCAATTTAGCTTACCCCATTTTCATGCACCTAGTTATTTACAATCTTTATAGTAGACGTTACAGAAAGGTGACATTAATTGTTAAACTGTGTGCTTTAAATTGCACAAAAAGTTTGATTATATAGAAGCAGAAACCAAATTTTCTATCATGCTTTAGGTGCTAGTCTGTTCCAAAAGTTTCATTCAGAAGTATGTAAAAAAAGTCTTTGAATCTGAACTTACCTACATATGTAAGCATGGATGTTTATCACAGATCAACCTTTAGTTTCTAGCTGACCCTCTGTGGGTGTATGCTGACTTTCTCTTAGGTTTAAGATCAATTTCTGGCTGTTATTGTCTAAATACAAAGCTCTTACTCATACAGATAAAGCATTCCCTTTCTACACATAAACATACTCATGATTTTGTAACAGCATCTGAGTAAGACCCACAGTATTTCACCGATATTTTGGAGAATCCTTCTACTGGGAAAAATGGTGTCTGTTTGCATGTGTGTGTGTGCATCACAAATATTACAGCCTTCTTATCTCTTACATCTTTAAAAATTTATATAAACTCCTTTATTGTGGGGAAAAGAACCCAGAAATGACTGAAATACTTTAATTTTCCATCCAACATTTCCCTACTCATTTAGCTAAAGGAGGCAATAGCTATTGACATACTAACTGTGGATCAAGAGGGTTCTTGTAGTTATATCTCTAATTCAGTCCTCTTAAACCTAGCAGGAGATTTGGATTAATCATACTGGCATCAATGATATAAACAGACAATTCATCTTGAACCATTCAATAATCTTCAGCAAATGATTAATACACTTTTAATCACAGAATACCTGGTATGCTTGCAGTCAATACTTCTCATGAGTGTAAAAAGATACATTATTGCAAGCTACAGATCGGTTTCTGTTTTGCTTGATCCAACTGAATGCATCTTGGGTTTATTTGGGAAAGGGAATTTAATGACTGAATTGTTTAAATCGAGGAAGAAACGACTGTATAACATTTTGCTGATCTTCTTCCAGCTGGATCAAATTGAATATAGAAAATATATTGGTATTTCCATTAGTGAAATCTTTATTAGGTCTATAGAATCCAAAATAAGTGACCCCTCTGTGAATTCAGAGTGAGTGTGGTAGTGTTCTTTCTTTAGGGCATAGCAACATTCTTTCAGGAAAGTTTGGCAGTCATCCATCATCAATGCTCTCCTTGGAGGTTATCATGCATCACAGAGAAAGGGCCTGCCCTCTCCCTGCCAATAATATTTGCCTCCAAGGAGAAAATGCCCCCTCCTGACAGCTCTAGCTTTCCTTCTCTGACAAATCCATAGTCCAGCAGGAAGTGGCAAGGTGCCTATTGCTGCCCTTTTTGAATATCAGACCTCTAGGCATTTCAGCATGCCATTATACCATGAGAAATGTAGGATGAGGCAGGACACAATGTAAGTGAAATGTCAAAGGTTTGAGTTCAGTTTGGCTTGAAGGATGTCCAAAGGCTCAGATCACTTCTTATTTTAACCAAACTATTTGTAATAAACATTGTCACTTTGTTGGTAATGCAGCATGTTACATTTGACTGGGAAAAAGAGAAATAGTACCTACCCTAGGTGCAGAAAAACACCTTCTGTATTAGAAAGTAAGGTTGAGATCTTTTTCTACTACTTTATTTTTTCTCTCTGTTTGGTCCTAATTAGACCACAACTATGAAAATACATACTGTCTACTGGTCTTCACTTTTTAGTTACAGCTTGCTTTCTTAGAAAAGCTTAAACAGAGAAGCACATGGATATTATGCTTTCCGCTGAAAACTTAATTTTTGGTTTTCATGATTCTTCTCTTCTTTAATCTGAACTAAGTGTCACTTTACATCCCTGGCACAGTGGGTTCTCAGTGCTACCACAATGCTGAAATAAATGTGCATATTGTGCTCTCTACTCCAGAAAATACAGAAAATACAATGTGGTTGTGTTAGAATTTGGGGGGGGGGGGGAGGGGGGAATGTGTGTGTGTTTGTTTCTTTGAATAGGTGGTGTGAAACATCATACTTTTCAAATAAGACATAGACTGTTAGATAAAATTTATTAAATTATACTACTGATTAGTGAAACTGTTCATTTGATCCAAAAATTTATTTGTCTTTCCAGAACTCAAAAAAGGACAGCTAATAAATTCCCTTTCTATTAATCATGCTCATTATTATGCACTTTTGTCCCTAATATCTAACTGATATCCTGTAATTTGGGATGGTTTCATTTGCAGACTTAGAAGAAATATTTCTATTTGGAACAGCTAATAAATTGCCAAGAAAGATATCCAGGTTCCTTAATTGCATCCATATTTTCTCTCAAATCTGCCCCATCTTGAAAATGTATTTTGAAGTATCATCAGTGTGCAATGGCACTCCTTTTGAAATTGGAATATGCCAAATTTTTGTCCCGTTGGTTGGCAGCAGTATTTTGTTGACTGGACAATAAAGGTGAGATGAAAAATGCATTTATTTCTCTGCCATAACATCAAATAATGCAGAAATCCTCCAATGACAGCATATTAGATGCTATTCTGATATTCATTACACATAATAATGAAACTAAGTTTTTTTATTATAGTGCTTATAGTTATTCTCACAAAAGAAGTAGTCTATCCTCTTCAAATATCCTCTTCAAATCATTTCCTCCACCTCAGATTTTATAGTAATATGGTTGATTCCATCTCCTTGAAACTTAATCTTTAATCAGATATTTTATTTGGTATCTAACACCATGAATAAAATCTACACTGAATGTCACAGGTATTGAGACTTTCAGCTTGAGGTTAACATTTCTCAAAATATTTAATTTGACAAAGTCACTCATAAGTTATCCTGCAGCAGGGACACGACTGGAGAAAACAGTGCACATGCAGCAAAACAGGGTGCTTAGCTTCTCCTTCTGCCTGATGGGATCAGGTAAAACTCAGCCTGGCACCAGGGAAACCGCAGCTCCTCTTCAGCTGATGACAGAGAACTGGGAAGAGAACAAATGTGACTCCCTGGGGATATTGCTCTTAGGGGTGCAAACCTGAGCCATTTTTTAGTGACATCAATATCAGTTGACATTCATTCTGTCAAATCTAGAATTACAGTTTCTTCTAGGGTTGCTGCTGTGCAATAAGATGAAGTTGTGAGTTAGGGCAGGCTTTGCCAAAGTAAGGCTGCTGCAGTACAAAGTCTAACTGCAGATAATAGTTATTCCTATGAACTCAGCTTTAATTTTCTCTGTCTTTCACTGATATACAAATGATTAAGAAGAATCTTTCTCATGCCTACCATCGTCCATTATTAGCTTTCTGAAAACTATTTATTTTAAATGAAAAATGTAAAACAATGTTTCTAAGAGTATGTGTTCAAGATAGGTCTTTTCCTCATGTGCTATAGCATGTGCTTTCAGCATTTGCCCTGCTTTATATTCTCGAGATACACATAAAGATTTCAAACTTTTCCAAATCCTGCCTGATTTATCACCATCTCCCATAGCCCAGCACTGCTGAATACTAATATTCATGACAAACTCTAGATCATATTCATGTTCTGCTTTGCTAAACTCTTTTGCAGTCTTAGTTCTCAGTATTATTAGCTTGAATGATTCCACTTTGAACTAAGCACTTTGAACACCCTCGTTAGCTTTCCTCTATTCCAAAATGAAATTGTTGTCTAAAAATATATATATTTTTTGTTTGTTTCTGCAAAATTTATTTTGATCAGTCCTTAAAAGTAGATTATTCAGTCTCTTCTTGTGTTGTGTTATTATTGCTTTTCTAACATCTTGAAAACCATCATGGAGTACAGAATAAATAGGCTTTATGATTACAGACTGACATTCAGCACTCCATGAAAATGGTAAGTAATCCCTCAAAAATTATTGCCTAGTTCTTTTTTTTCCATTCTGTATGTACTTTTAGTAGTCACAGGCTTATACGCTTGGTAAACCAGAAATATATCTAGTCATGGTTCTCCAAGAAAATAAAATCAGACAGGGTTAGGTATTCCAGCCTTGTGCAAATATGTAAATTTTACTTTACCAGTTTTCTAAATGTTTCCAAAATTATTCTAAATGTTCACAGGACGTGGTTACTTTCTGACCTTCACATTTTACACATTCAGTGCTAAGACTTTCAAATCCACTTTCAGAAATATAATGCATAAAATAAACTCACATTGTATTGTATCCTTCCTGTTGTCAACCCATTTCTTCTGAGCTCTCATTTATTTACTTACGCTTTCACTATCTTAAGTACCTATCAGATCCCCAATTCATTGAAACAGAAGTAAAGCCACACTTGAGTTGATGCCACCAATGTGTTGTCCTTGTCCAAGCATAATTTTTCTCATGTGCTGCATTTTAAAGATATTTTACCACTCTTTGAGATTTTCATGTGTGAATGTACTAAAATGCAGAGGTGAGCTCTGCCTGGGTAATTTGGTAGTTTTCATTTTATATACAATGCACTCCATTAATAACCCCTTCATCTCATCACCTACACTTTTTCTAAAATTAATTGAAGGCCATTTCTGATAAGTAGTCTTGAATTAAACCAAACCCGAGCAATAAAAATTTTGTGGTCTTCATGAGTACTGGACCATCTGCACCATAATCAAACTACTGACAGTTCTACTTGTCAAATATTCCTGTTGCTTCCCTTCTTATCTAAGGATATATGTGCAGAAAGAGTGGTTCACACCTGAAGTGTCTAGCTGAGAGAGCAGACTGGAACAAACAGACAGTTTGCTGTTCCCTCATGAAGATAGAAGGCATGGAGTGTATTTGGATTACATGCTGCAGCTTGATGTAGCCAGAGTTGTATCAAAAGAGGAATAAATGGAGGATGCTAAAAGGGTGCAAAACTGCCTGAGGCCTCTCAGCTCCCACAGACACTACTGCTACTGCCCAGTATGCTTTCTGGTCCTGAAGACCCAGAAATAACTTGAAAAGAGGAATCCAGGTTTCAGAGGTGTGGGGGAAGGAAAGCTTTGAGAAGCAACCTGAACTCCAGACTTTGCAGTGCCGTCTGTAGCTGCAGTCTCCCTGTCTGAGTTTTGCCTCATAATGGTTATGAAGTAACACAAAAATCTTTGTAGAACTCAGTAAAAAGTTCAGTCTTCCTAGGTTTTGTGTGTAGTGAGCTGTTTTCAGAAGTGTTTGTCTTATCTAAGGCAAAAATCTCAGTATTTCATTCTTGGAATAAATTTTTTTTAATGGTTCTTTTTTTTATTCCACATCTCATTTGCCATTTTCCACCTATTGGTGAGTTCACATGTTTATGTTGGCTGCAGCAATATTATTCTGTCTGAGGAAGGAAAACATAGAAAATATTTGTATATGAAATGCCTGTAGCACTTAAAGAAGGCCACTTCTATCAACCACCCAAAAACCTGTATCTGTATACATCCATCTTTGGGTATACTCATGAAAGAGTGATTTTAAAATAATATTTGGAATAACTATACTCTGCCAAACTCAAAGTTGGTATAAGCAGGTGTATTTCCATCAATTTTATTTGCATGCACTTAGTCACTTGTGGACTTATGATACTTAATTTAAAGATTAAGTAATACTCTCACCAAAATGGAAGACTGTTTAATCCATTCTGAAAAATAAAGCATTATTTGTCCTGTGGAACCTGTCCCTTTGTCTTCTCTTGCTGGATCCAGGAAGTTAGATGTACCTGAGGTACTGCATAGTACAGGCTATACTGGGAAAGACATTTTTCACTGCTAATTAAAACATTTATTCTGTGGGTAAGTATAAGTCATTAGGAGCATACTGCTTTTACAAAGTGAGAGTGGAGTGGACGCAGCTGCAAGTTTAAGCATCAAAGGTATCAGAGGCTATTTTCTAGTTGAGACGCCAAGGCATTTCTTAGGGAATTATCTCTGCCGGTTAGGGCTGTTGTCAGTAATCGCCTACTCCCAACAAAAAGGACAGGTTAAAACAATGTACACAACTAATTTACTAGGAAGAGTACGCAAATGACTGGAAACCTGTGGAGCTCCACTGAAGTCCAGTTTTCCAGGATTACCTTTCCTAGATTACTACTAATCACAAATGGGCTTTAACAGGAGTCATCACTTACTTTCTCTTCATGCCCTATCTTCATGCCCCTAAGAGATATACATTAAAGTTACAATACTGAGGACAAAGCTACATCCAAAAGAACAATTCTGGGAAAATGTTGCTTTTTGTTACATAACTACCTGCAGTGAACAGGCTGCTATGAAATATCTTCACGTTTACTTATCACAAAAGACAATCTATCTGCAAGTCTATCTGTTTAACTACTTTTTTTAAGTAATGTTGATGACTTGCTAGGAACAGTCTAATTCTTTCTGAATACAAGAAAATGGCAAGTAATTACACAAACTGTGATTAAGAAATTGCTGGCAATCACTGGAATACAAGAAGTAATGGATTAAAGTGTTTCCAACAATTTTAAAAGGTGTGATTTTTCCCTGTTTCATTCCAGCATTTTAATTACATTAATACACCATGCTACCAAGAGGGCTATTCCCACTTCTTCAACAGGATTATGTCCTGTTGTGTCTTCTGTGGTGATTCACATGAAATGCATGTTCCTGTGAGCCTACATGTAGTGATTCACACACGTTATAATTGCCCATTTAAGAGTTAAGGTGATTTTCAGATGTTCCTTCAGATGTACCTCAGCAAATCATCCTAGCTGTAGCATGCACCTTAAAACTACTTAGTATAGTTTTTCTTGATTCCACAAATAACTTCCTTTACATGATCCAGTTTAAAGCTAGCCATGTAGAAAAGCAAATGGCAAATGAAAGATTGTTTCACATCTAATGCCTCCATAAATGTGTGTACCTCTGATATAAAGAGTTGGGTTCTAATTTACTAGGAAGCAGAGGCTTGATCTTGGTGCTATGCTGGGCAGTGTGCCAACCCACAATTTACTGCTGGCCTATGTTAATGATTTGTGAGGTAACAAAGTACAACAGTTCAAAATTTCATGAGAGCTATAAGGACCTTGCAGTGACAAAAGATTTCTGTAATTCTTAATCATCATTCTTTCATGGTTACATCCAAAATCAATATTGTTTTTTTCATTATTAGGAGAAGAAAAAACTGAAATAACAAAATAATACCAAGTCTTAAGCTGTAGTGCCATGTTTTTGTTGGCAGTATGTCATACTGAAAATAATTTTTAAAATTCAGGCAATTTGTAAAGTGCGTTATAACATGCAACATGATACTGTATATGTATATATATCTACTATACATTATGTCTACACAGATATAATTTCACTCTGATGAGATAAACAGACCTTTCCACAAGAATTCTGTACATGCTGCACATAACGCAGCTTTTGCTGTACAAGTGGTACTAGTTACAGAGAGGTTTAATAAGTGTTGCTTTAAGGAGACCAATTTACATTAAACTGCTCAGGACCAAAGTTCAGAATCTGATGGGCAAAGACATATATTGGAATGTATTTTCAGGCACGAATTCACCATGGTGATGGTGGTGGTGGTGGAATAAAAAAGAAAAGTAAGGATAAATGCTTGTGATAAACTGTAATAAATTAGAGCTTTCCCCCCCTGCTATATCAACAAGCCAGGAGCTATTTATTCAGCAGTTTAAACCTGGCAGAAATTGCCTTATAGAATAGTTCAGAAGAAAACCTGGGTGCAATCCTATAAATATAATTTTACTTACTATATGCCTCTTTTTAGCTTTCAGTCCACATAGCACATACTGACTGGAGATGTTGAGAAATGCAGGCTGGTTTCACGTTAGGAACCACAAATCAGGGTAGTGCCAATCATATACTCTTTAAGACTCCTATCCCAGATGAGTATACTTTGCTCTCCTTCTCCTCAGACTGGTGGAAATGGATAAAACACAACAGCAGACCTGTGCAAGGTCTCCCCGAGATGCCTCTGTTTCCTCAGTTGCAGAGCAAGAGCAATTCACCTCTCCCAGTGATTGCCTACCATTCCTTGTTCACCCATGCAGGTAGTCTCCCAGACAATGGCACAGAAAGGAATGCTACTGTACAATACCTATTTTAACCAAGAGGTTAAAACTGTACTAAGTTGTGATTAACTGTGTAAAATGTAATCTATTATAGATGTATTATTACAGATTTTACTACCAAAAGTAAATTAAATTGGAGCACATTAACTTAAAATGCATTAAGCAAAGATTGAAAAAAAAAAAAAAACAAACCAAAACAGTGTTTACTAGTCATGTTCTTCAAAAAAAAAAAAAAAAAGTTGTCTAAAGCAGCAGAAAGTTAATTATTTTCTTGGAAAAAGAAATGGTCCCATTTGTGTGGCAGTTTGGTTACAAGATAGGCTTAAAATGAATGTGGATTCAGAATGTAACAGCTCTTATGAGTTTAGTATAAATCAAGAATTACAGTGTTGTTGTGAATCCAGAATTTGTGAGATTGGAATGAGGTGCTGGCACTGTGAAACTGCATTTTTCAATGATGCAAAATACCAACTTATTTTGGTATTTTGCATCATTGAAAAATCCTGTCCCTGCTGAAGGCTAACTTCTGAATTCTGAGTCACATGAGCTTGGTATCTGTTTTCTATGAATCTATGAATAAGTCTTTTGTTTCTTTTTGGGGTGGGGGATGGTAAGGAAGAGAGGAAAAGGGCTGTGTAATGCAGTAAAAAAAGACTGAGTTACATATACATATACTGTTATTGATAAACATATAAAATGTGAAGATAAATTTTACCCAGTGTCTTGCTGACAAGCAAGAGATTAGACTCCACAACTGAATAACGAGCATGAGTTTAATGAATAACAGTTACAAATTCTTATTTATAATTTAATCATTAGAATTTAACAAGTTAATAGAAAATTGATTTTAAAAGAAGTTTTCTTTACAGGTTATCTTGAATCACTGTCTATGAATCATGATGTAAGAATAACAAATATCTGTAGGGGTCTTTAGGAGAATTTGATGTCTTCCTAAGACTAACCTACTGAAAGAAATCTTTTTTATATATATGAACTGCCAGACTAAGATTTATATATGTTGTATATATTTATACCTAGTATAAATTTCCAGATAAGGTTCTGTTATTTTTCTTTTTGTTTCTTAATACAAATAGGAAAAAGTAAACTAGGAAAAGCTATCAATAAAGATCACAGATCCTTATTGTACTCCGAACTTCTCAGGCTAGCTCTGGTCATTCCCTAATCAGCATGATTGGTTGCTTTTCTACTTTTCAAGGCACTGAGATTCCCAGCTCTGCTGATGTTATGTGGAAAACCTAACACTTAAATGGTCTAAATTTCTTTTGGCCAAAGCATGGATAAGCCCTACCAACCTGGGTGCAGGGGTGATGAATATCACTGCCTAGATCTAGATTCCTGTTGTCCTGAAACTGTAGCCTATTTCAATAGGGTTTTTTAACAGTGTCATTAGCTGGGGAAAAAAAAAAAAAAAATACTATCCACAGTCTCAAGGTACAAATTTCAGATACTGCTTCTAATATACGCTAGGAAGATTCAGGACAATTTTTGAGTTTAAAACGTTCTTAGAATTTTTATTTTCTTTTAAATGCAACACCCCACTCTTCTGTATTGCATTAACTGCTTAACACTTGTACATTGGTAAATCCATAAGTGTGCTCAAAATATCCAGTACTGATGGGGGCCAAAGTAAAAATCTGGAGCAAGTGCCTTCTGATATTGAAAAAATTGAGGTATCTTTCCTGTGAAAGAGATGGAACTGTCTCCCCACAGTGGATGACTGAGGTGATTCAGTAGCCTAAGAAAAACAGACATTCCCTTCTTCAAGGAAGAGAGAACATGATCCTGACTCTTCTAGAAAAATGTTCTTAAGAAGAAAATCATCAGAAACTTTGAAAAATGTGGCAGCCCCTCAAAAGGTCAAAAAGCAAACCATTGCAATGAATCTTTACTTGATCCAGACCTAGGATTCTTTTGTAATTCACACATTATTCAGAAACAAGCTGTGGATGACAAGAAATTAAACAAGGAAAAAAAAAAAAACAAAACCTTTGTGCTTTTTACAAATATGCTCCAAGTAAAAAAAACATACAAACAGATTGCAAAACACATTTAAGTTCAGAAGATGCAGACTTCCAGAGAGACATGCAGATAGAGACTTGCAAAATAAAAATACTTTTCTTGGGTAATTATCTTAATTGGCTCTTTTTTCTAAGATCAACTTGTGCTTCTTGTTGTGTTGGGTTTTTTTTGGTTTTTTTTTTTTAGCCTTCTAACATACATTTGGAAAATGACTTTTTAGAACACAGTGGGTTTATATTTAATACAGTTTTCTGGATTTTCATTTCCAGGACAGTGTAGAGGTTATGTTTGTCTTGTTTCCCAATTGCCTGAAATAATTTATCATGCCATGGATGCCTGGTGAAATAAAATGTTTGGCAGTCACCACTGGAAGATGCAAGATACTTATGAAAGCTTCACTTTTCCTGAAGCTTAAAAGGCTCAATTTCATTTGATGAATAAAAGCTATTACGAAGATGCTACCTTTTCACTAAGGCACCAAACCACCAAGTTTTATCAAAAACCATACTTGTCACAAGAGTATAATTCGTATCCTCATCAATTTGAGCATTCTTGCCTACTCAATATATGTTTAAAAGGACTTAGAAACCATAGGAAAATGTTTTGGTCTCTTTCCTTTTATTTCATTTTGAGTTTCTCACCATAGTCCACCAAAACTTTAACTTTCCAGCAGAACCAGTTTATAATTCGAATCAAACTGGGCATTCTCCAACAGTGCAGCTGGCTATGTGGTGCACTTGCTACCACAAACTGACTTCAGTGTGATTAAGGGTTTAGTAAATTTTTTTACTGAGAAGACATTTTCGCGTTCATTTAAAATGAAATCCTTTAGGGATTCTAGAGGTAGACACTATATAAATACTTTCATTACTTTCTTTTAAATATATTTGGACCTAGATTAAAGGAGAGGTCATTTTTATTTTTCACTGATTGCTGCAGTTCTTGTTATTTTTAATTCAGACAATCTGAAACAGCGGCTTATAAATCACAAAGTTCAGCAGAAACTCCTACATCATTTTATAGTAGCATCTTCAGATACTGATTTAACTTCTCTCACTCACTGCAACATCTGCAAGTCTTCTCTAGATCTTAAATAGATTTAAATTAGTTTCACAGAACTCAGTTTAGGTAAGGAGAAATTTTCCACCGTCCCTGTCGTGGTTTAAACCCAGTCAGGTAATTCGTTCGCTCACTTCCCCCCCTTTTCTTGCCCTCCCCCTGCTCGCGGAGGGACGGAGAGGAAAATCGAAAAGAATGCAACTCCCACAGGTTGAGATAAGAACAGTTTAGTAACTAAGGTATAACACAAATCACTACTGCTACCACCAATGATAATAATGATAAAGGAAATAACAAGGGAAGAGAATACATCATCTCACCACCAGCCGACCGATAACTTGCCCCCCCAGCCCGACCAAGCTCTGACCAATACCTCTTCCAACCCTGCAGTCCCCCAGCCCTTCCGGCTAACTCCCAGTTACATCCTGGGCATGACGTGCTGTGGTATGGAATACCTCTTTGGTCAGTTTGGGTCAGGTGTCCTGTCTCTGCTTCCTCCTGGCTTCCCCTCCTCCCTGGCAGAGCATGAGGCTCACAAAGTCCTTGGCCAAACCAAAACATCGCTTGTTATCAGCTCTGTTCCCGAGCTGAAAGTCAAAACATTGCACTGCACCAGCTACCAAGAAGGGGAAAAATGACTGCTACTGCTGAACCCAGGACATTATCCACCCCTTATTCCATACCATTCACGTCATGCTCAGATCCCACATTTTCAATATACCATCACTCTTATCTCAGTGCACTCTTATCTTAGTGCATGGACCAGTCCCTATAAAGCTGCTGAGTCCATCTGGTCCATGATGTCAGGCTCCATCTCTTGTACCAGTCTTCCAGAGCAGGAGAGACTGTGTGCAGTGTTCACACTCGTGAATAACCTGGGCAATAGTGTCCATTGCTAAGTCCACCCCTCGATCATGAGTCCATCTCTGTGTTGCATCTCTGCTCTGATGGCCTGAAGTGCATTGGGCCCACCAGGCTCAAAATAATTCACTGTCCCCTTTAGCAGTTTCTGCAGCTTGTTGCTGGGGACTCCATACAGCTGCCTTCCATCTCCGATGCTTCCAAAGCACTGGAGGGGCCCAGTGGACTAGATACTTGCCCATACTGTCCCACACACCCTGCCACTCCTGGCTGTCCAGCCTTGGGGAAAACCTCTTGGTCTCCCCATATCCTCGTCTAACCCCAGACAAGACCCAAACCTGACTCTGCTTAACTTTTGAGATCAGACAAAATGGTTGTGGGTAGAACACAGCCTGTGTGTGTGCCAACATGCTGATCCCCATCACAATCAGCAGGCAGGTCCCAAGGATACCCAAAGGCCATTCAAAACCTTCAGAACTCTCAACTGATGCTGCTGTACTTGTCAGTGGGGCTGGTGTAGCTGCTGTGCTTGCCGGCTCTCCCACCGCCAGCTTCTCTTTTCCCGAGTCCAGCTCTTCCTCCTCTGCCTTGCTGGGAAATGCTGCGTGGTCTCCTGCATCCTCCTGGGGCTCGGCGGGCGGCTTCCCGGAAACGCTCTCGGCTGTCGCGGGGCTCGGCTCCTCCGCGGGGCTCGGCTCCTCCGCCGCCTTCTCCCGCTGCTCGGCAGCCGCCTCCTTCTGCTCCTCGACCGCCCCGACCTCCTCCACCGGCAGCCGTCCCCTCGCGGCCTCCGGCCCCGCTCCCGCCTCCGCTTGGTCCCCGGGGCCGCTCTCCCGGGCCGCTTCGGCTGCCGCCGGCTCCCGAGGCCGCTCCCCCTCGGCTCCCCGCAGCCTCACGAAGATGGAGAGTAGGGTGAGGGCCAGGGCGGTGAAGAGCAGCCGGACGGCCAGGTACAAGTCCACGGCCACGTCCGTCCCGCCCTGCTGCTGGAGCCCGCCCGTATTACAAGCCATTGCCATAAAGCACAGTGAGACAAGAACCTCAGCCCAAGCCCCATACTTGATAAACACTATCACAGCAAATACCGGCTCTACGTAAGTTACAACATTCTGAAGCTGTGAGATCAAGAGAAAGAACTCTGAGAGCCAATAAATCAGCATTGTGATGAGTGACTATCAATCCAGTCAGATCTGTTCTTATCTCAACCCTTCGTGCCCCACGTTGGGCGCCAAAAAGAACTGTCGTGGTTTAAACCCAGTCAGGTAATTCGTTCGCTCACTTCCCCCCCTTTTCTTGCCCTCCCCCTGCTCGCGGAGGGACGGAGAGGAAAATCGAAAAGAATGCAACTCCCACAGGTTGAGATAAGAACAGTTTAGTAACTAAGGTATAACACAAATCACTACTGCTACCACCAATGATAATAATGATAAAGGAAATAACAAGGGAAGAGAATACATCATCTCACCACCAGCCGACCGATAACTTGCCCCCCCCAGCCCGACCAAGCTCTGACCAATACCTCTTCCAACCCTGCAGTCCCCCAGCCCTTCCGGCTAACTCCCAGTTACATCCTGGGCATGACGTGCTGTGGTATGGAATACCTCTTTGGTCAGTTTGGGTCAGGTGTCCTGTCTCTGCTTCCTCCCGGCTTCCCCTCCTCCCTGGCAGAGCATGAGGCTCACAAAGTCCTTGGCCAAACCAAAACATCGCTTGTTATCAGCTCTGTTCCCGAGCTGAAAGTCAAAACATTGCACTGCACCAGCTACCAAGAAGGGGAAAAATGACTGCTACTGCTGAACCCAGGACAGTCCCATATTAATAACCACAGCAACTGATGACAAGAGTATCGGTGTTCTCATGAAATTTCTATGAAAAAGAAACCCATTTTACAGACCCGTTTTTAGAAAGCTATAATAAAAAATAGACAATGTAAATGAAATTTTAAATCATTTTAATCCTTCATCAGACTACTATAAACAATACCGTTTCCTCAAATACGCTTATTGTCATGATAGCTATTGAAGCCCATTATTCATGAAGTAACAATAGTATTTTTCTTGCTGCATGTATTCTTTAAAATACTCTGGGGATACCAGTTTTATTCCAAGTATGACCACAGATTTTATATTAATAAAAGGAAATTAGCTTTGTCTATATGTCTTCGTTATCGTGTAAATTTTGCTTCCACTAGCATCCATTTAACCATTTAATGCTTTCAAAGCATAAAATATGTCTTCTCTCATTCTGTTGACAGAATTCTATGCTTTAGATGAGAAAAATGTAATGTAAATCAAAGCTCCCATTTACATTTAATATCAATTCTATTTTCCATACCAAGAATAGATTATTTGCCCACCTTTATGAGAGCCCTGATCTAATGAAATATGTATATGCATATAAAGAAGATGGAAAGTCAACACAGGTGTATACCTTCAAGTTGAAAAGCAAAAGTTCTTTGTGAAATGTCTGGCTGCAGTTAAGATGGCTGTTCAGGATAGATAGATCTTACTTCAAGTAAGTAAGTAGTTCTAGTGATTCAAGATGCAACTTGCAGAGCTGGTTTTCATTCAATAGAGTCCTTGGTCTCATTCTGGCCTTGTTAATCATTTACTCTATGGTTATGGAAATATCAGATTCCCTGTATACTAGTCAGGAAATACACATAATTTTATTCATAACAGTGTTTTTACAAGGCTCACCTAATTACAGCTGGATTCTGATGATGTATTGAATAGCCTCAACAAGTTTATTGAGTACTTCCAGTGACCCCTTGTAGGAAAAGGTATTATTAGCATTAGGAAAAGTGGCTCAATTGATTCCTCAGCATTTAAGAGATCATTTATAATCCCCAGGTGTTAGATAAATGTAAAGTTATATGTCTGCTATGTATAACTCATATGGACTATGAGAAAATAATTATCATGCAAAGGGGTTCACTATCATGCACCCTGCATCACATTGACTTCATTAAGTCCCCATGTGGGAGCAAGAGTCTGTAATTTGCAGATCCCTCTAAAGAACTGGGTCTTTACTAGGTAATCTCAGCATACATCATGTTTTCACCAATGAGTTTGATGGAACATAAAACAAAATTGTGGTGACAAGCAAATCCATCAATGGCACACCCAGTAGATTCCAATTACGTTAATTAGAGTAGACTTTCTAATGAGTGGAATGTCAAACACTGGATCCATGCCCAATGCTAATCATTCATTCCTTTTGCTGCTGGTTCTAATTCACATTATGCCAAGGAGGTTTCATGCATTCTGACACCAAGCTATGAGCAGAGTGCTTCTGCTTTAGAAATAGAAGTGTAAGCACAAGTTTGACGTACTAATTAAATGTGCCAGGGTGTAAAATATATTGCTAAATGTCATTCTGTCCTTATAAATGCAAGCATCAGCCAAAGCACAGAAAGGGTGAAAACCAGTATTTATAATAATTCCACAGCGTAAACAAGACAGTGACAGCAACTACCCTGTTATTCTGAGAAGTTTACTGAAGTGGCATCCAAATAATAAGGAAAAATCTTGGAGGTAAATCTATTTAAGGTTTACATTAAGAGTACTGACGTAGCAAGGTGTATCACTGAAGACATGAAGAGATAACTGCATGAACACTAACCTGATATCCAGCTAAATGCTTTGTATATGATCTACAAAAGAGAGTTCCAGAAGATTCACCACAGAAATACAGACTGCTTGCATTCAGGGGAAATATTCACCTGCACCAGTAGCTTTAAGACATGAAAAGTTAGCTGCCATCTGCTGATAATTAAGCATGTTTGAGCTCATTTTGTATTAGCTTCAACAACTGATGAGGATGGATGTGCATTAGGGCACCCAGCTGTGCACTGGAGAGAGAGAAGCACAGCTATACATCCATCTTTTCTGATGGTTCAGCTGTAAGGACAGGAGTCTTCCCCAGGGCTGGAAGAAGGTAGATGGCAGTAAAAACCCAGTTCACCACAGGTACTCTATCCAGACTCTTCTTAAGTTCATTTTCTATATTTGCTGCCTCTTTACTACACAGATACTAGCTAACTAACCACAAATTCAAGCTCAGATGCAGAAGATTATGCCTTCATATCCATGCTCAGGATACAGGGATGCACAGGTGATGAGTATCTTCAATATGATGTGAAGGAAAATTCAGTAATTCCACAGCTTTGAAAGAGCAGTTGGGTATTGATTTGGTTCTCAAAGTTTTAGGTAACCCAAGGCATTAATTCTGATTTACAGACACAGTTTTCACTTACACAGTATATATAAGATCTACAGTCTGTCTTGAAGGAAGCTGAAGCTAGATTTTCTGTCAAGTTTACTACAGATTAAAGTCATTGTCTTTAGTTACTGCATAAATACTGTCCTGATTATTTGTGCTCATAGAACTTTGATTCCTCAGATTCTACTCTCTCATGTGTTGAAGTTGAAAGTACCAAGCAAAATAGAAAGTGAATCAGAGTCTGCTGAGTAAGGTGATATCCCAAGACACTATGACTGCAGTAGTGTCTAAATACTTATCAGACACAAGACCTAACAAGATAAATTCCTGGTATCAACTGTGTAATATTCTTTAATAAAACAAAACAAAAACAAAAAATAAAAAACAAAACCAATCAACCAACCAAACAAAAAAGTTTTCTAAAAGGTGTGTGAGATCCCTTCAAGATGTTATGACTTTTCAAAGTTATACTTACTATGTAAATCATTACACGGTGAATGAGAATAACTCCATTCTGTCTAAATTTATGTATAGAAGAAGCGATTGTATAAAATAAAAGTCTACCTGAATAGAAATCCATGATTTTTTCAGGTTTGTGTACTTTTTATTTGTTATTTAACTTGGACAATTTATCAAACAGGCAAAAAAAAATGTCCTCAAACTCTGACTTTATAATCAAAAGGGCAGATGCCTAAATGAGATCTCTCACTAAAAAAAATCACAAGCAAATGATTTGGAGGATATTAGAGGAATAACAAAGTGATAAACAGGCCTTGAAATGTTTTTAAACAAAAAACAGGGAGTAAAGTTGATTTCTTAAGAGTTGTTTTTCATTTTCCTGTTTTTCAGTTACGATACTTCAACATTTTTTTTTTCTCTTAGCTTTTCAGACTTTTAAGAATACTTTTTAAACTGGTAGCAAAAGAATCTTTCATGTCTAATGTGAATAGAGAAAGTTAAAAAAATCTTTGATCTACACTAATAACAGTGAAATAATACAAACTAATTGGCTAGTTTTATATTTGAAATATAAAGACAGAAAAATAGAAAGGGAAATATTTAATGAGATTTTAAACTCTGTTCAGACATATTTCCAGATTTTCGGGTATCTATTTGGGCCCTTTTGCAGTTCATTTACTGCTACCTTAAAGTCTCTTATCTGTTACATAAAGCTCTGATCTGTAACCCACAGGTCTGAAGTAAATGATGCTACTTTGCTATTGCAAAGCCATATGTAAATCAGGTGAACAAGCATTCAACTCATCTGAACTCATAAAAGCCAATTTTAAATAACATGCAGAGTCCTTCTGCTGAAAGTCAAATTCTGATTGGTGCAAGAAAGTGTGTAAAGTCCATAAAGTGCAGCAGCACCATTGAAGGGGAAGATCAGCAATATTCCCACATATGCATCTGCAGCTTTGCAGTGTGTTTCAGACTACACACTCCTCTTTCTTTCATGGCACATACTAAGAAGCTCAGAGTCCACACAAATACAGTGTCTCAGCAAGGGATAAAAAAGACATCGAAAGAAGCAGAAAGCTTTTTGGTTTTTCTCTCACCCGTAATATGATTTATCCTCAAGACATGCCATGGCTCCTCAACACACATGATTTTCTGAACTTCAGTTCTGCTGGGACTGATAAGTTTGACAAACTACAAAGTCATTCCAGAAGGACAAGTACCCTAGTAGTTTATTTATTTATTTTATGTATAGGACTATTAGTTATGTTTTTCTTTCCTTTCTTTTAAAGTTACTAGTTCTTTCTTCAAGTGCTATTTTGTTGCCAGATCTCTTCCTTTTATGTCTTCTTTTCTTTCTATTGCATATCTGTGATATGTCCTCACTTGAACAGATCTGCCTTTTTTTTAGAACCTTTCACATGTGTCTGCAAAAAGGAAAATGGAACATACTGAATAATACTTCAAGGGATCAAATTTCCTAAAAAGTGATGTGCAACTTTGATGAGTTGCAGTGGATTTTTCTCTCAACAAAAACTGCTATTGAGAATATGATCACAACAATAATCATCAGTTCAAATTAAACAGATTTTCCATTCTTTTTTTTACACAAATACTTCTTTTTAGAACCCATTGACAAATGAGTTTAAAAATCAAAATGAAGATATTTATAAAAATGTCCACCAGACCTTGTACTAGTACAAACTAGTGTATTTTTATGGGATCAGTGGAGAGATGTTAAAAATCTATCACATGGGGAGCTTAACAACCATTTTAAAACAATTAGTTAAAGAAATCATCATTATCATTAATCAATCATCATCAACAATTTAGAGAAAAATTTAGTTTAGTACAATAAAGTCAATTCAAAAGCTATGAATATATCTTACTGCTATTTATTAATCCCCAGATGAGATTAAAAAGTTCTTTAAACTTTCAATTTATTATTTTTATGTGATTTATTTCATATTATTCATAAGATTACAATAAGAATAGTGAAGTATTATAATTCAAAGCAAATTCCAGTCACCTGTATTTTGCAAAGATCAAAAGATAAAAATGTCACACAAAAATACGTTTCAGATATTTTGGCAAATGGAGGATTAAATCAGTGATTGTTTAGGTGCTTGATCTATTGTATCTTGTTTATACTTATTGAGTTTGGTGATCATGGAGTGCTCTACATTCAGATTTCAAACTACCGCTGCAACCTGAAAAGTTCAGGTGATACCTTCATTCCATAGAAGCCACCAATTTGGTTAGTATTTCAAGGATCAGGTACAGTCTTCTCAGATAAATTCAGAAGTTAGTACACTGTTAAAAAGTCATGCTTCCTCAGAAACTGCTTATAACAGACATATCAAATACATTGAATGATTTGTAATACATGCAAGGATCAGTAGGTCACATTAAATAAAAGTAGATTTAGTAAAATTGTGTAGCCTACACTGAATCATAAATTATTAAAATTAATGAACCTGATCCCCTCTGCAGATTACTCCATGGCTGACACGGGTATAATTTCATTGATATTAATGATTCACTTCTAGTTTCACAGTGATGTGAAACTGGAATAATAGCAGGATGATTCAGGTCTAATACTGTTAAATTAGCTGCACCATTTACATTAACAGATGGCAGGCAAATATGTCTTCCTTTGTTCATTCAACCCAGGTGATTAGGGAGTCCTTTTTTCTGCCCCTTATTATATGGCACATTAATCTATATGTTTCATGTACACCTGTATAACAGCTCTTGGATCCTGGTCTTCAGAAATGTAATTTTAGTGTGGTGAGAAGAATTAGAGATTGAAGGCTGGGATGGAGGTTGTCTCAGAAATGGAATGAAAGTTGTAACCTGAGCTGTGACACATACAGCTCTGTCCTTTCAGGGGTATTGTCCCACCCTTGTGGATGCCTTTAGTCTCAAATAATATTAATGAACTTACCAGCCTTTCACTGGGCCACTGAGCTCTGCAGATAGGCTAAAGGCTCTAGCACTGGATGGCACAAGCCCATTTGGCTGTGCTTGATGGAGCCTCTCCTCTAGGTCAAATGGAATAAATAAAAAATTGATTTTATAACTAAATAAAATCTAGATTTACCTAAATTTCCTGACTTGAAATTCAGTGAGTGAAAGAGCAGAACCGTCAGAGTGCAGTGATGTTTAAACTATTACACAAGCTAAATCTAATTAACTCATTGCAATATTCTGATCACAGCATTTTTTTCTGCTTAAATACAAACAAGGAATGTGTTTCATTCTAGAAAACTTCAATAAGAAAGAAATACAAGGCTTATGCCTCTATACTTGTCTACACTATAGGTGTTCAACATGCCTAAAAATCTATTCTATAAGCAAAAAGTCCTGTGACTGAATATAGCTTTAAATGTGAATGCCTTTGACACATATCTTTGCTTTTGACACACTCTAGTTGTTCGAGGTTGTAACATTTTTACTGAAGAGAATATCTTTAAATCAACAAATGAATAGTGTTACCTAAGATTACTTTAATATTCTCCTTATTATTTCATTAATATATACTAAAATATAATGGAGAAAAGCCATTATATTGCAAATACTAGAAGAGCTATATGGCTAAAGTTAGTATACTTATAATAATATATTGCTTGGAAATATGGCTAGTCTGGAATACATTTTATATAATCACTGAAAAAGATACCATTTTCTGTGAAACCTGGTACCAATATATCACAAATACTTACAGTTTTCACTTGACCATTGGAACTGGATTCAGTACAATGTTTGCACAGAATATTTCCTTTATGTACTTCCAGGTGTATAAATGCACTGCAGTGAACCAAATCTGAGGTTTACAAAGGAATATTGCCTGTTCAATCAACTGTCTGTGTTCTGCAAGTTGAGCACCTTTAGGGCACCAAAGTACTTGAAAAGCTGTCAAACAGTAATGGACTTTCAGTGAAACCAATTGCAAAGCTTACCTTTGATTAATTTAGGTTTTGTTATGTAATAATGAAGTAGCAGTGAAAAGTGATTATACGATTCAGATTAAGTGGTTAAAAAACATTCCATGGAATCATAGAATCATAGAATGGTTAGGTTTGGAAACTTAAGATCATCTAGTTCCAAGCCCCCCGCCACCCAAGTCTCTGCCCAACCTGGCCTTGAACACTGCCAGGGATGGAGCATTCGCAACTTCCTTGGGCAACCCATTCCAGTGCCTCACCACCCTAACAGGAAAGAATTTCCTCCTTATATCCAATCTAAACTTCCCCTGTTTAAGTTTTAACCCGTTACCCCTTGTCCTATCACTATAATCCCTAAGGAAGAGTCCCTCCCCAGCATCCCTATAGGCCCCCTTCACATACTGGAAGGTTGCTATGAGGTCTCCACACAGCCTTCTCTACTCCAGGCTGAACAGTCTCAACTTTCTCAGTGTGTCTTTATATGGGAAGTGCTTGAGCCCCCTGATCATCCTCGTGGCCCTCCTCTGCACTTGTTCCAACGGTTCCATGTCCTTTTTATGTTGAGGACGCCAGAACTGCACACAATACTCCAAGTGGGGTCTCAACGAGAACAGAGCAGAGAGGCAGGATCACCTCCTTCAACCCGCTGGTCACGCTCCTTTTGATGCAGCCAAGGGTATGGTTGGCTTTCTGAGCTGCGAGCGCACACTGACTCATGTTCAGTTTCTTGTCAACCAACACCCCCAAGTCCTTCTCCTCAGGGCTGCTCTGAATCTCTTCTTTGCCCAACATGTAGCTGTGCCTGGGATTGCTCCGACCCAGGTGTAGGACCTTGCATTTGGCTTGGTTGAACTTTATGAGGCTGGCATTCACCCACCTCTTGAGAGTGTTAAAGTCCCTCCGGATGGCATCAACCAAACCATTCAGCTTGCTCTCGCTGGCACACTTGCTGAGAGCACACTCAATCCACTGTCCCTGTTGCTGATACAGACATTGAACGGGATCAGCCCCAGCAGTGACCCCTGAGGAACACTGCTTTTTACTGATCTCCAGTTGGACATTGAGCCATTGACTGTAGCTGTCTGTATGCAGCCATCCAACAAATTCTTTCTCCAAACAGCAGTCCATCCTTCAAATTTATGTCTCTTCAGTCAAGACTGAGGCAAAATAGTCACTGAGAACCTCAGACTTCTCCAAATCTAGGATAGCCAGTTCTCTCATTTCCTTCCAGAGAGGGCCCACATTACACCTACTCTGTCTTTTGTTTGCAACATACAGCAACTATAGAAGTCTTTCAGTTATCTTTGACATCCCTTTTTGTTTTAAAAAATTTCTTAAGTTCTGTCTGGAAGTGGTAAATTAAAACTCTTTCTCTCCTGTTCTTAGTTATATTACTCGTAAGCTGTCATTATTGTTTGTTATTTGAATATTCATGTTGATCTAACTAATACAACTATGGTATTTGTTGGATGTCAGAAAAGCATAGTGCAGTAACACTGTTGTATTACAAGCATTAAATTTATGTGTTGTTATGCAGACTTCTAAGTAAGTTTTGTTGCCAGTTTAGCACATGGAGTAGTGCGGCACTGCAGCTTTTAAAATTTTCCAAGCTTCTTTTCACCCTTTCTATTCTCAAGTTCATTCTAAGAAAAGTAGACTTCTGATTACAGAGAAGTTTAGTATCTTTTGTTAGTAGCTTTGTTAGTATTGGGAAAATTTACTTCTGGTTTGTATTCTTTTTCTTTTCTGGAACTCCTATGCAGTTTTGTCAGCTTTGCACGGCACCAGGACTAGTCAAGTTAGCAGAGGCAGCAAGGGAAAGGCTTTGGGTTTGAACTGCTGGTGAAACACTTGACAGTAAAGCAAATAACTATGATGATGTGATGATAGATACTATAGTATTATACACTGGCACTTGATTGCATGTGGTTGAAAATGAAAGAGAATTCTTATGTGGGAAAATAATTAACCAGAAGAGATAGAGTGGTTTATTATGTCCAGATTTGAATAGTCCTTCACCAAGAATGATGCTGCAGATATATTGCTGGCACAGTACCACACAAATTTATTTCTTTGCTAATAATGAGTCTTTGTGTTTTGTTGGGTATTTTGTGGTTTGGGTTTATTTCATCATTATTATTTGATGAATTGTTAGCATTATGCAAAAGGAATGATGGCTGTGTTTTAAACTTCCTTTTCCTGATAAGTTGTTTTATTTTTGCCATTCATAAGTTGTAGCACCCGAATATATGTAAATAGAAGAACCTTACTCAATATATAATAAACTACAATTTAAATCACCTAGCAAAAAAAAATAAAAAAGGAAAGAAGACAAAACAAAATAAATTTAAAAAAAAAAAAAAAACACAAGAAAAATAAAACTTTCTGAAAAGGAAACCACACATTTCCTGCAAGCTATGATCTTATTCCTCCTTGAGAAAGAAGAAAAAAAGTCTTTTTAACGTTCCCTAGAAATCAACACTTGGCCTCTGTCAGAGCAAGGAAGGAAGCAGATTCCAAAGATAAGGATATACAACGGGGTTGTCAGGAAATGGTTCCCTCTGCAATACCTTGTCATCACCCTTTCATTAAAATAATACTGTTATAATATTATTTAAAAATTTAGTTTAATCATTATATATATTTTGCCTTATAAAATAACTTTTAAATGTTTATTTTCTTTTGAAAAGCTATTTCTTTAAATTTGGGACATCATGCAATATCTTCGATTAGGCACTTCCATTTTTAGCTGATTGATCTTATGTGATGTCAAGTGACCTGAAGCACATGTGTTGTGTCTCATTAAAAAAAATCCTTCACTCCCTAGAAGCATGTAGCAGCTGGCATTGATAGCAAAACATCTGTACTCCACCCAGGAGTCAGTGGCTACGCCACTCTCTGAGTTACTATTAAGCGCATTCCTTCTTCCTGTGCATACATGTTTATGTTATAGACTAGCTAGATAAATGTATAAAATATTCACTTCACAAATATTATTTTGACTATTCCAAACCCCTGACTTTTGTAACTTCAATTTGGACTGTGTTTTAAAAGGCCAATGGCATTGAATAAAGGACTTTGTACAGCTTCTTTCAAAGTAAAGCCACTTTGGTTAGGATTTGATCTGCTGCTGTAGGTGTTTTTTTTCTTTGTAAATAGATAACTCTTATAAAAATAAACTTAGGATATTTGAAATGTTCTTGACTTATTTTTCACAAAACATAGAGATTAGAAGACCTGTGGTGACATCTTGCTCCACAGCTCATGGAAGTTTTGAATCCTGTTTAATCCTTGGGTTTGCCCTATGTTTTTTTTCTCAGCACAGCTGTGATTTTAACATTTGTCTCCTTGACAGATTCTCCAAGACATTACATCTTTTCATACAACACAGGATAATCACCCTAGGGGTGCCCATAAACCCTCTTTGGTTACCTCCATGCAAGATACAAACTAGTGTTGTAAGTTGTTTAGTTTGCATTGTCATCTATGTTATGAACATCCTTTTGGCAATTCCATTGCATGATCCTGTACACATTTATTGCATTTGAAGTAATAAAACTCTAAGAGCACACATGTTTTCTTCTTATAATGAATCAAAATGAATAAAAATTCTGCCATAATTGAGAGCTGCACATCTTTAGGCAGTTACTTTCAGTAACAGCATTTTAATTAGGGTTACATATACCCCAACCCTTCTCAAGAGAGCATCTGATTAGAATAAGAATGAATAACATGACTTCTCTCTCCTGAAAACAAAAGCCTTGTAAGCTGATGGTACTGTGCCTGTCTGTCTTTTAGTTTCAAATGCTGATTCAAGTTGAATTCCAGTCAGTGATAATACTCCAGCTGTGGTAGTAGTAATATCATTTCAGGGGAGTAGAGAAAAGGAATTATAGATTTGAATTTTGCATATAATTCATTAATACATATGCCAAGTATCTGTGTGTTGTGGAGAAGCTGGAGAGGAAGAGTTAGGCTGACATTCAAAGACAATTCAAATATCCTCCTCTTAACAGAAAACAACTGGCTAGTATAAATCTTTCAGAATTTACTTGTGATGAATGGAGTTACTTGAGTATAAAAAGGGATACTTCATCCTCTTTTCAGATGAAGATAGAAATATACTTGACTGCCGATCAATTATGATGATATTCAGGTATTTGAAGTCTGTTGGAATAGGAAACATTGAGCTGCACTTGTGTGATGCTTAGCTTCATTGAGTTCTAGTAGCAAATGTAGTGCTTAAATCAATGCAGAGGTTAGGCAAAGGAAGTTTACTGTATTGATGAATTTCATATGGGATACATGGAGCCATCTGTAAATGGGTCACTTTTATGAACCTGCTGAAAGAGCTAGCACTGTGGATTTCATAGAAAGTAGCCACAGACTTCATCAGATTACTATACCTGCATTGTGAGAGAGATGCATACTCTAAATCTGACCTTACTTACAGACTGAATCACGCAATTGCTTGCACCAGCTATTGATTCTGTTAAAAATAAATAGGAATCTATTACAGGGTAGCCTGCCACTTCTAGTGTTCAGAAATGCTTTATTGCCTTCCTGTTGAAATACTGATGTCTCCAGGAAAATTATAAGCATAGGGAAAAAAAAAAAAAAGTATCTTACATATTTGGGGAAAAAGTTCTGGGGACCTCAGCATTGTTAGAGAGATGCAAGATCAAAATTATGCGCTAATATCTGAAAATGGGAATCCTAAAGCAGTTGAGAATGTAGGAGAAATGGATGGGCAGTTTAAATGTTTAAGTGCTTAAAAGTTATGTGCATGCAGCTGGTCAACCTCAAGCTGTTGGGAGCTACGAAACTTTCTTTGTAAGGAAAAAAGAAAAGGAAAAAGGTATTTATGATACAGTTATTATCATATTAATCATCTGCACAATTAAATTTTCCTTTCGACTATTTATTCATTTTATACTGAATAGTTCATAGTGTTGTTTCAGTAGTTAACACATTCTTGGTATAATCATTAATAAATCCCATGGCTAAAAGGCTTGTGGGTTTTTTGTAGATTTTGTCTTATACTAGACATTTAAGTACACTGCATTTTATCCATTCCTTAATACATATGATTTTTGCCTCTGGTGCAATTTTCAAATGATGTCCTGTGCCAAGTCAGGTTAGATCAGTATTTGTTGACGAACATATAAAGAACCATTATACAGAGCCATCTAGAAATTATTTTATTATCAGTAGTTCTTTTTCCTGCCACCAAAACTGAAATCATGCCCACACAGGAGATGCACTGCTTTCTTCTTGAAATGTCTGTCTTCTCAATAAGCCACAACCCAAGTCAAGCTCTAAGCCACTCTGTTTGGAGTCAAGCTGAGCTTCCTTTTTAACAATAACAGAATGCCAATGATCATAAAAGTTGAACTTGTCAACCCAGTTACTGCTGTCAAATGTTATATAGCATATTCTGTAACAAGACGAAAGTAAGTTCTCATGTACTGCTGGGGAATATAGGCTTCCTGTACTATTGAGTACTCCTAGGTTAAGCCTAGACTAAAGTTGTGATTCCCAGCTAGAAGGCACAGAAACCTGAGTTCCTCATACAAAAGGGTTTTTTTTTTGGTGTTTTTTTTAGTTTTAAGATCATGAAAATAGATGAAGAAATCTCTTGAAGCATATATGCTAGATTTAAAAGTGTTAATAACGTTACAAACATTTGATTGATTGCTAACTGAGAAACATTGTTCAAATGTTCATAAAATCCAATAAGATGAGCAATGAGAAGGCAAAAACACAATATGCAGTTAGAGAGAGACTTCAAATTATTCAGCTAAGTTCAAGTGCAATTACAACATGAAAGCAGGTATAGTAGCCAAAAATCAAAGTGTTGCAAATCTCAATTAACACTTTAAATTCTATTATGATTCACAATTAAGATTATGAAATATTTCTATACTTCAATTGAGAAGTATCACCACTTTCCTAAAAAGTCCATGAATAACTTTATACTTTTGCTTAACATTAATCCTGTTTATCTATGCTTCATACACGCGAGATTTTTCTGTATAATTTTAAATACAGCAATTTTGAAGGTAAGAGGTTCATTGGAGTAGCAAGAGTTACAAATAAAAGGAGGCTGAAATCAGAAATAGATGAAAACACAGATATTGCCACATCAGCAAACAGAGAAATGCCAGCTATTCTGGCTAATCAGAAGTTATTGTTTTGTCTAAAAGACTAAATGTAGGCCGTTTAATATATTTAGATGGTATGTGTAATAACACAATGGAATCTTGGATTCTACTTAAAAATCAAAAGTAGGATTTTGCACAATTAATTGACTAAAAGTCTTCTAAATAAAATGTATAAAATGTAATGTGATTATGTTGTTACATACAGTCAATTTATTCCTCAAAATGTGAATGTTTCATCTGTCATTTGGTTCTAAATTAGAATTTTGACTTTCATGTAGGCTGATGATTGCAAGAGGCTTTGACAATTTCAGATGCAATGAACACTTCCTATGGCACAAGGATGCAGAGAAAATTTAAGTCTGCTTGGGTGAAATCCCTTTGTATAACCCACTTCATGTGCTACAAAAATTTGTTTCCATAGATCTTGTGGGACTAAAGATATGGCACACCTTAGACATAAACCCCTGAAATTGGACACATTTGGCACTGTGAAAGAGGCATTTCTATTCTTTAAGCACAAAGTTGCCTTTCAGTCACTCTGAACTGCTTTTCAGCATTTTAGAAAGCCCACAACAACAGTGAACACAGAAGGAAAAACTACAACCTGAGTATAATGTGCAGGCTTTAAAAATGAGAGAAGCATCTTAATTACTTCTGAGATAATGTTTTCTTTAAGAAACAAAATAGATGATGTGAAAAGTTGCTATTACATTATTACTTCAGTCTCAAAATAGGGGCTTGATCTAGTCCTTTCAGTAGCCCATAACACCAGTCTGAACTATGTGTTAATCAGGTTCTTCAAAGCCTCTATTTTTAGGTAAATTAAATTCTCTGTCCATTGGCTAAGGCAGGCAGGGTTTGTGTAGAAAAATGTTTTGAAAGTACCCACAAACCCAGGTCCTTTTAACTTCAAGATTTCTGACGTTTTCAATTCTTAGGTCTGAAGCACTGTAGCTTTAATTTATGTTAATTAATGATTGGATTTTGCTATTGTTGCCAGAGCATCTGATACGTCTGTGTCACTCCTCTGTTCTGTGACAATGCCTTCAGTGATTAGCTGAGCACATTTAAACATTGTTTGCACTGATGTATAAGCTTCTGTGCCTCTTTGAAGCAAGAAGATAGTGGCAAAAAACTGAGTATGTGGCAGATGGAAAATCAAGTATGACAAATCAGTGGCGGATTAGTCAGCACTGCTATACAGTGGATGGGGAAAAGATTGAACATTCTTCATTTGCTAGTTGTGTTGGAGAGTGTTTAAAAGCGGGAATAACCTTCAGGTCTCTTAATTTTATCTCATTAATTAGTAGTCACATCTGTTTATCTATTTGCATGTTTAGATTCTCTATGATATTGATTTGCAGCAATTTCTTCAGCCCTCTTATCTCTAAGCTGTATTCACAGATTACAAACACGCATGTTCTGTTCCACGAATGTTTCTTAGATTTCAATCAATTTCCCCATTCTTAGCTAGGAGGATAAAAATCAAGATAATAAAAAATTCCTGGAATAGAGAATTTAGTTCAAGTAAGTAAACATCTCCCCTGGCCTTTCTTTCTGTTATCTTCTACTCCTCAACTAATGTTAATTTTAAAAGTGGATCTCATTCAATGTATTTTCTCAGTGTTTTGTCCTGCATTTTTAAATAGGAGCCAACAAGAGCTGTTATCCAGCAAAACAGCTAGTGATCAATGACAGATACAGATTCAATTTGCCTGAGAGAGGAAGAAAGGGAACCTGGATCTCCTTCTTCCTCAGTTTTTGTAGTAAACACTAATATACTAATCTCCAAAAAAAATTCCTCTGCTGCCAGTGTTACAAGCACTTGTCAACGTTCATTTTATTTGAGCCAAGTTCATTTGTTTGTGCTGCATTATGAAAGAATTTAGATGCAGTCTATGAATGTCTCTGATATGTAAAGCTTGATATTTTCCCCTGTAATTCCATCTCACATCCTCCAATGAAATCCAAAAATTGTTAGAGTTTTGCCACAGGTGTCACTTGAACTGTGATTTCAACCCTGTTTCATGTAACCCAAGACCAAGCAATTGAATGCCTGTGTAAACTCCCCCTTCCTGTGAGTCACTGTGGCAGGGCTGGGACACCATGTGTGGGATACTGTGAACAGACATAAATCCTTGCAAGGATCACATTTTCCAAAGGTTCTGAGTAGCCTAGGAGCATGAGTTTCATTTCAAACACAATTTAAATACTACGGAGCCTTTGATTCGCAATTAATGGTTCCTGAACAGTTTAGGAGAAAATATATGAAAAAGATTTGGCCATAGCAATGCAACATACTCTTCCTGTCCAAGCCGAATATCCTCAACATTTGGACCTCATCTAAGAAAAAAGTGTGAGGTCAGAACCCCTCTTTTACATATTATTTACTTATTTATGCCAAATAAAATAGTTTAGTGTGAGATGTTTAGAAACACCCAGCTGAGACACTCCTGGCCTAACAACAAGGAGTTTGTGATTTGGAAAATAAGTCCCACCCCCATCTCCCACGGTAGTGTGTTAATTACATTGGCAGTTGAATCAAAGACGTCACAAGCACAGGCATGCATACACACAGACACACACAAAGCCTATCAGTCCCTCCAGAGCTGACAGAGTCCAGAATTTTGCAGCTATCTTTCTCATATTCTAAACACTTAATATATCTTGCAGTAAAGTACCTTGTTTTCTAAACATCATAGACAAAGTAGGCCTTAAGAGTGTTTTGTAAACTGTGAAATATTTTGTTTTGCCATATTTCTGTACCTAGAGACTTCTGCATACTTATCTTTCTGTACATGTAAAGTATATAACTTCTCTGGAAGTCTATGAAAAAAACATCATTTTCCAGCACAAAGAAAATATGCAGTGGATTGTGCCCTCCAAATTTTTAATCTTAAAACACTTTAATTTTGCCTTCAGAGAATTCACAGCCCCATCTTCAGTAAATGAAACAAGAACTGCTTACTAATACTACTGACAATATTTGTCTGAGAAACCTAATTTAATAGCATAAATGAAGTGGAAGTAGCTCTTAGTGAATATATTCCTTAAAGGCTTTAGAATGAGAGCCAGCCTATAGAAATAATATTTCTCTGTAGAATGACAGTTTTAAAATGACTGCAATGATTTGTAGGGTAAGCTATTAAATTGTACTATTTGTATACAATGGCTGCTCTTAACAGCCTCACAGCATCTATTTGCAAGTAATTACCCTTTCTCTGGTATTTGTTATGTGCCATCAGATTAGTTTATCATTACCTCTACTGGTAATACAGCTAGTGAACTCTTAGGTAAAAGCTGAATGTTGAAAGTTTTCACTGTGGACCACCATGTGCAAAATAACAGAGAACAGAAACAGATAACGCTGATGAGGTGTTCTAAAAATCCACTGACCTGGTATCCCATTTCTTAATAATTTGCCAGTGATGTAAATAGCAGTTGTTCCATACCATTTCTTCAATACTTACTCTGTTGGCACAGGTGTTCAATACTACAAACTCATGGCACCCAGGCTTGGGTACAGCTCCTGCTGGGGTATGCTTTGGGAAACAGGTTGTTTCTTGCTGCCAATCCAGAAGGGATTTCCAGCTGATTTGTAAACTCAGAGACTGCCTATCTGCAGCAATGGAAACCTGAGAATCCAGTTTTGCTTTATGGTACATATTATCATTCTGTGCACAGATTCACAGAGCAATGGTACAGGCTTTTTCTATAAGGACATTATAATGTGAGTCAGCTACAGCCATGAATTTTATTAACTTTTTTTGTTAGAAACTGCATTAAATGGCAACACTAATGCACAGATGAGCTCTGCAATGTTCCTATTCCAAAGCTGAGCAGATGGCTGTTTCGATGTGTGCTTGCTTTCATGTTCTCCATTTCATGCAGTGTCCCTTATCTTAGGCAACCCACTTATATTTATGCTGCCAGAGAGCCTTTAAACTTGCTGGAAGTTTATGGAGTAAAGGAATGGTATGGTGGAAAAGCCAGAGGGAAAACTCAGATAAGACCCCAGTTGCGCTTTCTCCTGTACTTGATTAACTCAGGAAGCTGCTAAGATTTCCAGTCTCTTTTGTGATGACAGAGGAGCTAATTTGGTAAGGAAAACCCAGTTGAACCCTATTTCAAAACTAGAAAGAAACCCAAGGATCTAAAAATTTCCAGTAATACTTTCTTTCTATCTCAACATTTTTTTGTTATTTTTTTCCCCTTTTCCTTCTTAGCTCTGTACAAAGACACAGTTTACATCTAACTGTAAAATAGCTTTTGGAATGTATAAACAAACAGTAGAGAACAATAAGAACTACAGGTGCACAGGTCCTTTAAACATAAGTCCCTGATGTTACAAGAGAGGTATTCAAACTGAACCACTGAACCTTTAGTGGCCACTGTTTTGTTCCCATTACAGCTGGTATTTTCCTTCTAATTTGCATTTAACTGAAAGTAGATCCAGATATTCAGTCTTCTTCCCTTGTCAGGCTTCTATTGCAGGTGGTGCAAAATGTCCAGCTTGCTTTTCTTTTTCTGATCATTCTCCAACTAGCGCTCTGACACGTTCCTCAATGATACGTGGTATTACAGAGCTCTCCCATCTTTCATGTGGCCCAGCACACTCCCCACTAACAGACAACTTTACAGCAGGAAGTCTATGAATGAGGAGCTGTTACTTTGCCTTATTACTCCAGCACCTGACTGATGCTGACATGAAGTGGTCTGGTGCAACTTGCATGTGCTGCCAACTTGTTAGTGCAGACGGAGGCTATGCAAGTGCTATGAGATGAGAATGTTATGCTAGTCAAAATGTGCAAATCTGCACAGGCTGCAGATTACTGGCAGTGTCTGGCTAAACTGTCTCATGTTAGGATCTGAGAATAGAACCTCAGCCACAAGGAAATGAAATGCAAGAAAAGCCATGTTAAACCATGTTAAATATAATGTATGCTTAAATGGTAAACAGTAAAGCTTCACTTCCCATCTGTGATCACTGCACACTCCAAATATTGTACTTTGCTTCCTCATTATCCCAGTTGAAGAAGTAGCAGAAGATTGCAATAATTATGAGATTCAACAGTCATTGAGGAGCTAGTGAAGGAATCACCAGCTCTGGATCCTACTGTAATTCATTTTAACTATAAAGAGACTCTAGAAAGACATGCATCTTTCACTGGAATGGTTGCCCACAGTTCTCACCAGCCTTCTTACACCATTAAGACTTTATATGGCTGAAGAAAATTTTCAGATATTCAGAAAGGAATATGGAGCAAATCAGCAGTAAACAATGCCTAACCTGCTTTGCCTGAAATACTTCTCTAGCTTGAACTCCAGCCAACGAGCAATTGTTGACTGGCATTTGCCTTTAATTTTTCCTAAAGCATCAAACTCCCAATTTCTCTTTATCCATTCTGACACTCATGATCCTCTCAGTCACACAATCCTACTTCCCTTTGCGTCACTTCCTGCTATTTCATACATATTAAAAAAAAAAAAAAAGATTCCAAAGATTCACAACACCTTGTCAAGGCCTAGAGAAATTAAACTTGCTCAAGTTATGAAAAGCTGGTAGAAATACTGAGTCAGCAGTCTAGGTCTTGTGCTATAATCTACCTTTCAATTTCTCTCCCTGACATACATGTATATTATACGTCATCAATATGCACAAATACTTTATTTTAATTTTGAAATACTAATTTACTGTTTTAGCATGGCAAGTTTTTAAATGATCTTTTTCCAGCTGAACATCATGGATATGAGCATTAGTTGCACAGTAAGAACAGACTGGAAAGGCTAAAGGCAGTGCCAAGGAATCAAAACTAACACACATTACAATCCATATTCCTTTCTATATAAGAGGGAGAGTCTTTTATAAGAGCTAAACTCCTCGAGGTCTTGTTCAGACATGAAACCCAATCAGCCAAAAGTAACAGGGGGAGTAATGTCATGTATTTCCAAAACTCCCTACAGCTGGTTGCTTGGTTCGTATCACACATACCCAAGCTTTCACAGCCTAATTTAGCCTCTTTTTTCATTTTAATATTTTTAAATCCAACTAGAAAAATCGTATCATCTATGCACAGTGGGGTGTCCCATTATACGTGAAATAAGCTTTACTGGTATTACAGAACTGACAAGTTCATTCTTGACTCTATGTACACAGCATAATTCAGTTCCATAAAGCTTATTGAATTCAGACAACCCAATAGCATATGTGAGCCTTATGTTATTCTGCCCTTTCACAACATTTACAAACTGATACATATCTCTTCAAGAGGATAAATGTTTTCCTAAGTCAAAAAATGTCAGCTTTAACTTGGACTGCATTAGCTCTACTGAGTTCTTCAAATACACACCAGGTTAATGAAGACTAAACCATGGTGGGCTATGCTTTTTGATAAATATTGAAGTGCTCTTTGATCCTGATAACCCACAAATGTTCAGCATGAGTGAGTTTTCATGGTCAGCATGCAATGATTTTGATATTTGACTTAATCTGTAACCCACTGTGGTTTATTTTCCTTATCTGGATGGTATGCTTAGAACAAGAAAAGACAGAGAAATTAAAAACAGCACAGTAGTAGTGTTCAAAAGACTTTGCTTCTTTTTTTTTTTCCTGTTTTGTAAGAATTCTGAGTCAAGCTGGCCCATGGCTTAAAGAGAGCTCAATACGCAGGTCTTCGCAAACTAGAATGAATTATGATGACTTTCCTTATGCTGGACAAACTATCTCCACTTCTACACTTGGGATTGCAGTTCAGCTTTTCATTCACTCAGTGGCTTTGTATCAGACTGGGAATTAATAATAACAATATTTTATATTTGTATCAGTGCTTATATAGCACCTTCTTATCCCAGGCTCTCAAAGCACTTTACAAACATTAATTAATTAAGTCTCACAACAGCCCTGTGAGGCAAGGAGCTATTAGGTGAAATAATTCCTTTCAGTTTCTTGCCTTTGCCATAGGGAAAAGAACCAGCATAAAGAGCTTAGTTTGTGCCAAAAAAAAATATAACGTAGAAATAATGCTGGCAGGGCTGTATGTCTCATCACTGCAGGAAACAAGTACTCAAAATCCTTATGCATTAGCAGAACAAGCAGCAGTACCACAATCCGTGAGCTGATGGAGAGGCGGGAACCAGTAGTCTTCACTAGCTGATCATGGTGCTTTTATAGGCATACAGGTTATTATTTTAATCATAAGAAATAAAAAGTGAGAGCTTGCCTGCTAAGTTTTCTAATGCTCTTGTGCATTCTTAGTAACAGTGCATGACTTCAAACAGCAGTTAAGGCCAACTGGTAGATAATTAAAAAGAATGAGAGTTGCCACATCTCTAGGAATGAAGAATTACCAACACAAGCTGAAGTTGTTTCTTGGGTCTGATGAAATTAGCAGTAACCAGGTTATTATACAGACAAATCAAACATGAAAGAATACAAAGATAAAGGATGACAGATGAGCATGTGCCAAAGTGTTGTTTAAAAAATGAACGCTAATATTTCAGGCCATTCATTCATATGTTGAAGCACAAAATTTGAAAAATCATACAGTGATCTAGATGTCTCATTTAGGGGCACATTTGGTGGTTTCAGTGTTTATGGCAGTTCTATGGGGTAGATTGGGGAAACAGTTTACGAAGAAAAGAAATAGATTTATAGCTTGCAAAAGAAGAAAACAAATCCGCAAACCAAAACAACTCCAAACCTAGACTTATAGCTTGTAAAAAAAAAAAAATAATGCCATCTGAATTCAATGTTTAGCCAAGCACTGTTTATCAGGATTTCATTCTGTGCACTAAGAGCATAAATGGTTTCTTTTTTCCTGGGGCCAGATTTGGATCACTAACTTGAGTTAGGCCTGAGGGAGAAACACAGCATGTATGATGAGCTGATTAATTACCAGAAATCAAATGCCTTGCAGTCAGGAGCAATGTGCTTGGAAGAAAGCACTAGTACTATAAAAGTGGTGCATATCTACATGCATGCATGGCCAGGCAAGAACACCATGGGGATTAGGTTTCACTGTAGCCTGAAACAAAGGATTTAGGAATGATTGTTTTTCCTTGACAGTGTGACCTGTGCCAGTCTTTATTAACAAGGGCTTTCAGTATATGACATTTAAAGTAACAGAACCCTCTTAAATAAACCTCAGGATTATACCTTCTTAAAACATCACTAGGATTTCAGCTGCTTTCCAGAAACCATGGCAGTGATTCATAATTAAAGGTTAGGATATGTCTTATTTCAAGGCTTGTGTGCATAAATATAATCCTTTTGAATCTGTCTCTTAGGAAGAACTCGTTTAAAGTGGAGTGCAAACCTACCAGGCAGCCATAAATGAAGGTAGAATCATATTAAATATTAGGAACATTATACTGGGTATCTTGGAAAGTTGTTGAAAAACAACAGGATTATAGCAGATAGGTTGGACCATCTTAGTAAATTTTCCTTGTCTCTGAAAGTCATGTGTATATGGATAGATGCCTTGCAGTATTTTATGTTTTCTTACAGGATTATTTCAGAATTACTTTCTCCATCATGAAACTCAGAGAAATCACAAACTCATTCATGTCTTCTAATACATCATTTCATGCAGTCCTCGAAAACAGAGAGTCATCTTGTCTGGGTGGAATTTTCAATGGATGATTTAATATAAAACATTGTTAGACTGCTTTAAAGTGCTCTGTTTACAGTTGTCTGTTCTGATATTTGTTTGTGCCTTCCACTACTTGCTTGCCAGACAATAAATAGTACATTGTCATCTCATGAAGAGTATTTCTGCAGTTGGAACATTTTCCCCTGTACCTATGAACTACCCTTTGAACCAGTAAATGTTTCAAAATAATATGGGTGCTGTAAGTGAGGCTGTGGCAAGGATATGACAGGCTGTCTGAGAAGCAGCAAAAGACCAAGCTAGATGATGGTTTCTTAGTTACAAACTGCAGTTATATAACCCTGACAGAATTTTTTTACCTAAAACCAGTTATGGGCATGGTATGTCAATATTTTCAGCTGGACTAATTTAAAACCAAAATAACTTTTTATTTTCTCCTTTTGTTTTCTTTCCCATGATTCTTTGTGCTAAGAGAAGTATCACTTAAGAAATGGCATTTTGTCTAAATTTCTGTTACTCTCTGCTATATTATCCAAAGATAACAAGCAGTTTTAGATAGCTGTGGAAGCTCCCCATCTATCTAACTTCTAACGCAATAAATATTTGTAAGTGATTTTTTTTTTTCTGTCCTAATGACATATTTTAAATGGCTAATTCTGAAGAAAGAAAAAAAGAAAAAACAAAAAATCCACCAAAAACTAATACTGTACTGTAGCCAGCCACAACAGAACATTATTCATCATTTCAGTGTTGCGTGCATGTGTCTTGCTTTCAGCCCCAATAACCAATATGTTCTTTGACCTGAGCTGGGAATCAACACATTTTTTTAACTTCTTTCCCCTCCTGGGAGTAAAGAAGCATCCAGCAGAATTAATTTGGCAAATTTCTCCTCTAAGCATGCACAGACAGACATGAAAGAACAGGGAGAACCTTTGGATCCCATGGTCATGGTTCCTTGAATTGAGGGACACTGGGAAAGTTAAGGACAATCTTGGTTGCTCTGTAGGGCAGCCATAAGCACCCTCCAAAGTGCTGCACAGTCTCCTGAACACTAGTTACCTTGTCAGCTACACAGTTTGTGGCCACAAGCATGGTAGCTCTACAGTATCAGCAACAACACTGAGATAGTAATACTAACATAAATTCTCGCAATCCATATGCCTTCTTCCTTAGATTCTCCTTCAACTGATAGAAAGAAAATACTATTGTAACACCACTTAGAAGAGCTGTGAAATAAATGGAAGGAAAGCCTTCAAACTTCAATGGACAACACGCAGAGAAAGATGGCAAGAGGTTTCCCCCAGCCCCCAGCTACAACAGCGTTGGGGTACAGAGCTCAAAATCTTCAAAGCATAAGAAACCTCTTATCTAAAGATATAATTTTTCTTCCCCAAGAACTGTAATGCTAATCCTATTAGCATATTAGTGTGTGATCATGGCTCTAGAGTTACATACAGCATTCATACCAAATTTGAACATACTGTGAAAGCAGCTGTGAGGACTTGATGAACTCAAGATAAAAAGAGCAGTATGCATGAACTGTTGGCAGCAGCAGCAGCCCCATGCTAATGGGGAAACATAGTGGAGAGGAGCTGTGGATGCACAGCTGTGGCTGCGGCTTCACAAGGTCACCTTGACAGGTGGGCTGCTCTTGCTGGTGATGACTATGCAGCAAGATGCAGCAAGACCTGACACTCTTACCTCATTGGTAAACATAGGCTTGAGAACCTTCCTCTTACTTCAGCATCTCTTTAATCCAGACTCCAAGTCTCTTGTGAAGCTGTGCCACAGGTACAAGGACTGTAGGAGGGGAACCTGAAACGGGGCAAAGTGATAAGCATCTCTATTCACCTCTGTGTCATAATGTCAGTCAAAGTCACTCTGCAAGATGAAAGGCAGATGTGAAGCCTAAGATAGATAAACGCGGAACAGCTCTCAATGGGGAGGGGAGGGGGGCTGCATAGATCCAGCAGTAGCCTGTGATTATCTTTACTGGAGCAAGTATTTTAAATGTTAACGAAATTATTCAAAAGAAGTATACGAAATCTTCTTAATACATAGTCTATTTTTCCCTTTGTTATTTAAATTTCAATAATTAAAACTGTTGAATGCCCATCTTAGCTCTCTAGTTTGGATACTTTTATCCTTAATACCTAAGCAGCTGTATCAATGATGCTTCTCCATAGGAGTTTGATGATGGAGTGAGTCTTTGACTCATACCATTAATTACAGCAATTGCAGGGATTGCTTACAGTTCAGACATTGCCTCCCAGCCACCACTCTCTTCTGACTCCTCACCACCATCACTACCACTTATATTTTTTGGCAAACAGCCCATTTCATGAGACAGTGCCTGTGTCTAAGTGTGAAACTGTGTGAAACTCATCTTGAATTTCTTCCACTGTTATCGCGCCATTTATCTCACAATGAGAGTCTATGACATCAGGTAAGTGAAACAATGCCTGTTATTCTTTTTCTAATATTTATTTATTACTTAAAAATAATGCAGAATGTGGTTTTAACCTTTTTTTCCTGCTTATTATTATAGAATAAATATGCTGAATCCAACTGGCATCTCATTCACTTCCACAGGCTATGTATGGCAAGTGTCTGTTATTTCAGAGAAGGACTCTGTAAAGAAGGCATTTTCAGTTGCCTTACCCAAAAGAAGGGTTTTTTTTCTGCTCTTTTCCCTCCAATGCAATGTATTTAAAATTAGACTTATATATGATTTACACCTCAGCATTATCATTTTGGATACTCTCACCATCCATGTGACTTTTTTTATTTGTTTTTAATCCCACTAAAACCAATGCTGCCTTTTGGCAAAGAGTTCCACTGTATAATTCTTCTTCGTTGTGAAGACAAATATTTCCATTCCTCAGCTTTAAATTTCATCTGTTAACTGAATATCCCTTTGTCTGTGTAATGTGAGAAAGCTGGAGCTGAATATTCCACTGTCTGCTCTCTATGCCATGTATTATTTTATAAAGCTTTATCTGTCCTCCTTGTGTTTATCTTTTCTCGAAAAGTCCTATTCTTTTTACTCTCTTCAGAGATTTTTTTTCATGCCTTCAGTTATCCTCAGAGATCATTTTCAACTGTTTTCTATTTCTTCTTTCCTCAGCTTTTTCAACAGATGTGACAAAAATGTTCTGCCATAAACCTTGTCAATTGTTCATATAATGACATGAAGTATTTGCCACCTAGTTTTCCATCATTTCTAGATGGCATTCCTGAAGGTGCACTTAGTTTAATTAATGTTGCAAAGACCATGATTCCCTTAAACACAAATAAAAGGCAGAGGTTAAGTCTTATTTTATTTTTATATCTGCACACTTTCTAAAACCTGTCATGTTTATATGTGTTTATATAATATATGTCTATATGGTAATACTGACTGCCTGTAGCTCTTTCTAGAACCTGTTAATTTAAAATAAAACAAAAATCTATGAAAAATTTAATTGCATTTGGAATATTAATTTCTACAGATACAAACTGTCTGTGCTGTTTATCTATATCGGGCTATAAGATTAAGAGAGACAGATTGACATTTCAAAATTCATCTGAGAGGTACATTTCAGGAGTTGCATTCATACATGTCTCGTCTTTTGGCTGTCTCCTCTTCTCCCCATCTGCTGCAATGGCTGGCTGCCTGCTCCTGCGCTGGCAAAGCCACAGCCACCATGCTGCCGTTTTGCCATGCCACCATGCTGCCATACCCCCCTACTACTGTACCCCATGCCACTGTGCTGCCGTGCCATGTGATGGAGTCCCTAGGGCAGCACGCACCCTCTCTGCTGCAGTAGGTCCTGATGTTAATGCTGAAATATTGGTTTCACATCCCCCTTTAAACATTACTACACCTGCCTGATATTTACATGCCAAAAGTACAAAATGGAAGCACAGGAAAAACTTGAAACACAAAGAGTAAAGTGCATTTCATTACACAGTGCTTTGATCTTGAGAAAACAGAAGGCTAATGGAAGAAAACTAACTTCTGCCAAGCTGTGAGGGAGACTACAGGGATGGTGTCATGTGCCCTGGAAATACCCTGGGATTTCCATGTCCACAGGCGCAAGCTACAGTCATAGAAAGACAATAGCACTTTCTAGATAAATGATGGGCAGCATAAACCTGAGTCAGGCATGTTTGCCTGTAACCCTGTTCACTACTGAGCCAGGCTGACTGCATCTGAAAAAAAACAACTTACCTGGGTGTTTCCTGTCTCTGATACCAGTGCATGATGATGACAGATGGATTCACATCTAGCTGTACCCTGCTATGTATTCCAGGTGGAAGAAGTGAAAATGAAATAAAAAGGAGCAAAAAAGGATGTTTTTAATTTCCAACAAGATAATGGTCAAGGAGAAAAAAGAGAAAAGATGTACATACACTCACGTGCATGCATTCACATTCACGGTCTTTGCTGGCTCTGTTACCTCCCAGTTAGCTTATACCAAAAGAATGAAACACTGTTTAGACAGAAATGTGATTTTCAGTCTAATTGTTCTCCCCTCTGTTCTGTGGGATATTTCTAAATAAAATTCTGCTTGTTATCAGCTACAGCTAGTTAGCTGCATGCTATTCCATGCTGTTAATTTATCCTTTTTATTTAAAAATAAATGAATCTAGAAAAATCACTCTTGTTATAGAATCAGAGAAGCTAATCAATGTGAAACACCTGTTTATATTTCTCACTATTTTTATTATTACTTCAGCTCCACTGTATTTGAAAAGCTGGTATGCACTGGCCACTGTTTTTCTTTCTAATAATTTGCAGCCCAACTGTCTAACTGCTCAGTTTAAAACTACCCAGACATCTCATTAACACAAATGCTCCCAACTTTGCCAAACCCTGAGAATTTCAAGGTCTCAATGAAAACAACTGGACTTTTTCAATAAAGAGGTCTGTAGTTTTTCTACCATCTTCAAGAAATATCAAAAGTTTATTGAGAAATGTTCCATGGAAAGCTCCAAACATTTTTCTGCATTCTTGTCACCGTGTTTGTCATTTGCATTAGTGAAAACAACCATTGCATTAACAATGGTGGCTATGTAAATCCTGAGATTATTTGGTCAAATACACTCCTCTTTTCTATCATTTCTTCTTGCTCATTTAACTAGTGACTTTCAACTCCACACCGTCATGACTGGGCACAGTTTAAATAGCAGGCTCTGTTTCCATATAGATCATGTTGACATTAAAAACTTTGATCAATTCTAAGTAAAATATTTGTTGTTTCCGGGGAAGAGGTGATAAAGTCTTTAGAGAGAAGTTATTCATCCAAGTAATCCTATTTATTTCAGTGAAATTGCTTTGTTTTGAACAGTCAGTCTACAGCATGGCTATGTTGATTATAGCAATTTATTTTTTATATATTATCGCAAGTTCAAGTATGAGGGGGGAAGACTGAGATTTTAGAATGCTGGTTTTATTTGTCATGGCTATAAAGTGTAACATTACCTATGAAAGCAAACTAATTTCCTTGGCTATCATGGAAAAATTCTCCTTTCTAAGGGACAAGACAGATCAACATTTGTGTAGTTGGTAGTTGCAATAATGCACTCAGTTCCCAGAACCCGAAGTTTGCAAACTAAGCTCTCCACTGGCCATTTTCAAATGTAACAGCAACTCGCATTGAATAGAATCAATAAAGGTTGGTCTAGGGGCAAAAATGTACATGCACAAGCATAGAGACACATAGACTTTCATATATGGGAAAGTTGTTTTCCTGGGATCTCCGCCTGCCTGATTAAAAGGCTGGAAGGATTTGCCCTTCCTTAGAGAGCTTGCTGATAAGTCTAAGTTACTCTGATTACTAAAATATTTTAAAAGGAGAAAGTGTTTCTCATGGCCTTCACTTTCCTGCCAGTTTCTTGCTAACTGTACTACAGCTGGCCATTTCCATGCTCTTCAACAGAAATTTTACTTTCAAAAAAGGACTTCCGAGGACAAAAAAGCAAACAACAAACTTAAGGCAAAAAATTATCATGCTCTATTATGAAATAGGGAAACAAAAAGGTTTTCTTGTCTATACAAGAAAATATCTTTTACAAAATAAGAACAAAGCTTGTTTGGACACACCTCAAGCCATGCGCCTACAAATATTTTCTTGTGTACATATACATATATATGTACAAATTAATCTTAAATTGATAGCATTCCAATGCTTTCATCATAGTTCAATAATGTGTTTTAGTGAAATAAACCTACAGTATGGCTCCTTATATGTTTGAATTAAAATTATTTACAGATATTAACTAATCTTCAAAACACTTTGGAAACTGAGGCTGAGATTTCAAGTCATTGTCAGAGCCTGGATTAAGTCTGAAGTGCTAATGAGAACCTTTAGACCAGAGGAATTAAGGAAGTGCATTAGTCTGTTTTCTGTATAGGAAGCAACTTAATTAAAATAAAGCCTGAGAGGTAGTATCCATCCTCTTTGCTGGTTTACATCCTTTCTATCCACCCAAATGACTGATTAG